>NW_027527934.1:3074490-3088664 GCF_008692635.1 Crocuta crocuta
AAAATTAAAAAAAAAAAGGCCTTCTTTAAGGAAAAGGTTTTTTTTTTTTTTTTTTTTTAAACCTTCAGCCTTTGTTCACCTTTCCATCCAGTCACTGGGTATGTTCCAATAAACGAGAACACCACCCGTGGCCTTTGCACACGTTCTGTAGCTTTCCACATTCTGGTCCTGATTGATTTCCAGCCCCACTCCTCCCCACCAGGTAGCCCGTGTTCTCGGTCTAGGAGGTAGCTGGGTTATTTGTCTTACACTCAGTTACCTCTGTGGTTGTTATCTGCTGTAACCTTGGCCTGGAATGTTCTTTCAGTCTGCTTCAACCCCCATGAAGTCACCTTTCCAGTCCAGTGCCCTAGCTGCTAACATCACCCTTTGCTGTGGATTTTTGGAAGATAAACTTTGAGGCTCAGGTACTGGGCTCCATGAGGGTATCTTGGTGCTGATGTAATAAAGACCCAGTGTCACCTTGAAAATAAGACAAACCCAGGGCCTGGCTGCATATGAATTGGATATTCTAACATAAACTTTGCTAACGTCTTTACCCCCAGCCCCCACAACCACACTGAGACTATCAGAGGCATTTTGGCCACCCTCTGAAAGAGCCACTGGAACCAGCCAAAATGGCCTCTCTGGGGGCCTCTGAAGCCATGGAACTACAACCAAAACCATGCCTAGATTTTGACAAGCATCTCTTTAAGGGACCCTTTTTCAACAGTAGTGTGGAACTCCTTCAGTGCAGCAAGGAGAATGAAGCAGCAGAAGCCTCAGGACAATGGCCCAAGCTGCTTCACCTGACCGAGACTTCAGAGGGTTCTGCCCACCTGACCAAAAGAATACTCAGTTGGGAGGCGATGGAAGCGCAGTGTGAAAGCCCTGCTTGACCAAACAAGCTGTCCAAGTCACCAGCCCACTCCAGGCCTTCTAGTAGGGACAGCAGTGTTAGCTATGAGCTGAAAGAGGCACAGCTTGAGAACTGTGATTGAAGAACTATGACCTGTGTGTCAGACCTTTAAAAATCAGAAATGGATTAGAGTGCCTTACGTGAGGAAAGAACCAGTATAGAAAGACGTTATGGCTAAGTCAAGGGTTGTGGCGTAGCACGAACCAAATTCCTCAGACTCCTCCCCAGCTGGACTAATTCTTCTGCACCTGGATCCTTGAGCTGAGCTTCTTAAGGTCTAGGTACAAGTTCCGCTTCAGGATGGCGCTGCAGCAGAGCAGGGCCCCTTGCAAGGTCCCCACCAACCCACAGGTGAAGACATCCTGGCCTAGGAGACAAGAGCACAGGTCCATGAGCATCTTCCCCAAGCGGAGGTGGGCAGCAAGGGTTCTCATGTTCATCCCTCCAAGCTAGGCCACCCACGGATGGCTCTACATCAGGATCAGGGTCCAGAGTCTGCTGGGGCAGCCCATCCCCATGTGGAAGGCTGCAGGGGACAGTAGCACCAGAGGACAGAACAGAGTGCTCTGGGTGACCGGGAGGCCCAGGGTTGTAGGCCCTGGAGAAATGGGGCAGTCAGTGTACCTGTCAAGTAGAGGTTGGGAATGGGGCTTTGGACCCTCATGGAGACCATCAAGTGAGGATGTAGGCGGTCCAGGTCATGGTCGGCCCCATAGCAGGCACCCCGGGGAGCACCCAGATAGAACTGGTGGGTCAGTGGGGACCCTCCAACCACAGTTTCCACCTGAGAAGACAAGACAGTCAAAGGGTGGGAGTGGGGCCTTGTGAAATCCTCGTTTCCTCCCTTTTCTGCTCTCCTCAACTGAACTGTCTCCCCAGATGGGTTCCCTGCCCTTCCCTGGAGCTTAGTTATTTTAGGGCTTTATTTCCCTCCCCAAAAGAAAGCAGAAATGGCACCAAGAGGTTTGTTGCTACTACCACACAGTCTGCCCGCCTACCTTCCCCTCCAGCTGTGGGAACAGCCTCATGACAACTGACAGACAGGCTTCAACAAAGGAGTTTTTGAGGGTCTCATAGTCGCTGCCCCGCTTTCCCTCTGCCTTGTCCTGCCACTCTTCAAACCACTCATAGCAGGTGGGCACCACCACGATCATTGTGGACTGGCCTAGGGACACAGAGCTGGGGTTACTAACACCAGGCCCCTTCCCTGCTCCAACCTTCCCCCCACCTCCCCCCGCCCCGAACTGAAAGCCCCACCTGGGAACCGGTCCTCCCAGGTGGGATCCTTGGCTGACGAGGGAGCGATGAAGACGACAGGCATGTGCGCCGCAGCCTCTTCCCTGGGCATCGAGACGTAGTCCTCCATCCTGAGAGTGAGGGGTGTGGCTGCCGATCCCAGGCCTTGCTCCTCACTGCCACTGCCACTGCCCCAAGGACAGGCCAGCCCCCCGGACCTCCCACAGGGATGAAGCTGAGGCCTACTCCACATCTGCTGCAGATTCTCCAGCATCAAGGGAGGAAGCAAGAGCCCGTGGGCTGTGGGCCCCTGCTGACACCCTCCCCAACACCACGCACACACACGCCTTACGCCTTGTCGAGGTCTGTGTCAAAATAGACAAAGTAGTTGGTGGGCTGTAGACCCAACTCCTCCTTGGTGCCTCGCAGGCCGATGAACACAGAGAAGGCGCTCAAGCCAGGCCGCACCATCTCCAGCTGCTGCCTCACACCTGCCGAAATGTAGATGGGCACTGTGTGGACCGCTGCCGGGAGAACCTGCTCACTTTACCGGCAGCCTTACCCTCAGCAACCGGCCTAGCACCTGGGTCATCTTCACAACTGTTATTTCAACACTAAAATAACAGTGTTTGCAGGGGCCTCCTCTTCTCCAGCTTCTCCCTGGCAAGAACACACCCCCGGGATTCCCACTCTTCTGCCCACCCCCCTGACTTCTACACTAAGCCCCCTTAAAAGCCCAGGAGGCCCAGCTTCTCTAAGCTGGCTCAGTGCCTGCGATCTTCCCCTAATGACTTTAAGTTATGAGATCACTGGGCCCCACACTATACAGACCACACATATGAACAGTAGTTTGGTATAAGCCTCGATTTCCATTATTATATTTAATACAAGCCATCTAATGATCGAATATACATAATTCCTAATGTACTGAACAGGCCGTACAAGACCTCAAAATGGTAAGCAATGCAGATGAGCAAATGCCAGCAGCGTTACTGCCAGCTGTCACTTTGGGTTCAGGTAGGGGAGGAGGGAAGGAGAGCACTGTGGAAGCAGGCAAGAGCCTCTGTGAGATCCATCTGATGTCCCCCCCGCAAGCTGAGCAGCCGGGCTTCCCCACCTCTCGACAAATGACCCCAGACCAGTCTTCTGGAAACAGCTCCCATAGAGTCTTCTCCTTCATTCCCATTCCCAGGGCCATCACCTGCCTGCGGGGTAACTGGGCCACTGGCTGCTGTGCTTAATTTGTTAAACAAGTATTTGCTGAGGACCTAAAATGTCCTGAATCTTCTGCTAGGCTTTGGGAACACTACAAGGAATCAGATATGCTGCCTGTCTGCTGGAAAAGAGGCTTTCCTGGAAGAAGTTGGCTTTCCTAATAGAGGCTACAAAGAACCGAGTGCTACGTGTAGGGTGACCATAGGATTTATCATCTAAAACAGGCACCTTTTGAGAGTGAAAGGAGGCGGGATGGCAATTACAGTAGGACCACCAGTGGGAGCCTGACAGACCGCTGGGCCACGGGGGCGCAGTCAGCACGGAAGCGGAATGTGGGTTTCCACGGCCACAGGAAGGGACGGCGGGCTGCCCTGGAGCCGTAGGACCACCTTCTCGCCTGGGTCCCGGCATCCAGGGGTAATCTCACTGCCAGCTCCCCCTCTCCAGGGGGGTTGGGGTGGTCATGGAGAAAACGGGGCATAGGAGTGAAACCACCTAGGTCTCCAGAGGCCCTCAAGAACAGCAACTACCTCACGAGCCCCTCCTTCCCTTTTTTCCAACTAGAAGGATGTGATCCAGCAACCACATACCTGGCAGAAAAATAGAACCTTGGGTCCCAAATAAGGCACACGACAATTATATCCAGGCCTTTTTCTCCATGCCAACCTTAGTTTCCCTTACTGATACTGTCAGACCAGTCTTCCCCACTCACACAACTTCCTCTCCAAACCATGCCTAGGAGCCTCCTCAAGGCTCAGCAGTGGAAGTAAGAAAAGTGCTCCTATTCACGAGGCTCCTTCTGCCTGACCACCGCACCTCCACATGACCCCAACCAGCACTGCCTGCCCCAAAGGCCACCAGATATCTGGTCTCCTCTCTGAGAGGTGGATGGTTGCAAAGCAGGTGGAAACAAGAGTCCCCGCGCCTGAGGGTCTCCTGAGTTAAGCATCATGGCTGCCACTGCCTAAAATGCTCTCAAACTGGGATTCATCTGAGGCAACAGCCAATGCTCCACCTAAGGGGGGCAGTTGGTTTTTCAGCCAGGTAGGGTTGGTGCCATTGGTTTAGATACACAGAAACAGTAAACGCCGTAACTAGTAAAGGGAGGGCAAGCTAAACCTGTAACTCCTGACAGGGCGAACTGGGAGGAGGCAGGGCAGGAGGAGGGGCACTGGGACCCATCGGAGCCAGGGTTCAGAGGTCCTGGGAGGCAGGAAGTACCAAAGGCAAAGTCTTCCAGCTGCCCTGCTACTGGCCAGTCGGCCGGCCGCACTCCACTCGGCTCACACAGCCACACAGCCACACAGCGTGAGGGAGGACAGGCCTTCTCTGGCAACGGATGCTGGCTGAGGCCCAGCTGAGGACCACACTGCTCAGTCCAGATTGGGCCAAGGGCCCAGGCTTTTAAGTCAGATCCGCCAGTGTTCTCATCTCAGCTTTGCTGCTTTCACCCCAGTGGCCTTCACCTGTATGGGTCTCACTTCTCCTCCCACGGCATAAACATTAGGATGATGACATCTGTCTTCCAGGTGGCAGTGAGGATCACGTACCACGACAAAGGTAAAGCCTCTCACACAGACCTACCAAGGAAGGGCTCACCCACAGATATGTCTACTTCCCCTTCACCCCCCAAAACCAGGCTTCTGTTATGTTTGGACACAGCCTATCAGTAGAGAAGACTGTACTGAGTGTTATTTATATCTGGGCCCCAGATTTCAAGCACAAGCCCAGGACTCAAGGGACAGAAGAAAGCCAGAAGGGTACTCCTGCAGCCTCAGCCCCTCAGGAGCTGGTTCCTGAAAGAGGCAAAAAAGTAGAACCTTGGGTCTCAAAGCACACGACAATTATAGCAAGACTTTTTTCTCCATGCCGGCCTTAGCTTCCTTTACTGATGTCAGACCAGGCTTTCCCACTCAAAGTAAGTGAAGAATTTAGGGGAAAAAAGTAGGATTCATACTGCAAACCCAAGAAATGTTCCTTTAGGACGCTACCCACCATCATGAATTATTAGATGATTTAAGATCTAGGGAAACTGGAAACAGGCAATAGAGACTCGAAAGAGAAGAGGGCAAAGTGGGCGAGGTTATAGGGGATGGGGGATAAATATGCCAAGAGCTGAGTGAGAGATAAGGACCAAGGGGTCTTTGGGGATAATTCAGGACAAAGAGAGCTGCTTCCCAACCCCCAGACACAGAGGCCTTGCTGGGAACAGATGCCAGAGGCGGGGTGCTCGTGCTCACCTGTTGTGCTTAAGGACGGTCACAGGGCAGTCAAGAGGAGCAAGAGACCAGCCGAGCTTGTTCCCAAAGGGGGCACTGCTGGGAGCTCAGAAGAGCAAAGCAGCCCAGCGTTTTACCTGGCAGACAGCAGGCGTTCTCTGGCAGGAGGTGCTTGTAGGTATTGAAGAGTCCTGCATTGGAGATCACAGTGGGGCAATAGATGTTCACCAGCTCCTGACCCTTCTTCACAGTGACACCTGGCGGCACAAGAGCTTAGCTGAGGTCCTGTGCCTCCAGAAGGAAGAGAAAAGGCCCCAGTTTTACACAGACCTCTCCCAGCCTACACTTCATCATCTTAGACCTGGGCATCCAGCCCACCTTCAGTCAGGCAGGCGGGGCCCAGGCAAAACTGCAAAGCAAGAGAACCATCCTCAGGCACTCTCTGCCTCTCCCCACAGTCGCCTGTGCACTCACCTTCCCTGGCTCTCTCCCCATGCCATGTGGGTGCCCTTTTCTGTAGCCAAACCCTACAACCTCCACACTAACTGTGACAAAGCTCCTGGGTGGCAGCCCTTCCACTGGAATCCCAGTCCCTCTTGACTGCTGCCCCACTTCTATTTCCAAAATACTTGGAGACCCTCCGATGACACCACAACCTAGTAAGATAAACACCAAAGTCTTGTACCAGGCTTCCAAGATCTGGTCCCTTCTGTGTCTCCAGGCTTGTCTCTGGCCACACTCACTAAACTATTAGGTGACACCATATCAAACAGCTGATCTTCAACCACTTTGACCTGTAAAAATGGTAGTGTCTTTGGGTTCAGCCTACTTCCAGATGCCTAAAAATAGTCAGCTCTTTCATGCATCGGTGCCTGTGCACACTCTGTTCCTCCTGCCTGGAACAACATCCCAAAAGTTCGGGCTAGCTTCTCACCTTTCATGAGCTAGCTCAAGCACCTCTGCCCTCCTTCCTCCATCCTTAGTCTGTGCCTCGGTATGACACTTTCATCTCAGTGATCTTCCCTATACTTGGAAACTTCCTGAATTATAGATTTTCTTTATAGCCATCTTATCTTTTTATCTCCATCTTTTATTACCTAGCACATGAAAAATACAAGTAATTTTCTGAACTGAATTTAACTGAACTGATAAACCCACCTTGCTTCACGGACCTCCTCTGGCTGGAAGTGGAACTTGCTTGTGGACATCAGAGAAAAATCTCACACAACCTTGGACCACCTCTCCCTTCTCACCCAACAACTTCCTAGTCCCTTCTACAAATGCATTCTCAGAGATCGCTGATGACTTTTTCTCCCTTGACATTTTTGTGCAGTGGGCCATGCACACACTTTCCCCTTAAACGATCCTTCTGGTGGATTCACTGTCACACCAGCCCTCTTCTTTCAGGCCTCTCTCTGTCTCCTTCCCTGCTGTTTCTTTAAGGACCCCCTAATCACGGATAGCCTGTTCTCTTTACCAGAGTCCTTCCCTGCACACACCCTCTCCTCACAGAACTCATCCACAGTGGAATTCTGGTGTTCTGGGCAGGTGACAGTAAAGACCCCAGCCAGGATAACGAGATTCTAGACACCACTCTGCCATATACAGGTTGAGGGCAAGGCATCTTGCTGGCCTCCACAATGCCCTTTGGAGTGCCCAGGTAATTTATTCATCCCATCAAACACTAACCAAACATGTATTGAGCCTCTATTATGTCCTAAGATCTACAGGCATAAAGACACAGCCCCCAGGGTGCCTGGTGGCTCAGTTAAGCGTCTGGCTCTTGACTTCCACTCAGATCATAATCTCACAATTTGCAGGTTCAAGCCCCATGTCGGGTTCTGTGCTGGTGGTGTAGAGCCTGCTTGGATTCTCTCCCTCTCCCTCCCTCTCTCTCCCCATCCCTCCCCTGCTTGTGTGCTCTAAATAAATAACAAACAAACAAACAAACTTAAAAGACACAGCCCCTACATCCAAGGAGATCATGGATTACTGGATCACTATTTTTACCTATTGAATAAGTGATTAAATACTGTTCTTTGAGGACCATGCAATCCTTTATCCCTCTTGCATCCTTTCTACCTCCAGAGTAATCGCTCTCCCCGAGCCCCTGCTTGGGGCAGTTTCAGCCTTGAACTCCCCGCGAGGAGGCTGGTTCTTCTACACCTAGTGCTTGTTTCTCTCTGCACCCCAGTTCTCCCCCACCCAGGCCCAGGGGCCATGAAGCACAATGCGGGGCTCTCACCACAGGCCTTCCCGGCGGAGTCCAGCAACACACTCTGCACGGTGGCACTGGTCAGCACAGCGCCCCCAGCCCGCTGAATCACAGCAATGGTGTGGAAAGCGATCTCACTGCTACCCCCTCGGGGATAAAAGGCCCCTTGCATGTAGTGGTTAGTCACCAGAGCGTGCATGGAGAAGGCACTGTGCCTGGGGGTCACACCTACAGAAGAAAGGAAGAGGCGATGAGGCAAGAGCAGGCGACAGCAGCATTTAAAGAGGAACACAGATCCTTGTTAAAAAGCATGCAAGCCTCAGTCTACCCATCCCAGGATCCAAAGGATCCCCAGGGCTAAGGGCAGCCAAAGGGTCTAGCTATTTCCATCCAAACACAGGGTACCTTACAGATCCTGGGGCCAGTGGGAATGTCCTCCCTCAAAGTGCCATGCTGCCGAGACAGGAAGGACATGGCTGGTTGAAAAAGAAAACCAGGGGCACCTGGGTGGCTCAGTTGGTTGAGTGTCCGACTTTCGCTCAGGTCATGATCTCGCGGTTACGTGGGTTCAAGCCCTGCATCAGGCTGTGTGCTGACAGCCCTGAGCCTGGAGCCTGCTTCGGATTCTGTGTCTCTCTCTTTCTCTGCCCCTCCCCTGCTCTTGCTCTGTCTCTCTCTGTCTCTCAAAAATAAATAAACATTAAAAAAAAAAAAAAGAAAGAAAGAAAAGGAAAACCATCCAGGGCGCAGCACAAGGAATTTTTACCAGGGAGTCCAGCAGGTAGGTGGACAGACTTCTCACCCACAAGCTCCAGACGACCCTGGGTTTATACCGCTCCACTGCCGTCAGTCAAGCAGCTTCAGGAAGAAATACTGAGAGCCAAGAGGGCAATGCCTCCTCCTCCAGGGGCCACCCAGGACTTCAGGCCAGTACCCACCGTAAGTGGGGAAGATGTAGCTGAGCACCGCCCGGAGCTCCCGGGAGGCCGACAGCTGCCGCAGGACCTCATCCAGACTCTGGGTGGAAGTCCGGAGAAACGCAGAGAAACGGGTGAGCGGCCACTTGCAGAGCAGCTGAGCTACCCGCAACGGGAGGATCTTCAACAAGACAGCAAGGACGACTCCATGGGAGGCCTCCTGAGGACAAAACTTAGCAGTGAGGAACCCCTGTAACCGAATCACCGTTCCAACAGCCTGTGCACCAGCCCAGCACCCGGGCCCAGCAACACTTAGCCCTGGCTGAAGTTGGATTTTCAAAAATCTGTATTCTGTGAAGTTTTCCCATTCCACATTCAGATGGGTCCTTTTCTGTGTTTCAGTGTCCTGCCCAAATCCCTTTTGAAAAAAATCCCATCTGGTCTCGGATGAAGTAAAAAAAAAAAAAAAAAGGTGTGATCTGACCACATAGAAGCCAGCTTAGTCCAAAAGGAGAACACAGTGCCACCCCCCCCCGCCCCCACCAGAGGCCAGAGTGAGAATGGCTGCTGTCAAGTCCAGGCTCCAGAGAAAGGGCCCAGCTGGGCAGAGGTCAGCTAGGGTAGGGCTAAGTTCAGGGCAGACTTGACTGGTCCTCCCTTCCTGCCTCACCCCCCAGTCACTGCACTAATGAAGGTCAGCCTTGTTGGGAATAAACGGGGCATTAGGATGGGGGGGAGGTCCTCAGCACGTCCATGTTACCTTAACCAGCTTTATATATTTGTCAATGGCAGCTTCTTCCTGGGGAAACTTCTCCTTGAGGCCCTGAATGTAAGCTTTCTTCCCACTGTACATGGGGAACTCCTTTCGGCCATCGGGCCCTTCTAATACCATGATGTCAAAGGGAGATGACAGGGGAGCCCATTCCAGCTGCCCCTCAGTGATCTGGTCCAAGATAAAACGGTTAAGCTTGCCTTCTTGCATGTGTCCAACATAATGGATTCCTGTTGGGAGACAGAAAAACCAGGCGTCATAGGGATAAGGACGCTGCTCCCTGGAAAGGTAGATAAAGGAGCAGAGTGGTCCAGCCTGGCTGAGTCCGTGCCCAGAGAGTGCTACCTACCCTCTCTATGGGGAGGGAATGTGGCAGAAACCACCAGATCTCTGCCCAGTTCAGCTGCCACTGGTGATAGCTGTCAAAGAATGTGGTGCCCGGAGAGATGATCGGGCCTCCAAAACAACAGAAATGTCCAGTGTCATCCCGCCATGACTGCTCCAAGCCCCTTAAAGATATGGCCATGCTCCCAGCCCCTTCCCACAGAAGCCTTACCTGTGTCAAATTCCAGGCCATTCTTTCTGAAAGTATGACAACAGCCTCCTGCCTTGGTATGTTGTTCCAGGACCAGAACTCGCTTGCCGGCTTTGGCCAGAACCGCAGCTGCAGCCAGGCCCCCAAAGCCGCTGCCAATCACCACCGCATCCAGCTTCGGTGGCACTCGGCTCACCGAGAAAGCTGCAGCAGGGGGAAGAGATGAGGGTGAGCTTTGTAGGCAGGGGAAGCAAAAGAGCAAAGACGTGGAAACCAAGGAAGACTCCGCTGGCTCATACGGTGCAAGAACACTCGAGCGCAGTTGGGCATGGAGCAACTGACTGAGATATCTCAAACATTTCACCTGGGAAATACTCAGGACCTGCCAGGCAGATTAAAGACAGTGATGTGGTCTTATTGGAACTAATTTAACTAAAACCAGTGTGTGCCTGGGGATTTTCCCTACTTTTAAAGAAAACCAACAAAACACAAAAACAGAAAGCTGACAATAATAATATAGGCTGAGGGGCACCTGGGTAGCTCAGTTGGTTAAGTGTCCAACTTCAGCTCAGGTCATGATCTCACAGCTCATGAGTTCAAGCCCCGCGTCAGGCTCTGTGCTGACAGCTCAGAGTCTGGAGCCTCCTTCAGATCCTGTGTCTCTCTATCTCTGCCCCTCCTCCACTCAATCTCTTGCTCTCTCTCGCTCTTGCTCTCACTCTCTCTCAAACATAAACATTAAAAAAATTGTTTAATAACAACACAGGCTGAGAAACTTAAGCGCAAATGGAGAGCTATGGAAGAAGGAAAACAAGGAAATGGGGAACAGAGGGGAGTGCTGTGGGCAGGCTACTGGCTCATGGAATTGTCCATTCACAAGTCAGTTATCTTTGGAAAATACAGGGTCTGTAGGCACCAGGGAAGCAACCTGGTCCTATATTGGTTCTTCAAGATCCTGAAGCAGAGGGTGGAGCAGGACAGAGCTGAGAAATGAAAGCACCACCCCTTCATATCAGAGAAGTCTGGAGGCAGAACTAAGGGACCAGCACCTAAACAAGATAAAACGGAAACCACGTGGTGCCACATGGGTGCTTCCACCACAATGTCTGTTCTTTATTTTATTTTTTAATGTTTTATTTATTCTTGAGAGAAAGATAGAGATAGAGCATGGGTAGGGGAGGGGCAGAGAGAAAGGGAGACACAGAATTAGAAGCAGGTTCCAGGCTCTGAGCAATCAGCACAGAGCCCGATGCAGGGCTCGAACTCACGAACCACGGGACCATACCCTGAGCTGAAGCCACATGCTTAACTAACTGAGCCACCCAGGCATCCCCAGGATCTGTTCTTTAAGGATCATTCTTGAAGAACTGAGATTTGGAATTTTTCCAAGCTGCAAGAGAACTTGGGAAACTTCTAACTTTTCAAACATTTTTAAAAAAACTTTTGGTGAAAAATACATTTTATATCACAACCCAGAATATAAATAAATACATAATATAAATAACTGAAGTTGAAGTTTCACAATAACTGAAATAGAAGTTTCACAGAACTATGTATGATAACTCTGATATTTTCTGTTCTACCACATTTTGAAACGCAATCTACTAAATCGAGTTCATGATCCACTAATAGATCATACAACCCAGTTGGAAAACATTAGTCATCTCATTTTTATTTTTTTTAGTGTTTTTTTTAATCATTATTTCTGAGAGAGAGAGACAGCGTGAGCAGGGGAGGGTCAGAGAGAGAGGGAGACACAGAATCCGAAACAGCCTCCAGGCTCTGAGCTGCTGTCAGCACAGAGCCCAACACAGGGCTCGAACCCACAAACCAAGAGATCATGACCTGAGCCGAAGTTGGGCGCTTAACCAACTGAGTCACCCAGGTGCCCCTAGTCATTTCATTTTTAGACCAACCCAAGAGAAGTGGAGTGACGTGCTAATAATGGCTATGCAGTAAATTAGTGACAGAATCCAAGCTAAAACCCTCATCTCAGAAGTTTAGACTAACAGTCTTTCCACTTAAAACAGTATTGTCTCTGCCTGGGTCACAAGATGTGTCACACAGAATTCTAAAATTTTCAAGTGGGAGGAATGTTGGACATCAAAGAGGAGATCTAATTTTTTTCTTAAAGCAGCACAACTCTTTCTTTAAATCTTATGAGGGACCCCAAAATATATGCTTTTTTTTTTCCTGAGAGAGGGAGAGTATGAGCAGGAGAGGGACAGAGAGAGAGGGAATCCGAAGCAGGCTCTAGGCTCTGAGCTGTCGGCACAGAGCCAGACGTGGGGCTCGAACCCACGAACTACAAGATCATGACCTGAGCCGAAGTCAGACACTTAACCGACTGAGCCACCCAGGTGCCCCTCAAAGTATGTTCTAAAGATGGTAGTGGAGATACTCTGGTTGGCCAAAGAGCAGCTCTCCGCCTGAGGCACCCTGCTGAGCCTCTCCCAAAGTTTTAGAACCAACCATAAGAGTTGGGACGAGGCACAGCCACTCAAACTTCGTGGCAAAATACAATTTCCCACACGCATTGGAAGAGATGTGCAGCTTCTCCATGTCCTTGAACCATGGGGGAGGGTAAGGGGGAAAGTTAAGGTCCTATAACCAAGCGGGGGAAAAGGTCTCTTGTCTATCCTGCGGGTCATGGACCTGTTCCTGGCTATGCCATTTGGTGAGGGAGCATGAGGCAGGCTAAGGAGGAGCAAAGCACAAGCTAGCACCCACCCCCACCCCACCCCTGGTGGGATCTGTGTGATATTCCTTGGACACTCTTGGCTACCCAAGAACAAAGGAAAAGTGTTTAAGTACTTGCCATGGTGATGTGGAAAACGAAGGAAATGAAAAATTAGTAAATTCCCTTACTGCCTAGAGCCCATTGACAAGTCCTTGAAACTGACAGAGAGACCTCCCTCTTGGAGCTCAGCTGCCTCAATGATGGCACTTTGCAAGGGGCAAAAGAGAATCTTGGCTTAACATTATCCCAACTTCGAGGATCCTGTAAGTCAACTTCCTTTATCTCAGCTGCCCCAAGATCTATGCTGGCAATCATACTCCAAGCTTATGGCCCCCCATATGCATCTAAAGGGGCTCATGACTGAGAGTGGCAACGGTAATAAGTGGCATTTCCCTAGCCCCTCAAGGTCCTAGAAACCTTGCTTCCAAAATACCTTAGAGACTTACTCTATCCCTGACCCCTCCCAACCTGAGGGTATATAATGAGCTAACTGTCACAACCCCAGTGCAGCTCTTCCTGTCCATGGGTTCTGTCCCCGTGCCTTAATAAAATGACCTTTTTGTACCAAAGATGTCTTCAAGAAGTTTTTCTTGGCCCCAGGCTCAGGACCACCTCACCATCACCTCAAAACTTCATCACCATGACCTTAGCATGAGGAGGACAGAACACCCCCCCACTCCCACCCCCCCCGTGGGGCCACTACGGCCGGGGGGCGGGGGCCTGCCTGGGCAAAGGCTCTCACCGGTAGCAGACACTAAAGCGCCGCCTCCACTTCAAGGAAGCCCTCTCAGCACTTTACATGTCGGGAAACTGAGGCCCAGGTGGGCAGCGGCTCGCCCTGTTGGAATCTGAACTCAAACCTGCGAGGCCGCCCAAGTGCAGCCTTGGAGCCTAAGGTCCCTTCTCGCTGACCTTGCTTGAGAACTTTTTTCCTGGCCTCCTTGTCGGTCACTAGCGGCGCGGGGGGCCGCCTGACGTCCTCGGAGAAGGGGTTCGGGGAGCTGCCTGCGAACGGCCACAGGTGCCCTCTGTAGAGGACTGTCAGCAGCGGCATGACCAGCAGCAGCAGCAGCAGCAGCAGCAGCAGCAGCAGCAGCGAAAGCCACATGGCGCCTTTGGGGCCCAAGGACTGGGTCCGCAGCCAGGGTGCCCAGCCTGTGCCGCCGTGCCTCCGCCGCGCGTTTTTGTCCTTCCCGGCCGGGGTGCGAAGGCGGCATCGACCTTTGATCAGCCAGGACCTTTCTGGCCTGGAGCCAGGAGCGTAGCGCGGACTGGCCCTCGGGGCGGCTCATACTCTCGCAGCGCGGAGGTTCCCAGGCTGCCGGGAGGTGGGGCGCTCCGGGCCCGGAGGCTGAGCCGGGACGCCGTGCGCACGCGCGGGGAGGGGCGGCGGGGGGGCGGCGGGGACGGGGAGGGCCCGGGACCCC
>NW_027527934.1:3088683-3147096 GCF_008692635.1 Crocuta crocuta
GAAGGCCCTGCACCCCCGGCCCGCAGCCCCCGACCCCCCGACTCTGCGGAGGAGGCGTGGAGTGGAGATGGTCTTCCCGGACCTAGACGAGCCTGGGAGCTGCAGGCCCGAGAGAGAATCCTGCCTGCGACCCAGGAAGCCTGGGTTCTGGTCCGCGCTCTGCCGAGGGCTCGCCGAATGACCGGAGGCAAGTTGCTTACCTGTTTTCGGCACCGTGTGGCGAGGAGGTTTCCGTCCGGAATCCACACACCCCCAGTCTGGCGGGGTCCCTTAATGGAGTGAGATCTGCTGAGATCGCGAGTCCCCGCCAGCGAGCACCCAGCCCTCTGCCACCACCACCCCCTCCCCCCGCGAGGGCCAATCGTTCCGTCCGAGACCGCGGCGCCCCCCTGGATGGCCTGCGGCGGGGGTCTGGAGCGCCCCCATGGCTCTGGCTGGGTCCCCACGACACCTACGCTCCCTCCGTGGGGCTGTGAGGGTCGAGTTGCTGCCAGCGACAAGCCTGATGATCAAAGGACTGTCAGACCTACGTGCTCGTTTATATTTGAAGTATGGACCCAGTTTCTGTAGTAAATACCTATTCAAAGAGTTAAAGCTCCAGCAGGAAGTTTGAAAATCATCTCCCTTAATGTATAGCTCCTTGCCTAAAGTGGGTATATCATAAATCCTTAATTTGAAAAGGACCCAAGGCCATTTCCTTGGGCCCAACAATAAGGAACTTTTTTTTTTAATGTTTTATTTATTTCTGAAAGAGAGAGAGAGAGACAGTGTGAGCAGGGGAGGGTCAGAGAGAGAGGGAGATAAAGAATCTGAAACAGGCTCCAGGCTCTGAGCTGGCAGTCAGTACAGAGCCCGATGCGGAGCTTGAACCCATGAACCATAAGATCATGACCTGAGCAGAAGTTGGATGCTTAACTGACTGAGCCACCCAGGCACCCCCAACTGTAAGGAACTTAACTAATGTTGATGGGAGTGATTTTGTAACTTCCATTACTTGCCTTTTTGACAGAATTTTTGCTCTTTTCTATCTCTGATACAGATAGTAACTGTCCTGGTTGAAGCCCCCAGAGCTCCAGCCAGACCTGAGGCACTAGTGGGTGTGAGAAGCTGGTCATGCTTCTACGCTGCTTGATTCATTTCGCACACAGAAACACAAGAGGCTTCTTGATATTGCTCTTACCATACCTACCTGCCTGTCACCTTCCCAGGCTTGGCTAATGTGTGAACGTTTTGTTATATGGTGTTGTGGAGGTCAAGGGAAAGGAAAGGGAACTGGATGCTGAGGCCCCAGAAGATACAGTGAGAGAGAGCTAGTTCCAGACGTACCATGACCGCCAAACACTGTCCTCCCTGCTACATTACGGTGACCCAAATGTCCAGCCTAATAGCCAGGAAATATTCCCATTCTTGATTCTAGGAATCAGTGCATCCTACCACTTGGCAAAGATTCTAGTTTGTTACTGGCAGCCAGTTCTTAGGGAATCTGGATCATGTTCCCACAGTGAGGAGCTGACTTCAAAAGAGGCCACCCTCCTTCCTAAGTTACCCATGTCTGTAAAAGGTGATTGTCAGTGGTGTGTGGGCTGTCTGCCCACCTATGATCCAGATTGTTGTAACAGGCATCCATGATGTCTAGTTCCTCCATGGTAAGTTGTGGGCCTGTCCAGCCCCCTTCCCAAGGCAGGCCCGCAGGATGACTGCCTTAGAGTTAGCCACACTGGCTAAGCGGCTGCAACGTGTACAATATCGGTGTTCACTGAGGAAGGCTAGGCAATGTGTTACATTTTGATTTTCTATCATCATAGGAACCAGGCCTAGTATTATAAGCCCCCAGACCCAACCTGTGTCTGGAACCTAAGCAAAGCCCAAGCGCTTCCACCAGGATGCCACCAATTAGTTTCACCCCTTTGATAAGCTGTCCCCAAATCCCAGTGAATTCATTGTTAGAATTGACCCCAGCATTTACCAGTGCTGCTTCTGCCTTCTGGACACTTGAGAATCCAACCCTCAGACTCCTCTAGCTTTCATCTAGCATAGATAGGATTAGGCATTTGACTAAACCAGCTGATTTATTCAGAATAAGTTTATTGCTTAAAATTTTTTTAAGTCACTTTTACTTTATAAAGGTTTTGCTGAATGATGAAACTAGCTTTCTTTTTAAAATTTTTTTTTTTTTTTTTAACAGGCTGAGATGTCAGAGACCTCAGGGACTTCTTTCAGGACTCACAGAAGCCTCCCACACCCTGGTGACGGCACATAGGGACTGTTTTCCTACTCTTAGTCTGAATGACTGCCAAGAAGGAAGGCAAAGGCAGAGCAGTTGGGTCTCTGGCTTTCCCCGCACTTCTCATCCTTTTTAGACTCCTTTCTGAGGCCAAGGATAAAGTTCACTTAACGAATGACTTTGAGTCATGAATGAAAACTCTCGCTCTTTCCATGAGAAAGAATTAAGAGATGGACAGGTAAGCAAGCACTTCTATTTAGGAAAGAAGGTGTTGGTTGGGGATATGTTGTGAATAGTGATAACACAGAGGATATATCACAAAAATGTAGAACTTTAGAAATGTTATAGGAAAAGCCTAATTATAATGCTCTTTGTTCTATTAGGGGAAGTTTGTGTTTATTCATCTCTGAGTCAATTGCCTTTGTTAGTAGCTTATGTTCTAAATGGATTGTGGGATTTTGTTTTGGATTTGCTTGAGTGAGAGAAGAATTTCAATGAGGAATCCCTCAAGGTATTTGTGATTCATCAGTTTGTTTACCTTATTGACCCTTTGCCAAATAGATGCTTTGGCTTGATTATCCTAGGGTGATGACTGGTGAGCCTGGGAGCTGACCCTCCCTCCCTTACCTTTCTCCCTGCCTTGTCCAGAAATGGCCTTACATCTATTGGCCCCTGGGACAAAGCCTTTGCTTTGGGAGCCCTGGAAGGTTTTCTTCACTGTACTACAGAGAGAAGTCTTTGGCCACTGGAAGGGACTGAATTGAAGAGGAAAAGGAAGGATGAAATGAATCCTGAGCACACAGATCCCTGCAGGGAGCTGTTCAGCATAGTGAATCATCACGTATTTTTGAGAACACATTTTGTGCCTAATACAGTCTTAATGGGTGTCAGAAATAGGAAAGAAGTATAAGAAAAGATTCCTCTACTCAAAGCAGCAGAGTGTGATTTAAAGATAGACTGTGTTGGGGAAAGTAAAAATTCTAGGCACTGGGCACCTGAATGCCTCAGTCGATTGAATGTCTGACTTCCAATCAGGTCACCATCTCACGGTTTGTGACCGTGCTCACAGCAGCAAGCCTGCATCAGATCCTTTGTCCCCCTCTGTCTCTGCCCCTCCCCACTTGCACTCTCTCTCTCTCTCTCTCAAAAAGAAATAAACATTAAAACAAAAAAACCCTCTAGGTACAATTTCAACATACTCACAAAAAAGAAGCAGAGTATGGCTAAGTACTAAGTAGAGTAAGTAGAAGTAGACTTACTGCTTACCCCAGAAATGTGGTAGGGGTGAGTGTACAGAGGGGCCAGTGAGCCAGGGTAAGGGTGGTCCTTGGTCCCAGATCATGAGCAAGCACCCCTGTTACTCATAAGGTAGAGGTCACTAACTTTTCTTGGGCTCAACTGTAAGTAATTATTTTAAAAGATGCCCCAGAGAAAGCAAAGCAGGTACTCGTAGCAGGAATCCTAAGCTCGGGTCCCTGTCTAAATGTCCAGACTCGGGCTGTGAACAGGTTTGTCATACCGTCAACACCGAGGAAGCAACTCAGAAGAGCTGTTTTCTTGGCACGCAGACCTTTTGCAGGGAGCTTGTGCTGGCTGCAGGGCTGAGAGAAGGGGAGAGACCCTTGCAGTGTAGCTCCAGTGGGTAAGGTGGGCCACCTTGAGGAGACACAACTGATCTTGAAGGGACTGGAGGCCACAGGAAAGGTGGCGGTAGGGGTGTATTCTGGAGGAAAACCACACGACCCAAGGTCAGAGGCGAGAGGAACTACAGCAAGTATGTTCACAGGACTGAAGTGGGCAATAATAGTGAGAAGGCCTCGGGGCACCTGGGGGGCTCAGTCGGTTGAGCAACACTGACTCTTGACTTCAGTTCAGGTCATGGTCTCACGGTCCGTGAGTTCGAGCCCCGCGTCAGGCTCTGTGCTGACAGCTCAGAACCTGGAACCTACTTTGGATTCTCTGTATCCCTCTCTCTCTGCTCCGCACGCCCCCACACACCCACTCTGTCTCTGTCTCTCAAAAATAAATAAGGATTTTTAAAATTTTTAAATAAATAAACATTGTAAAAAGAAATTAGTGAGGGGGCATCATGAGGCCAGTGATGGAGGAGTTTGTTCAGCTGCGGTGTGTGTCGGCATCCATTCTTGTGTCCTGGTCATAAAGAAATCAAAGCTTTGTTTAAGGAGTAGTAGTTGGCAAAGTATGGGAGGGGGATTAGAGTAACAGAACAGGCTGGAATTCTGGGGCCTTAATACAAGCATTGACTTTTTTTTTTTTTTACTAGTTAATTTTCATTAGTTTCTTTCTTTTATTTATTTTGGAGAAAATAATACATTCACATGGTCCAGACTCCAAAAAACCACGGAGGATGTATTTATACTGAAAAAACTGCCTTCTACTCTTGTCCCCCGACCACCCAGTTTTCTTCTGGAGGCCAAGTCACTGCTTCCTTGGGTGTAATTCTGGACACAGTGTCAGCAGAGCCAAACAAATGTATTTGTGTATTTTCTGAAAATACACATGTTAAAATAGTGTATATATTCTGCCCTTTGCTTTTTCCACTAGATATCTCACGTGGATTGTGCCATATTGTCCACAAAATACTTTCTCATTCTTTTTTATGGCTATATTGGATCTCATTGAGTTAATATGCTCTCATTTGTTTAGCTAGTCCTTTAGTGGGCATTCAGGGTTTTTCTAGCCTTTTGCTATTACAAGCATTGCTACCATGAATGGTGCTATAAGCATGTCATTTTGCACATAGACAAGTATATCTGTTGGGTAAATTCCTAGAATGCAATTGCAGACCCAAAATGTACAAAGTATATCTGATTCTGTCAGGTATTGTCAAGATGTAGAGGTGGAAACAGTTTACCCTTCGGGGTGTTCTAACCCTTGGTTCGCGAGCGAACACTGTGTCATCACACTTTTTGATATTTGCTAACATGATAACTAAAAAATATTATCTCAAAGTAGTTTAAAATTTTTTTTTTGTTTTAATGTTTATTTATTTTTGAGAGAGAGAGAGACAAAGTGCAAATGGGGGAGGGACAGAGAGCCAGAGAGAGACACAGAATCTGGAGCCAGGCTCCAGGCTCTGAGCTGTCAGCACAGAGCCAGACGAGGGGCTTGAACTCATGAACTGCAAGATCATGACTTGAGCTGAAGTTGAATGCTTAACCCAGGCACCCCAATCTCAGAGTAGTTTTATTTGACATTTCTCTTATTTTTTTTAAGTTTATTTATTTATTTTCAGAGAATGCGAGAACAAGCGGGGGAGGGGCAGAGAGAGAGGGAGAGAATCCCAAGCTGGCTCTGCTCATGAACCATCAGAACATAACCTGAGCCAGAATCAAGAGTCAGATGCTTAACTGACTAAGCCACCCAGGCGCCCCTGACCTTTCTCTTATGAGTGCCTTTGAGCATTTTTTTGTATGTTTCAGAACTATTTATGCTTCCTTTTCTGTAAGCTGTCCACATCCATGCCTGTTCTTTTACTGGGATGGGTTTCTTTTCCTAACTAATTTGTAGGATTTTATTTCCAACGTTATTAGGAAAATTAGACCTGTATTGGTAATCTGAATGGCAAAATTTGTTCAAGTGTTTTTTTTCTTTTTATGTTTTATTTATTTCGAGAGAGAGAGAGAGAGGTGGCGTGAGCAAGGAAGGGGCAGAGAGAGAGGGAGACACAGAATCCAAAGCAAGCTCCAGGCTCTGAGCTAGCTGTCAGCACAGAGCCCAACGCGGGGCTAGAACCCACAAACCATGAGATCATGACCTGAGCCAAAGTCGGACACTTAACTGACTGAGCCACCCAGGCGCCCCTCAAGTGGTTTTTTTAAGCTCTGATGGGGCAAGGTTTAGCTGAGCAGAATGTCCAAAGGTAACGGAACTGCCTCACTGAACTTTACTTACTCAGAGCCCTGAGACGTTTCATGGAGCCAGGAAATCTGAGATAGCATTAATTAAGCTTTTTGCAGTTTTTCTTAAGACTAGATTAAGCAAGTTTCCCTTACAGTGTTCCTTATAGTTGACTTCTAAGGAGTTTAGCCATTTTCATGGGTGTGGTATTGGAAAAAGGTGTGACATTTAAGCTGTCAACTTTGGAAGACCTATATGTGCCCAAGAGCTTGACCCTGCTTTGTCTTACAGGTTGAAAGTGTGTGTGCTGGGTGTCCTTCACCATATGACAAGGACAACAGTGTTCTTCAGGCTTTCAGAGGGATTCCTGTATGTATCACCCAAGCCCAGTACCTCCTGCCCGTACAAGCTTCTGTTGCATGTTGGTCTGTGGTGCCAGGCACCAGGGACATAGGACAGCACAAACCTTGCCTCTAGGAGCTCACACTTGGGAGCAGAGGTGTGGGGCACAAACTTGCAAAACAACCTCTGACTAGCAAAATAATTACTCTAGTGAAGCAGACTAAAGTGCAGTGGGAATACCAAAGGCACACCACAGTCTCAGTTGAGTATTGTGAACTATTAAAGGAGAGCATATGCTTGTCCACACATCGCCCAACTTGTACATCAGAGTTGGAGTTTTCCATGTGCTTCTCTTTTAAGATTGGCTTTAATCAACTCATCCTTCTGGTCTCCAGTTCCAAGGGTGGGGGTTGGTTGTGTGGATGGAGGGGTGTGGATTTGCCCTCACACTAAAGGTCAGCTGCCCCTACAGATCTCAGAGTTGAAGAACAATGGCATCCTCCGGGCCCTGACAGCTGAAGCGATTGGATGGGAGCCAGGTGGTAAGGCCCCCTTCAGGGCCCTTGGAGCCTGGGTGGGACCCATGTTCAGAGCTCCCCATGTCTACTTTTCATCATTTGAACTTCTTTCACTACTTGTCCTATAGAATTTTATAGATTTATCATCCTTCAAAGAAAATTAGAATCAACACTGGATTAGGAGTCAGAAGGCTTGAGTCCTAATCTAGCTCTGCTCGTGTACTTTTGGGGAAACCATATCATCTTTGTGTCTACAGTGGGGATACCAATGCCTCCTTTATCCTCAGAGCGATATTGTGACAATGAAATGATTCAGTGCATGTGAAAAGCCTTAGAAAAAGTACCCTATTTTATCTGCTTTATGTGATTCTCTCATATACTGTATTTAAAGCTCATTTCACTTGCTGGTTTATGACATGGAAACGCCTACTCATCAGTTGAGAAACACTAGTTATGAAGTGCTATAATTCTGGGTTAAGTGCTGCCTCCCTCACCTACCAGCTGTAGTATCTAGGGCCATGTTTCTTAACCTTCTAACCTTTACTTACTTCATCTTGTAAAGCTGAGTGAGTGACAGAAATTGTATAAAGAATAAGTGAGCTAAATAAGGTAAAGTGCTTAGCACACAGACTACAAATCTGTAGTAAGTGCTCATTGATTTGTGTTGTCATCTTTAAATTCCATAAACTGAAAATATAATCTCCAAAAATTTGGGGCTTGCTAAAAATATTCTAATGTAGAAAAATTATTTGGAGATATATGAAATTTCTTCTAATAGAATTTTATCAGGGCACCTGGGTGGCTCAGTCAGTTAAACATCTGACTGGCTCAGGTCTTGATCTCATGGTTCATGAGTTTGAACCCACTTCAGATCTTCTGTCCCCCTCTTTCTGCACCTGCCCTGTTCACACACTCTCTTAAAAATAAATATTTAAAAAAGAAAAAGAATTTTGGGCCACCTGAGTGGCTCAGTCAGTTAAGCGTCCAACTTCAGCTCAGGTCATGATCTCATAGTTCATGAGTTTGAGCCCCACGTCGGGCTCTGTGCTGACAGCTCAGAGCCTGAAGCCTGCTTTTCATTCTGTGTTTCCTCTCTCTCTGCCCCTTGCTCTCTCTCTCTCTCAAATAAATAAACATTAAAAAAAATTTTTTAAGAATTTTATCTTCGCTGTATGATGACAAACCTAACATTTATTAGATGTTTTGCTTTAAATGCCAAAATATTTTATATTTCAGTACAACTGGCATTTATATGCCAGATATTTTTAATCGTATTGAATGATTACAATTTTCTTCCAGACTGCTCACAGCTCATTTAAGTTTATAGGCTCATGAGGCTTCTGGCTGGCTCAGTTGTAGAGTGTGCGACCCTTAATCTTGAGGTTATGAGTTCGAGCTTCACGTTGGGTATAGAAATTACTTTTAAAAAATAAAATTTGGGAGTCACCTGGCTGGCTCAGTTAGTTAAGCATCCAACTTATACTTAGGTCATGATCTCACAGTTTGTGAATTTGAGCCCCACATTGGTCTCTCTGCTGTCAGAGTGGAGCCTGCTTCAGATCCTCTGTCTCCCTCTCTTTCAAAAATAAACATTTAGGGGTGCCTGGGTGGCTCAGTCAGTTAAGCATCCGACTCTTGATTTCAGGTCAGGTCATGATCTCACAGTCTGTGAGTTCGAGTCCGTGTTGGTCTCTGCACTGAGTGAGGAGCCTGCTTGGGATTCTGTCTCCTTCTCTCATTGCCCCTCCCCTGCTTGCTCGCGCACGCGCTTTCTTTCTCTCAAAATAAATTTTAAAAAATAAATAAACTTAAAAAAAACAGAAACTTCTTAAAATAAACATTGAAAAAATAAAATCTTGGATAGATAGATAGATAAAGCTAAGCAAGCTTACTAAATCAGCAGTGCTATTTCGTGTGTAAGTGAAAGGGAGCCCAAATAAAGGAGGCAGTCAAAAGAGGAAGAAAGATAAAGAACTGTGCACATGTGAGCTGTATTTACTCTCCTAAAGGTTTGTGTTTTGCCTCCACTGTTTTCTGTTAGTCAGGGGGGCACTAGTATTTATGTCAGGATTGTCTTTGGACGGAGGAGGAGCTTCCCTGGTTCCAAGAGGAAGGGGAGGAGGTGCTTTTGCATGCCTTGGACATTTGTCCCCAGTGTTTAGGCACCGGAGTGCAGCTGCTGGCTGGGACCTTATACCTCCTGTTGACTGACCTGCAGTCTCAGCAGATTTGTACATCTTGCTGGTGAGGCTTCTCCTCCTGACTCACAAGCTTCTGCCAAGTTCTTTGTAGGTGAGGGTGTGTGGGGTGAGAAGTTGGCCAGGTTGCTTGGAATGAGGGCCAGTGAGGTGAAGAGTCCATGAAGCTGGGTGTGGGTGAGGGTGAAGGGTGACAAGGCCCTCGGCGCGCCATCCTGAGCGATCCCTGCTGCCGCTCCACTCTTCTCTTTGTTCAGCCGCTTTCTCCCTCCTTTTCATCTCCCAGGGATCCAAAGTGCTGGAAGGAAGTTTCGTTTTCTTCACCACCCAAGGTCAGGCACTCTGTATCCTGGCGAGGTTATCTAGCTTGGGGGCCCTGAGGCTCGGCGTCCCGGCCCACCCCAGAGCGGGGCTGGCAAGATTGAATTCCCTAGAAATCAATCCGAACCCATGTCCCCTGCTGCCACTGCCCACCGCCCCCCGGACCCGAACCCAGGGTGGTCAGTGACTCTAGCTGGCATGCACTGAGTACTGCTCTTTGGGCCACGTCGCGGCCTGAGAAGCTAAGGAGTTATGCCAGCCTCACGGCAGCACAGGAGCAGCAGCACATGGTTAGCGCATTGCCCACGGGAGCACCGGCAGGAGCGGCGGAGATGAAGGCCTCTGGAGTGTGCTCTCAGCAACAGCCCTCCGTGGCTTCCCAGCAGCTTTCTCTTCCTCAACATTTGTTACTGGTTTGAGTTTCCAGTAGCATTTTAGTGATTTTATTTTATTTACAAGTATGCCTTCAAAACAGTGTATTGTCCTGTGCTACCCTCGGTCAAGACTGCATGGCTGAGAGGAACTGCCCCCTCACTTTTGCCACGGGAGATGGAGGCTGGAGAGGTCATGATTTGGGTTCTTGGACTCAAGTCTCTCCGTTTTCTCCATTATCTGTTGATTTCCTCTCTCGCAAATGGGGAAACGCCCATGACAGGACATGCCACCAGCAGTCTGGGCTAGAGAGTGATGGCTGTGGTTTGGAGAAAGGGCTATCGAGGCTGCATGGTGGTCATAGAGAGCCTGTCTTGCTGCTTTCGTTCACTTAGCAAGCATCTGTTGAGCACTTGCCCTGAGTCAGGCACTGAGCTAGGTTCTGGACCCTGTCCCCCTCTAGCTCCCGGTGTGGTGGGAGAGCCCATTACAGCTCTGGTGAGCACTGGGTGTCAGGAGCTTATGGAGGACCGGCTTCCAGTTCAGACTTCATGGAGTCAAAAAAGGTGTGCGGGTGAGGGCTGACGTCAGAGTTGGCTGGGGTGCTGACTGTCCGCAGTGGGGGAACGGTCTGTGCAGAGGCACCGCAGGTGGGAGGCATGGAGGGACTCTGCATGCCTGACGGCACAGGTAGAGATGCAAGAAAGACCCAGATTGTGAAAGTATTTGGATGCTGTGCTGGAGAGTGTGGGTTTTATCTTGAGAATTACGGAGAATCCCTGGAGGGCTTTGAGCAGAGGCTGGCATCACGTCTGCCTTTTCGAACGTTCACTCTGGCAGCCGTGTGGAGAGGGTATCTGAGGGCAGTGAGACCCAAGACAGGCAGACAAGGCTGGGGCTGCAGCCGCGATCCGGACAAGCCTAGATCTCAGAGGGTCTCCTTTTCTTGCTATTACAGCTGTGAGTGTGGAGGTTCTCAGAGCCCAAGAAGAATGGGAAGCTGTGGACAACATCCAGACAGAGACAGGTAACCACAGGAATGGCACTGTCCCCACACAGCCCCGCTGCTAGTAACGGCTCCATCCACACATGTGGCTAACATTTTTGTGACACTGAGATTAGGAGACAACTACTGAGCATTTTCGTTTTAGCTCCAGACATAGAATAAATTATCTCTCCAAATCCAGAGATGATGACATTCTCCCTCTGGAGGAAATGGGAACGAATGCCATGGGGAAAGGGCTGCCATCTACTCAGACCTGAGAGAAGATGGGGAGGACCTTGGCCGGGATCAGCTTCTGCAGAGTGATGAGGTCGAGCAGAAGGATGGAGGCTGGCAGCCTGGGTCCCTGCCTAACGTTGTTCACTGTACAAGGAAGTCTCCGGAGATAGGGGTGGAAGCCATCTGCTGGAAGGCTCTGAGGGCTGGGTAAAAATGGTCTCACTTCCTCTTTTGACAGGTTCAGATGGAGCTATCAGAGGGTAGAACTGGGACCCATACATGGTCTGAGCTCTCCTGGAGCTCCTGAAAAGTCATTACAATGGACTGTATCAGTCCTCACCTATAGCTGCTAACTGATAAGTTAATTCCTGTGGACAGTACCAAAGGACAGAGAAGGGGTCATTCATATAGAGGGTATGAGAAGGGGCAAAGTAGTGGTTAGGAAAGGCCCCTAAACAGACCTTAGCATGTTCCTATAGGGGTACCTACTCCAATCAGTGACTTGCCTCCTCACAGATGAGTGGAATTTAGGGACCCCCCCTTGCAGGGCAGATCTGTCCCTACTCAACTGCAGAGGGCAGCCTAGCAAGCCTCTGAACAGCACCGTCTAAAAAGGCAGTTGGCCCAGCAGATGATGGCAGCCCCTTGAAAGAGGATTGGTTTTAGCTGTAGGTATCTGACGTTGGCAGCTGAAGGCCAGCACTTGGCTTAGAGGTGAGAACCAGAGGGCCCTCGGTAAATGCTCGCTGACAGAATGACTACTGTTATCCATCCTGGACTGTCTTCTCTTTTGCTACAGGTCAGGCCAGCTCAGACCAGCCGGGGCAGCTAATCTCCTTCAGTGAGGCGCTGCAGCATTTCCAGACTGTGGACCTTTCTTCCTTCAAGGTATGAAGTAAGGAGGTTTGGGTTCTCAGGCAAAGCACCTTCTTCCCAGGGGCCAGGTTTCTATCCCACACCGGGTAAACAAGCTAGAAGCTTCCAGTTGAGGACCCTACCTCACCTAAGAAATCTTAGAGCACAGAATCAGGGGTAGCTAAGGACCCATGCTTCATCTAGGACCCCAGTGCCCTTCTTGGGACCATGTCCCCAGAGTTCTTGTGGTTAGATAGTTCCTTAAGGAAGCAAGGCAGCCAGTCTCGAAAGCTGAGAAATTCATGGCCATTGTAGGAAAATCTTCTCTTCCCTCAGGGAACCAGAAGTGATTTGAGAATTTTAAAAATATGTGAGGTTGGAAAAAGAAGAAACATTGAAGAGAATAAAAGCTTGCAGGCTTTCTGGGTCATCTTGAGTGACTACAAGTAACTTTAAGAGGATTGTGATTTCAGATCTCCAACGTAAAACCAGGTTTAAGAGAAGCAGCAAAGACAAGAATCGGGTTGGTTTTTAGGACCCAGAGAGCCAGAAGCTCCCCAAATCAGAAAACTCTAAGACCTGCTGTGGTGGCCCTGAAGCCATAAGTCAGCATAACCTGCTTGAGGCGGTGCTGGTTGTGGTACAGACAGAATGCTCCAGCCACTCCTCAGGGATCCAGCTCCAAAAAAGTTCTCACCAAACGCCCCTCCCCACTGGCTCCCTCACTCTGGAAGCTGAGAGGACCTGTGAGACTTTATACTCTATGTCCTTTCCAGAAAGAGACAGACCTACAAAAGGTAAAGCAGCCCTGCCAGGAAACCTGGCCTGGCTCTTGTCAGAGCAAAGCGAGGTTCCCGGCGCCAGCCATCTCCAGCCTTCTTGGCAATCAGTGGAACAGGCAGCTCTGGAGAAGCCCGGAGGAGCAAATGCAGACAACAGGCTAATAATGTCTGTATTTGGGGACATCTCTTTTCTACTTACAAAACTCCTAGGGGTCAGAGAGCCTGTCTCCAGAGATTGAGCAGCCGTTTCTTAGCTTCTGCCCCCTTCCGCTGGCCCACAGACCAGCCAGTTAGTAGGGGAGCTACTTCTTTCTGCAACAACAGTCCCTGTGCTTATTCTGAAGGCCAGTTTGTTAAGTAGGTGAACTCAGAGGGGCGCGTGGGTGGCTTAGTGGGCTGAGCGTCCATCTCTTCATTTCAGCTCAGGTCATGATCCCAGGGTTGTGGGATCAAACCCCGCATCGGGCTCTGCGCTGAGCGTGGAGCCTGCTTGGGATTCTCTCTTTCCTTCTGCCCCTCTCCCCTGCTCATGCTCTCTCTCTCTCTCTCCCTAAAATTAAAAAAAAAAAAAAAAAAAAAAAGGCAAGTGAACTCAGCGCTCTGCTCATTGCCTGCAATTTCCTCCCCAGAAAAGAATCCAGCCAACTATTCGAAGGACTGGGCTCGCTGCCCTCCGGCACTGCCTCTTTGGGCCTCCGAAGCTCCACCAGGGCCTCCGTGAAGAAAGGGACTTGGTCCTGACCATTGCTCAGTGTGAGTGCCCGGGGCTGCATCTGTGGGCAGGCAGAGAGCACTGTTTGCCTACCCATTGTCAAGGCTAAGCCAGAGGTCTTGACTGTACCACGTTGTGGGGGAGAGCGGGAGCTGCGGGATGAAAATGTGGGAGAACACGGTGATGTAAGTACAGTCCAGATCTATCTCCTGCGAACCATTTTCTGGGAAACCCTCAGTTGTCCCTTTAGAGGCCAGCAATCTGATGTGGGGGGTGTGTTTTGGGGTAGGTGGCCTGGATAACCAAGATCCAATGCATGGCCGCGTCCTCCAGACTATCTATAAGAAGCTGACTGGCTCCAAGTTTGACTGTGCCCTCTACGGAGCCCACTGGGAAGATCTGGGCTTTCAGGGTAAGAGCCAGGAATGGTTCATCTTTTCTTTGACCCCTGCTTCCACCACTAGAGTGAGAGCCCAGACAGTCCTCTTCCTATCATGCCGATGCCCTGAGGCCTGATATCTGCGGGGGAAGAGGGTACAGTAAATGCAAAGGCCCGGAGGTGAGCATGTTCACTATGCTTGAGTAATAGCAAGGAATGTGGCTGAAGTGAAATGATCACTTGTGGCCTTACAGGCCATTGTCAAACATTTACTCTAAGTGAGACAGAAACCATCAGAGTGATAGGATTTGGAATCTAGTGTTTTATTTCTCCTCTTTCCTTTTACCTACTTAGACTACTTTATTTTTTGAGTGAAACAAAATGATTTCAGCTGTTTTACATTATACAACTATTTTCAAAATCATATCAAGTTATTTTTATATGAAATAGGAAAATGTCTTCACTTAAAAAGGAAATTTTAGGGGCACCTGGTTGGCTCAATTGGTTAAACATCCCTGCTCTTGATTTCAGATCAGGTCATGATCTCACGGTTTGTGGGTTCGAACCCCGCATTGGGTTCTGTGCTGACAGCTCAGAGCCTGGAGCTTGTTTCAGATTCTGTGTCTCCCCCACTTGTGCTCTGTCTCTCTCTGTCTCAAAATTAAATAAAAAAACAAAAATAAATTTTTTTCCTCCATATGCCATGATAATCCTGTCAGTGGTATGATTTTTGTTTCAACCATCAATTTTAAAAACTCAAGAGAAGGAGCAAAATCTGCTGTATTTACCCATATGTTTATTTTTTCCATTGTTCTTTTTTCCTTTTTGATATTCTGAGATTTCTTCTTTTATCGTTTCCTTTCATTTTCAAGAACTTCTTTTAGCCATTTTCTAAAGTAGTCCTGCTGGTGATAAATTAGTTTCAGGTGTATAATACAGTGTTTCCACAGTTCCATGTATTACTCAGTGTCATCAAGATAAATGTAACTCTTTTTTTCTTTATTTATTTTGAGGGGGACAGAGACAGCATGATCAGGGGAGGGGAAGAGAGAGAGAGAGTGGGAGAGGGAGAGAGAGAGAGGGAGAGAGAGAATCCCAAGCAGGCTCCTTGCTGGCAGTGCAGAACCGAACATGGGGCTCAAACTCACAGAACTGAAATCATAACCTGAGCCGAAACCAAGAGTCAGACACTCAACTGGCTGAGCCACTGGGCACCCTGTTTGGCCCTGCTAGTGTCACTGGCTAAGAGGGGGCCCCGGTACCGAACTACAGGACTCATTACAGGAGTCCCATGTAGACTTCATTGACATCACAAGGGTTTGGGGGCTCAGTCCCAGCTCCCCAGTTTGCTGACACTACCTTGGAGAAACTAAGGGACACCTTGTTACAGTCAGGCAGGGGTGGAAGTCCAGACTCCACACTTGGCCTATAGCAAAGGTAAAGTCCTTGAAGCTCATGGGAGGGGGGCTTCATTTGGCATTGCTCGCCGTCACCCTCCATGTCCTCATCTCTGTTACAGGAGCAAATCCGGCCACAGACCTGAGAGGAGCAGGCTTCCTTGCCCTCCTGCACCTGCTCTACCTGGTGATGGACTCAAAGACTTTGCTGATGGCCCAGGAGATTTTCCGCCTGTCTCGTCACCATATCCAGGTGGGGCTTTGCTGGGGATCCAGAAGAAAGGGCTGTGGAGCCAGGATCTGGGTGCACGGTGCTCCTGAAATCAAGAGAGCCCCATAGGGTGCTGTCTCTAGCGGTTGGAGGCTCTCAGGACAACTGGGGCCAAACCAGGTCCAGGCTTTCCCCCGCTAGCCTGACCTACACTGGGATCTGAGCTGCACTACTTGTTAGCTGCACTAACTACTTGTTAGCCTGGGTCTTAAGCAAGTGCTTCAACTCCTCAGAGCCTTGGTTGCTTTCATCCATAGAATGGAAATCACGGACACTTCAGTTGGATAGTTGGGGAAATTAAATGAGATAGTATATAAAAGCACGGGACACAGCTGTGATATTAATGTGTCAACTCACTGTCCTCCCTGAGGGAATCCCTTCAACAATATTAATGGATTATCCTGACCCTGAAGGAGAAGAGTTAGGCTTTATGTGCCCCAGAGGAGGAGCTTTGCCTGTGAGGGTCAAGTGACACACGTTCTTACTTACAGGCCAGAGGTGGCTTCTGTAGCCCTCGGTCTGTCCAAGCCTTCTTTGGGGTCGGGTGTCATGTTTTCCCAAGTAATAAAAGGTGGTAGTTTCACCTTTGGTTTGTTTTGTTTTGTTTATTTTTTTTTAAGATTTTATTTTAAAATAATCTCTGCATCCAACGTGGGGCTTGAGTTCACAACCCTGAGATCAGAAGTCTCACACTCCATGGACTGAGCCATCCAGGTGCCCCATCCCACCATTTTATTTTCTTTTATTTTTAGAATTTTTTTAATGTTTATTTACTTTTTTTTCTTTAAAATTTTTAATGTCTTATTTATTTCTGAGAGACAGAGAGGCAGCATGAGCAAGGGAGGGTCAGAGAGAGAGGGAGACACAGAATCTGAAACAGGGTCCAGGCTCTGAGCTAGTGGTCAGCACAGAGCCCAATGCGGGACTTGAACCCACGAACTGTGAGATCATGACCTGAGCCGAAGTTGTACACTTAACCGACTGAGCCACCCAGGTGCCCCCCATCCCACCATTTTAGAAAACAAATTTGACTGTTTCCTGCCATTCATCTATGCCAGGTGCATAGGACCTGGAATTTTCCACTAAACAAAAAAATTTAAGTCATTTATTTATTTTGAGGGAGAGAAGAAGAGGGAGAATCTTAAGCAGGCTCCATGCTGCCAATGCAGAGCCTGACTCGGGGCTCAGACTCACAAACTGTGAGATCATGACCTGAGCCGAAATCAAGAGTTGGACACTCAACTGATTGAGCCCCCCAGGAACCCTCACTAAATAAATTTTTCTTCAGCATTCCCTATGCTAGTTATTGTGCTTAGTGCTTGAGATACATCAGTGAACAAAGCAAAGATCCTTCTAGCACAGAAGATAAGGCAGTGAGGCTAACACGTAAATGAATGATCGATGCTCAAAGGTGATAAGTGCTAAGGAGAAAGAACAGGTGGGGTAAGGTTAGGGTGCTCAGGGTCCCTCTTATGAGAGGGTGGGACTTAAACCAGACCTTGAAGGAGGTGAAGGTGTTGACCCAGTTGGTATCTGGGGAGAGCATTCCACACAGAGGAGCAGCAAGAGCACAGGCACTGAGGAAGGAGTGTGTCTGGCACATGAAGGGGCACCAGAGAGCCAGCCGGACTGGAAGGATCACAGAGGAGCACTCAGAAGGGAGGTCATATGACTGATGGGCACCGGATGGCAGAAGGCCTGCTAGATTATGGGAAGGACTTTTGATTTTACTCTGAATAAAGCAGGGGTTTCCAGCAGCCTGGAATACATGATTCAACTCAACATTTTTAAATGTATCCTCTCAGCGGCTAGGTTGAGAATGGTCTATAGTGAGGGCTTTTGTAATCCAGTCAGAGATGATGGGTATTTTCAGAGGAGGTGGTGTGAAGTGGTCAGATTCTGGATATAGAATCTTAAGCATATGGGCTTAAGAAAGTAGATCTAGTTAGGGTGGGTGGCCCAGTTGGAAGGGCATCTGACTCTTGGTCTTGGGGTTATGAGTTCAAGGCCCACATTGGAAGCAGAGTTTACTTTAAACAAAAGAAAGTAGAGCCTGCATATTTTTCTCATGGATTGATTAGGGGTATGAGAAAAAGAGATTTTTAGTCTAAGCAACTGGAAAGATAGAGTGGCCATCAACTGAAATGGAAAAGAAAGAGCAAGGTTGGGGGGTTCAGTTTGCCATACAAATTTTATTTTTTAAATGTTCACTCACTTATTTTAAGAGAGAGCACAAGTGGGGGAGAGGTGGAGAGAGCGGGGAGAGAGAGAATCCTAAGCAGGGTCCCTGCCCAGCATAGAGCCTGACACCGGGCTCAATCTCACAAATCGTGAGATCGTGACCTGAGCCAAAATCAAGAGTCAGACACACCAACTAAACCATCCAGGCGCCCCACCGTACAAATTTTAGAGTGAAGTTATGCATTTTTGGCAAGAACACCACGAAAGAGCAGTGCCCTTCTCTGTGCCTCAGCTCAGGAGCACATAATGCCAACATGTCTTACTGCTAGTAAGGTTAACCTTGATCATGGGTTTAAGGTGTCTACCAGGTTTGTTCCCTGTAGAATCATTATTTTTCCCTTTGTAATTAGTAACTGTCTTAGGGAAGATACTTTGAGACTGTGCAAATATTCTGTTTTTATATCAGTATAGACTCCTAGATATTTATTTTATACTATGGGTTACAACCCAGTAATATCATTACTTATTTTGTTGCTCACATTGTTTCAAGCTCTTTTACCATTTTTGGAACTCTTTCATGTGGAGGCCCAGGGTAGAGGGCTATTGCCAATGCCAAATTGCTCATTTGTTTTCTTTCTTTTTAAAAAAAAATTTTTTAACGTTTATTTATTTTTGAGAGACAGAGCATGAGCAGGGGAGGGACAGAGAGAGAGGGAGACACAGAATCTGAAGCAGGCTCCAAGCTCTGAGCTGTCAGCACAGAGCCCGATGCAGAGCTCAAGCTCATAGACTGGGAGATCATGACCTGAGCTGAAGTCGGACACTCAACCAACTGAGCCACCCAGGAGCTCCTCCTCATTTGTTTTCAAGGACAGGCTTGAAGGTGAGGGAGCAAGCCAGACACATGTCTATGGGGGGAACATCCCAGGCCGAGGGAGCAGCAGGATGAGAGAGAAAGTACTGGGTACTTGATCTGCACAGACCCAGACCGACCACTTTGACCACTCCGTTTCTCATCCGTTCACTGGCTGGCCTTGAAGTACCTTGCTGGGGATTTACATTCACTCCACAATATGCATGTCGGCCAGTGCGATGGAACAGCAGTTTATTTATTTTTTAATTCTTTTAATGTTTTATTTATTTCTGAGAGAGAGACAGCATGAGCAGGGGAGGGTCAGAGAGAGAGGGAGATACAGAATCCGAAACAGGCTCCAGGCTCCGAGCTGTCAGCACAGAGCCTGACGCGGGGCTTGAACCCACGAACCGTGAGATCATGACCCGAGCTGAAGTCGGACGCTTAACCAACTGAGCCACCCAGGCGCCCCAGGAACAGCAGTTTAACCTAACAAGAGGGCTGGCGTAGGCGTCAGGAAGCTAGATGCTGGTTCCATCTGCAGTATTATTATGGGGCTAGGACATGAGATAAGTCACTTAACCTCTCCAGGCCTCAGCCTGCTCTTCTATGAAATAAGGGGCTTGGCCTAAACAATTCTTAGGTCCCTCCCAGACTTATTTTGAAATTCCTTGAAGTATAAGCAATGCCAAGATTTTAAAGTAAAACTTGACCTCAAGCCCTTATGAACTTTGAAAGCACCATTTTCTAGGAGACACGTATGAGAGCAGAGTAACAGCTGGGGGCCAGGGCTCTGCCTGCACCTGGTCCTGTTCGCTCCTCGGGGTAACGGAAAGTTCCACGTACCCATGGTACATCCTGCTAAAGGGGAACTGGCAAAAGAGTACACATGCCGGGGTGGGGGAGCAGACTCCCACGAATCCCAGCAGTGTGGAAGTGTTTAGCACACGCCATGCAGAGAAGGGGTGCTGTAACAGACCCTGAGGGTGCAGGGCACATCGGGCTACTTGCTGGCAGGCGAGGAAGCACCTTATAATAACACTTGCTCATATACACACTTTTGTAGCCTTCCGCACACTTTCCATGCATTGTTCCCTTCCGCCAACGTGACAGGCCTGCAAAGAAGTAGGATAGAGATGATCTTCGTAAGTCTGTTTTCCAGCAGAGAAATGTGAGGGTCAGAGAGGACCTACGTCTCCTGACAGCCAGCCCAGCAGTGGGCTCCTTACAGCAGTGGTCACCAGCCAACAACCCACTTCAGAGTCACCTGGCGGCATGCAGGTGCCCAGGCCTCTCCCCAAAACTACTGGATTGAATCTCCAGGGATGGGGCCACGTGAGCAGCCACCGCAAAAGACAATCTGGTCTTCCTTGCATCAGTATTCAAAGGTGGTTAAGCCTGAATGTGAGAGAGGAAAATGTGCAGGTCTAGTTTCCTCTGCCGGCTTTCAGTCAGCTCCTCACCACAGCCTCAGTGCGGTATTTTAGCTCTAGGCAACACTTGTTGGGGGCCAAGAACCGCCGAAGAAAAGGAGACATTTAGATCTGAATTCCAATTTTTCGCTGCTTTTTAGTTAATGGGCTTGGGAAGAATGTTCCCAAGTGTGAGCGAACACTAGGTTTAGAGCCTCTGTTTATTATGTTGCTACCATATTCTTGTTCCCGTGCTTTATTTTTAGACTGAAAAAAGTTGGGGTGCCTGGGTGGCTCAGTCGGTAGAGTGTCTTATATCAGCTCAAGTCATGATCTGACAGTTTGTGGGTTCAAGCCCCACATCAGGCCCTGGGCCTGCTTCGGATTCTGTGTCTCCCTCTCTCTCTGCCCCTCCCCACTCGCACTCTGTCTCTCTCTCTCTCAAAAATAAACCTCAAAATATTTTTTTTAAAAAAAGGCTAAGGAGGGGCGCCTGGGTGGCTTAGTCGGTTAAGCGTCCGACTTTTGCTTAGGTCATGATCTCGCGGTTCGTGGGTTTGAGCCCCGCGTCGGGCTCTGTGCTGACTGCCAGCTCAGAGCCTGGAGCCTGTTTCAGTCTGCGAATCCTTCTCTCTCTGACCCTCCCCTGCTCACGCTGTCTCTCTCTCTCTCCTAGAAATAAATAAAACATTAAAAAAAAAAAAAAGGCTAAGGAGGGGACAGTCTTCTACAAGTATACGTGGTAATTAAAGAGGCAGTACACGAAGGTGTAAATGTGTTGTTGCTGACCTCAGCTACTCATGCTGAGGCGAGAATAATTACGAGCATTTGTTAGCAGCTCCTAGTCTGGCGCTGTGCTTAGTATTTTGCATATACGATCTATTGCTGTGACAGTAACTCTGTGAGCAGGTTGTGGACTAGAAAATAGAAAACATGAACTATAGGTAATAAAACCCATCTCATAGCATTTTTGTAATGACCAGTGACTCGAGTCCACCCAGCATGGCCCTTTTGTCAAGGTCGCCAGGACCACCCCGGGTTCAGTGATTCACTGGGAAGACACACAGGACTTGGCCTATAGTCACACTCACAGCCCTGATTTAGTCTAGCAGAAGCAAAATCAGCAAAGGGAAGGGGTGCCTGGGGCAAATGCATAGGAAATCAGGCGTAGGCTTCCTTCCGAGAGTCTTCTCCCGGTAGAACTACACGGGATGCACTTAATTCCTCCAGTGTCAATCGTGCCGCACAGGAGATGTTGCCCGCCAGGGCAGCTCACTAGAGATTCAGTACCCGGGGATTTATGGGGGGCAGTCATGCACACACCCTCTGTGTAGCACACACCAAAATTCCAGAGTCAGAAAAGGCAGATACTCAGCATAAACCATATTGTTTGTCCATACAATTAAGGCACGTGAGTCGTTCTGAGGGGATGGTGGAAACCCTCCCCAAGTCCAAGTTCCCAGATGCCAGCCAAAGGCCACCCTTGCAGGCAGGGTTTCCTAAGGACAGCAGTCTCGGGCCTGGGGCATTCACTCTTTCCTGCGCAGTACCCAAAGTTCTTTCCTTTTTGGTTTTAAGAAGCGGAAAGCTAAGTCTCCTAGAGTTCAGGTTGCCTTCTTAAGGACACACAGCCAGCAGGTGGCCAGGCCAAGGTGTGGAACCCAAGTGTCATGGAAGGCCCCGGGAAAAATCTTTGCAGGGCCAGAAGATCCTCTACAGTTCAGTACTGTCAGGTAGAACTTTCTGCAGTGAAGGGAATGTTCTATATTGGCACTGCTCAGTACAGTAGCTACTAAGCACAGGTGGCTATTGAGCACTTTATATAGTGAATAGGACCAAGGACTTCAGTTTTGTTTTGTTTTTTTCAAAACATTTTGAGTTTACTTATTTGAGAGAGAATTCCAAGCAGGCTCCCCACTGTCAGCACAGAGCCCCACTCAGGGCTTCATCTCACAACCGTGAGATCATGACCTGAACTAAGATCAAGAGTCACACGCTTCACGGATTGAGTCAACCAGGCGACCCAGGAGTTCAGTTTTTTTCAACTAAGGGGTTGAATTTTTGTTTTAAGTTTATGTATGTAATTTGAAAGAGAGAAAACCAGCAGAGGAGAACAGAGAGAGAGACAGAGGATCTGAAACAGGCTCTGTGCTGACAGCAGAGAGCCAAATATGGGGCTCAAACTCATGAACTGTGAGATCATGACCTGAGTCGAAGTCGAACATTTAACTGGCTAAGCCACCCAGGCATTCCAAGGAGTTGATTTTTTTTTTAAATATTTTTATTTATTTCTAGGGGAGAGAGAGAGAGAGACAGCGTGAGCAGGGGAGGGTCAGAGAGAGACGGAGACACAGACTCCGAAACAGGCTCCAGGCTCTGAGCTGGCAGTCAGCACAGAGCCCAACGCGGGGCTCGAACCCATGAACCGTGAGATCATGACCTAAGCAAAAGTCGGACGCTTAACCGACTAAGCCACCCAGGCGCCCCCCAAGAAGTTGATTTTTAATTATGTTTAATTTTTTAACTATATGTTTTTTAAGTTTGTTTACTTATTTTGAAAGAGAGAGAACACAAGTGGGTCAAGAGAGGGGGAGAGAGAGTGCAGAGCCTGATATAGGGCTGGATCTCACAAACTGTGAGGTCATGACTTGGGCTGAAGTCCGATGCTTAACTGACCTAGCTACCCAGGCACCCCTAATTTTTAACTAATTTAAGTAGCTCTGTGTGGCTGTCTGCTACCATACTAGACAGCACACACAGTTCTGCATCATAATGTGATGGCTTTTCCTTCTCAGGGGAAGCAGATGGGATAAAGAGACTTTGGCTCTTACTCCCAACTAAGGAGTGTACTGACCTGTGTGTGCCTCTCAGGGGGTGTCCTTGGGGTATGTGCAACAATGCAAACTAACATGTGAAGAGTCAGGCTGTCCCTGACTCTGTGCCCGCTCCATTCCAGCAATTCCCCTTCTGTTTGATGTCCGTGAATATCACCCGCATCACAATCCAGGCCTTAAGGGAGGAGTGTCTTTCCAGGTGAGTCCCCACATTGGTCACCCCCACCCGGCTGAGGAGAGCGACCCAGCAGAGCCTGGTTCCCTCCCACTCCTGCCCCATTCTCCCCCAGTCTCCCCCTCCCGGAGCCCCAACAGAGTCCAGCCCCAGAGGTGCAGGCTGCCTGAGGAATGGCTCCCTGGGGGAACAGAGGGCAGGAGGCACCTAGCTGTCAGCTTGTGTGCTGCAGAACGGGTCACCCTCCTTCTGCTGTAGGGAGTGTAACCGGCAGCAGAAAGTGATCCCAGTGGTGAACAGCTTCTACGCCGCCACCTTCCTCCGCCTCGCACACGTTTGGAGGACTCAGCAGAAGACCATCGCTGACTCCGGCTTTGTCCTCAAAGGTGTGCTCTTTCTTCGTGGGGAGGTCTGAACTCCTAAGGTCCCCACGTTCAGGGACCCCAGCACGGTTGCTAGGTTTGGGTTACGGTTCCCTACCCGGTCCCTTCCATTCACACCTTCTCAAACTCCAGCTTCCCAAAATCTCCATCAGCCCACCCACTGGAGTCTGCTGGTCATCCTTTCTCTCCACCTCTCCTCCCCTTCTAACTTCAGATCATATTTACTGAATCAAAAGCTGGGTCCAACAGTTGGCCTGACCATTCAGAGTTGAGACTGTACTGGCCAAGGTAGAATGAGTAGTTCCTGTGGCTTGCATGGTCCATCAGCCTCCCTCTCTGGAGAGCTCTCCACCTTGGACTCTTTCACCCTTGTCGCCACGGGGTCTGGGCTGGGGGTGCCCCCCACCCCAGAGCTGCTAGGCCTGGACTGGTGTGCAGTGCAAAACGCCCTCAAGCCTTTTGTTCTCATTCCTCTGTTCCAGACTTGGAAGTGTTGGCCAAGAAGAGCCCGAGGCGGTTGCTCAAAACCCTGGAAATCTACCTGGCTGGAGTGGCAAAGGGACAGGCCTCCTCGTTGGGAACACAGAAGTGCTATGGGCCACAAGCCCCTCACTCCAAGGATCTCACCTTCACAGGCGTGTGTGACCTGCCACCACATTCATCCACAGGCACACGACTGATCTGACCGACCAGAGGCTGACAGCAAGACCTAACTGCTGGACCACATGGCCTTTGGAAGTACATAGGGCACATTATGCCGAGTACACACTGGCTGGGCCTGCTTGGGGAAGCCGCGGACCCTCACCCACGAGGGACATCAGGGATAGTTAGACTCGTGCCACACCCCGCAGACCGGCCTCCAGAGCAATGAACTTGCCACAGTTGGAATTGGGCTAGTTTAGAGCTGGTTTCCAGGTAATCCCAGTGAGTGAATGGATCATGAGGCGGGAAAGCCCTTCCTGGCTGTTCTGTGTATCAGCACATTGAAAGATACACCCACACAGAGGCCGCCAGAATTCTGACCCCTGGGGCATCAGGCTTTCAGGCCCCGGGTGCCCACAGGACAGGGACCCTGTGGCTAGCATTTGAAGGGAATAGCAGTGGCAGCAGCCAACAGGGGGCAGCATGAACCAGAGCAAGAGCCTTCCCCTCCTCCACTGGCTGCTGCTGCAGGACCCCTCTGGGATTTCTGGCCTCACACTTACCCCACCCTCGGCTCCCCATGCCTCTGCCCCGCTGTTGAGGTTCCAAAAGCTTTCAGCTGGGTGTCTCCATTGCTGCCCATCCCCACCGCCCACCAGCTGGGCACCCCACTACGGCACAAACCCCACCCTGTGAAGGTGCATGGTTCCCACCAGGGGTGCTTTTCTGGCCTGGATGATGGAGGAAATTCACACTCCGGCAGCTTTTGAATAAAAGACTTGTCCTAGGCCAAGGACCCCAAGTGTTTTCCTCCAGGACAAGCCTGGTTAGAGCCAGGTGCTCCAGCTCAGGGAAGGCACCGGCCCCACGCTCCAAGGGAAGGCTGCTCTGCCCTGGCCACGCTCCTGCTGAGGGCACAGGTGTCCATCCCGCACTTACAGGCCCAGGGACGCCTCCCACACTCCACAGCCAGTGGGCCACGTGGCCCTAGCTGCCATGAAGGTTGCTAAGAGGCATCCATGTGTTTTTCCTATGCGTGCTTCTGGGAAGCTGGTAGCTCTGTGGCTCCGTTCCTCCAGGCCACGGTATCCTTAGCTGGGCAGCAGGGGGCAGCCAAGACCCCACAGCACTGTTCCCTGTCCTCTGTACTCCTTCCAGTAGACCCATTGAAGACCACTGTCCAAGCCTCGCAGGCCTCTCTGAGTCTAACCCCCTGGAGCTGGGGCCCTTCACAGAGGTGGGGATGACAGCTAGCCACCAAGCAGGAAACAGCGGGGGACTCCCCCTCCTATCAGCAGATGCCACGACTCTGCAGTTTGAGTCACACAGCACTGTCTTGGCCAGACCTGAACTAATCCTTTGTCCACTTTTCTTCCTCCAGTCTGGGTGCTTAGCTGGCCTGCAAGGGTGGCAGGGAGCTTTGTTGGGCTCGGTAGAGCCGGAGTACAGAAAGGCGACAGCTCAGCCCCCACTTGAGAATCAGGTTCCGTAGTTCCTTCCCTCAGATTCCTTCCGCTGGCTCTCAGGCCGAAGCCTAACTCAGCAGAGCCGGTGGTGAGTGCCCAGGCTGTGGCAGGCTCAGGGAGCAGTGCGCATGGGCCTCTAGCTGCAGGGTGGCAGCCCTTTCTAACCAAGTCACTTCCTTGTAATGCTCTCCAGGGTGCTCGGTCAACTTTGGGACATTACCAAGAACACAGTCCAGGGATTAAGTTCTGGTTCTGTTGGGGAAGGAGGCAGGGGACTGAAACACTCTGACAATAGATGCAAAAATCTTAACCTGTGCTGTTTTCTTGGGAAGGGCCTATGTAGGCCTTCCATGGGAGACATGAAATGCTTCACCACCCCAACAATGTCAGAGCCACGGATTTGATGCAGCCCTCACTCTCTCTCCTTTACAAATCATCACTGCCACATGCTGTCTGTATCAGCTGACAGCTCCACTGAGGGAAGGCTGGAGATGCTGTGCAGGGGAGGTGACTTTGTGCTGCTTTGCACAACATCAACAAGATGAACTTGATCAGAATTTGGGATGGAAGAATCCAGCAGGTGAGAGCTCAGAAGCCATAGAGCACTTGGATCCCAGGGATGAAGGTGGGTCAGGATAGCCACAGCCCTGCCTCGCCTTATGAACTTGAGTCCAGGCTTACCCATACTTGCTCTTTCCCACCCAGATCCTGCCTTCCAGGGTAGGACCACTTTGGGTGACTGTTCTCCTATTTGGCTATCTAGCCTCTTTGATATTCCAGCCATCGCATCATTGTACAAGAGAATGAACTAAGGCCTAGACGCGAGGTAAAGCAACTCACCCAGGATGAAATAGAGACGGGGGGAGAACCAGAAGCCATGACTCCCCACCCTAGTCTGGCGCTTTCCCTCAGCCCTACAGGGGCCCTGTGCTCATAGGCCTAACATGATGCAATGTGCCTGTGAGGTGACAGGCCAGACTTCTGCACAGCAGCGAGAAGTTGTTCTTGTCCTCTTGATCCGCAAGCATGTCATCTGGAAGCCACCTCACATGGTTTATTAGGGCAGCTGAGGAAATACTGGCTCGAAAGGAAATACATCCCGAGTCGGTTGCCATAACCTCGTCCCAGTTGGGAATGTGTGGCTGAACCGAACTCCTGGCTGAAAGCAACCCTGAGGCGCGGTGCTGTGTGGCTTCCCTACTGGGTTCACAGCAATACCTGCCGGGTGCCCACTGGGGACTCCTGGCCCCTCTGCCTCGATGCAAAGTCAGTGGACTGGGAGATCGCCACTGGGTCCTCTTCTGCCCCAGCACGTGGCTAAGCCCTGGTGGATGGGTGGGAAGTGAGAATCAGCTGAGAGCAGAGAGCTGGGGAAGCACTTGTCTCCTTTATTGAACATCCTCAGGGGCACCTCAGCACCGACCGGGCAGCCAGAGCAGGAGAAAGCAGGCAGGAGGCCGGGGGCCGGGAGACACCCACCCTCATTTCCAGTCCTTGAAGAATTGCTTGAAGATGGGACTCTCGCGGCCCTGGGGCAGAATCTCCACCTGCAGAAAGAACGGGGGAGAAGTGTAGCCCACAAGATTCCACCAGGCGAGGCCAGAGCCACAGAGGACGGTGCTGCGCCCCAGGCCTGAGTCCACGTGGCTGTCCAGGCCAGGAGTGCCAAGAGACGAGAAAGATTACAGGGACGTGAACTGAGAAAACCAACTGCTTCAAGAGCTTGCGTGCAGTTTGATAGACGCGCTAGTCACAGATGAGCCTTCCCAGCTCCCCTCAGAAGGACTCATGGAGCCACCGTGCTGGCCCAACGGGCAGCTCAAGCCGGGGACAGTGGCCCAGAGGAGACACATAATCCCTCCAAAGGCCCACCAGGCTCTCTGGGCTGCCAGGGAGGTGCTGCCCAACATCCTCGCTGTTAAATGTTGAAGGATTAAGAGGGGCTTTCCCACCAGATGGTGGAGGCTCAGACTGCTCCAGACTGTGCTCGAGGAGTTCCCGCCTTTCTTGTCCAGTCCTTGGGGCAAGAGGCCACCAGAAGGGCGCGGGAGGAGGAGTTGGGGCTCAAGGCATCTCCTCACCTGAGTGTTGGGGGCATAGCGCATGCGAGAGATGAAGTCCTCTGCCACCCGGAGAGCTGCCTGCCGCTCCTTCTCGTTAGCTTTTCGCCCTGGATAAATAGGAAGGGTTTTTTTTTTTTCTTTTTTAAGAGTGGGGACTCTCTCTAGTCCACATTCCATTTTCTTTTTTTTTTATTTTTTAAATGTTTTATTTATTTCTGAGAGAGAGAGAGAGAGACAGCGTGAGCGGGGTGGGTCAGAGAGAGAGGGAGATACAGAATCTGAAACCGGCTCCAGGCTCTGAGCTGGCAGTCAGCACAAAGCCCGACGCGGGGCTCAAACCCACAAATTGTGAGATCATGACCTGAGCTGAAGTCAGACGCTCAACCGACTGAGCCACCCAGGCGCCCCCACATTCCATTTTCTCAAGGAAATTTCAGGGGAGGTCCATAGAATAGCCAGCCATGTTTTAAGTAAACGGACCAAGAGGCTCCAAGATGCTGAGGAGGTCTTTGGGGGTGTGAGGTCAACCCCTTGTGACTTCTCTCCACACAGAAGCTCCAAGTGACATGAAACTGCTCTTTCAGCCTCCTCTGATCAAAACCTTCTGCTCGGACCAGGGGCCCATGAATATTCAGAGAGAACCAGTGTTCCCCGGGGCATGAGACTCTAAATCTAGAGCCCTGCCCCAGGACACCTCACCTCTGGAGCCTGTCAACCATGCTGATGACAAGAATCAACAAGTATCAAGCCTTTTGTGTAAAACTAAATAGGACAAAAGGGTGTGATTTCTTACAGTCTTCCTCCCATAATGCCAGATAGCCAACATCGGCCTAATGGGTACGCAGGCCATTAGGTATGCCCCCTAAGACCTTATTAAAAGGAAGCCCATCCAGTTATCCATTCCCTCCTGTGGGCAGCCCCTTTAATGCAAGCTATACTCCAGGTGAAGGCAAGATACTTCTCTTCTTGGCTCCCAATTTCTTCTTTGGTTGGTTTTTGTCTTCTCTGGTTTCTCTTTCCAAAATGGTTTGGTTCTTTGCTTGGGGTTAAATTCCCTTCCATGGGCATCTGGGAACCTCTCATGCTTGGAATTGGTCCCATGGGAAAGGTAGCCCGTGGCAGCCCCAATCTCCACTCATCCCCACCCAGCTCGTAGAAAGCTGCCATGCCTTCCCCGAGGCAGGAGTATTACGGGCTAGTAGCAGCGATCCTTAGAACACCTCATCCTTCCCCATCTTCCTAACCAGACCAGAGCCGGGGGGTTTCTCTTGGCTTCGGTTGCCCCCACAAATATCTATTGAGCAAATGCTATTTAGTCACAACACTAGAGATGATACAGTTCTGCTTTCTGGAAATTTATAATCTGGTCGGGGAGGTAAGACACGCTCAAGAAAAGACAAGCATGGAGAAGTAAGGAGGCTCCCAGGGTCACTCAGAAGCTCCGAGCTTTGTTTCAATATTTTCAGAGTTAAACCAAGCAGACAAGTTTACACACAACAGTGTTTCTATCTCCAACCAATACAATCTCTTGGAAAAACAAGTTCCACTAGTTTATTACCCAGCGCACAAAGTGGGATTTAATTTACCTAAAATTTCTCTGTCACACCCCACAGGCAGAATAGCAAGACTGGGGTCCCAGCAGCCCTGAAGGTCTAGAGTGTTCTAGGACTGTGGTCCTCAAAATGTGCTCCTGGACCAGCAACAAGGACTGGGAACCAGTTAGGTATCCAAACTCGGGGGTGGGGGAGGGGTAGCCTTCTGTTTTAAGAGGCCTTCCGGTGATTCTAAAGCATGCTTAAGTTTCAGAACCATTGCCTGGACTTTAGGGGGGCCGAGAATAGCACAGAGAAAGCCCTCAGCGGCTCTGTGGGGCTGTTTTTGAAAGCAGTCAGGCAGGCTGAGCCCTCCAGTGGGAAGCGTGCCCAGCTCCGAGCAGCTGGCACAGCCTCAGGCTAGCCTGGAGAAGCCACACGTACCCTTCCAGATGTAGATCTTGCCACAGAGCCCATTGTCCAGCACGAAGCAGTCATCAGATAGCAGCAGCTCAAGGGCAAAGGGACTGGAGTCAGCCACCTTGGTCAGGTTCATCTGTCCAGTGGCGTCGGAGACCTGGGGGAGGGTGGGCAGTGCCAAATACTACCCCCCACCCCCGACACACAGCCCAAACCTCTAGCCCTACACCACGGCCCCAGTCGGAGGAGACAGGGCAGATGGCATGGACGGGCAGATGGTAGGCACCCCAGCCCTCACATCACACTGCAGCACGGAGGCCCTGCGTCCATCCGCAAATTAGGTGGATTCCAAATTACAAATGAACGCAAAGAATCCGAAAAAGTAAAGCTTGGCATTGGCTTCACACCTCCTTCTCCAACAACGGGCCACAAGTGAAGTGGCTCCTCAAGAGGGCCGGACATCTGTCCATTGCCCATCCTCCCCTCGTGCTAAGCCCCAAATAAACTGCTGTGCCACCCAGCTCAACCTTCCCAGGGTTTTCTCCTCTCCCTTCAGCAAGGCCTGCCTGGGCACAGCGCAGGCCCACAGCGCCCACCTTATATAGAGCTGCGGCCTGGGCATTTGTCCGGTCAGCCGTGAGGTCTTCCTCAGGATTCCCCTCCTTCAGAGCAGGCTTGGGACCCAGGACCTACAGGGGCCAGGGCAGGCCAGGTTTCCAGGGATTTCTGGACACCTGCCCCAGACCTTCCCAACCCACCATGCCCAAGGCCACCACCTCTGGCAGGGGACAAACTGTGTCCTGCACAAGGGCACCCGGCAGAGGTGAGTACAGGCTGAGTCCTCCCCAGCCCACCTGCCAGGCCGCTGGGCCATCCACCCAGAGGGATATTTTATCTGAGTCACACGAGGGCACCAGTGAGCTAGCCACAGCCCTAAACTGTACCCCAGACCACCCACACCCACCCCTGCCATCCTCTACTGACCACCCGCCTCACCCTAGCTTCTCCCAGCTGCCCACCCTAATGTCCCCCAACCTGGATCATCTCAGCGGGCTCTTCCCCATCAGTGACAATCTCCACCTGGGCCTTGCCCTGTCGCTCACTGTCCCTGATGGCCAGGGCCAGGTCCCGTGCCTTGTTGCGCTCCAGGATGTTGGACTTTCCACCACACCAGGCGAAGATGTTCTGGAAGGAAGTAGAGAGGCTCAGCTGCCTGCATCCATCCTCTTGACTGGATGCTGGATGGGGGGGGGGGGGGCCGGGAATGAACTGCCCCCTGAGTCAAGATCATCAAATACACAACACTCTTTGCAAGAGTATTTCTCTGCCCAGCTGCCATCTCCCTCCTGATTTATATTTCTCCACATTGCTTATCCACATGTACTTAAAGGTCTTTATCTTGTTGGTAATCTAGCTCCGCTGGCTAGAAAGTAAGCTTCGTTAGGCCTGGGATGGTTTATTTTGTCTTGCTTTGCTTTGTTCACTGCTGCATGCCCAGTACTGAAACAGAGACTGGCATGTATTTAGGCACAAATAAGTATTGAATGAATGAATGAATGAAAGGGTGAAAGGGTGAATGCCATCCTTGAGCCCAGTATCTCACATTGCTACCTGCACCGTACTGAGCAGCTGGTCCCCTCCTTCTAACTCACTGCTGCCAACCCTCCTTCCAAACTGCTTCAGGGTTGGCTTCCCGCCTCAAACCTTCAGCACGGGATGTGGTCCGGACTCCTCCGACAGTCTCCTGACCTAGGTCTCAGGCAACTTAACAATTTTTGCTCCCACGGCTCCTGTCCCCACTCAGGCTCCCAGTTAGGCTAGCCGCCTCCTTGCTGCCGGCATGCATATCTGCACCTTCCCCCACCTCAATGCCTCAGCTTCAGCTCACCTGTCCTTTCACCTCGAAAGGCATTTCCGCCTCCATAAAGGTCTGGTCAAACGGCACCTTCCTGGGACAAGGGCTTCAGCCCAGGCTAGAGGGACCTCGCCCTGCCCCAAGCTCCCTCAGCACAGGCCCCTGCCTCTCTCAGAGCCCTCATCACATCCTCCCATGCATTACAGCAAGTGATGGGCCTGTCTTGGCTGCCTCCCCGGGGCAGGCAATTCGTGGTCCCCAAGGGGGCTGAGGGTAGGCATCAGACTCACGGAGTGAACAAAATTAACAACTGGCCTGCCTGGCAGCTAACAGGGCTACGAAGACTCCTCGGGAAGAAGAGAGTAGGCTCCAGTGTTAGACACTGGCTGGATGGCAGAGGGAGGTTTCTGTCCTTTTGAACATAAGCTGTTTGCTAATGGCTGGAGTGACTTCTCCCTCCTCTCCCCAGCCTCCCAGTCCCTGGCGCCTGCCTAGCGAGCGGGTGCAGGTACAGCCTCAGCCCCGCCCTGCCCGCAAACCTGGCCCAGGTCCAGGATGAAGCAGTCCCCGGTGTTGAAGCTGTCCCAGCTCAGCGGCCGCTCGGTGGCACGGATGTTCTTCTTCCCCTTCACCTGGTACAGCTTCTTGATAGCAGCTGGAACGGTCCCGGGAGAGGTCTTGTGAAACGCTGACTCCACTCCACCTTCCTGCAGCCCAGACGGGATGACCTGAGAGCCCCGCTGAGAGCGCGACAGAAGGCCCGCAGCCCGCGGCCCACACTCCCGGCGGGCGCCTGGCCCTTTTCTGCAGGGTGAGAGCTGACCGGAAGGAGGAGGGGCTCTTAGGGGAGCCACAGGGTAAGGGTGCTGGGAGGCGGGCTCCTACCTGGTACTGGAGGCCCCGCGGGAAGTAGCTCATGAAGAGGTCGGACTCATTGCCCTGCACCTCTCGGTGCTGCACGGGCCGCTCCCCGAGCAGGGTGTTGAGATGCACCGCCAGCACGGCACAGGCCCCCTGCTCATCCCGGGAGGACTGCTGGCCTAGGGTGGGGGGAGGTGGCAGGGCCAGGCCCGTGAGACCCCTGCCGGCTCCGACTCCGGCCCACACCCCCAACTCGTCCCCCAGCTCCCCGACCTATCCACAGGTGCAGGTGGGACAGCTCCTCCGGGCCGTTGTGCAGCACTAGGTAGGAGTCCCCTGAGAAGAAGACGCCCTGGTTCTCACGCGCCACCGGCACTGGCTTCAGCTTCTCCACCCGCCAGACATGCAGGCCGGGATCCTGCACCGACGCTGGGAACGGAGAGCCGCTGCAGGAGGGAAGAGGGTTGGCGGTGCTGGCCGGGCCCGTGAGGAGTAGACCCAAGCAGAGAGAGCTGGGCAGGCCCCGGGGCTGCAGTGTGGGGGTGAGGGGAGCCTTGAGGAGCCCTTGGGGGCGGAGCAGGGGTGCGAGGGGAGGGGGTTCAGCCTACCTCTGGGGGAGGTGCGTATACATGCTGTTTCCAGTTCTGAAAAGACAGAAGAAGCCGTTGTGATCACAAATGTTATGACACCACCCTTCACATTGGTCTGAGGAGACCTTCCAGGTGTCACATACAGTCGTATACATTAAGTACTTCATCTCCAATAGCCCAAGAGGAGATTACCCTGGCTCCATTATGCAGGCAGAGAAACTGGGGCTTAGAAAGTCTGAAGTCCAAAGTCACAAAGCTTATGAATGGCTAGTGAAAACTAGGTCTCTGGGGCACTGGGTGGCCCAGTCGGTTGAGCATCCCACCCTTGATTTCAGCTCAGGTCAGGATCCCAAGGTCATGGGACTGAGCCCTGAGTTGTCTCTGTACAGAACATGGAGTCTGCTTAAGATTCTCTCTCTCTCTCTCTCTCTCTCTCTCTCTCCCTCTCTCAATCTCTCTCAATCTCTCTCTCTCCCTCTGCCCTTCTCCCCTGTTCACGCACTCACACTCCCTTTCTCTCTCTCTTTAAAAAACAAAAACAAAAAACTAGGTCTCTGACTCCTGGGCCAGCTGGCCAGTGTCTTCCCCTTGCCGTCACCTCTCTTCTGCTTCCAGCCTCTAACTCTGGGCATTGCATGAGGCGATGTACAGCTCTCTAAGCAGTAACTGCTTATATTAGAAAAGTCTAAAATCAAAAACTTAAGTTTCCACCATAGAAACACCAAAGAAGGAAAAGCAAATTAAGCCCCAAATAATCAGAAGACAGTAAATAATAAAAGTAAGAAGAAATTAATAGAAATAAAAAAATAGAATGTCAATGAATCTGGTTTTTAGGGAAAAAAAATCAATAAAACTGATCACCCTTTAGACAAACTAATTAGGAAAAAAACACAAATTTACTGTTTGTAAATAAGAGAGATGACTCACTGCAGATTCTACAAATATTAAAAGGATAAACAGAATATTACAAAAACCTATGCCAATATATTCAACAACATACATGAAATGGGAAAATTCCTTGAAGGATATAAATTATGAAAGTTCACTCATGAAAAAATAGATGACCTAAATAACTCTAATATATATTACAGAAGTTGCATTTGTACTTAAGCCACCTGTCCCCACAGTCCCCAGTTCCAGTCTTGGTACATTCTACCAAAAATTTAAGGAAGACATAATACTAATTCTACACAAACTTTTACAAAAAATAGGAGAGAATACTTCCCAATTCATCCTATGCCACCAGCATTACCCTGATACAACAAATCAGATAGATAAATATATTACAAAAGAAAAAACTAGACCCACATCTTTCATGAACATAGACATAAAAATATTAACAAAATTTTAGCATATGGGAGCACCTGGGTGGCTCAGTTGGTTAAGTGGCGAACTTTGGCTCAGGTCATGATCTCACAGTTTGTGAGTTCAAGCCCCGAGTCAGGATATGTGCTAAGAGCTCAGAGCTTCAAGCCTCCTTCAGATTCTGTGTCTCACTCTCTCTCTCTGCCCCTCCCCTGCTCTCTCTCTCTCTCTCTCAAAAGTAAACATTAAAAAAAATTACAAAAAAAATTTTCAGCATATGGAATTCAATAATATATAAAAAGTATAAAAAACCATGACTAAATGGGTTTATCCCCAGAATGCAAAGTTGATTTAACATCTGAAAATCAAGGGTGCCTGAATGGCTCAATCAGTTAAGCGTACAACTTTGGCTGGGGTCATGATCTGGCAGTTCATGAGTCCCAGAATCCCATCGGATTCTCTCCCTTCCTCCTCTCTGCCCTTTCCCTACACGTTCTCTCTCTCTCAAAATAAATACATAAACTTATAAAAAGATTTGTTTAAAAGTTTAAAGATAAAAATAATAAAATTAAATACAATTTTTAAAAATCTGAAAATCAATAGAATTTACCTTATTAATTATACATATATGAAAAAAACTCTAAAAACCTGATATACAAAGAAGTCATTTTAGATTTCTTTCTCTTTTTTAATGTCTATTTATTTATTTTGAGAGAGAGAAAGAGAGAGTGTTCTCAAGCAGGGGAGGGTCAGAGAGAGAGGAGAGAGAATCCCAGTCTTTACACTCAGCACAGAGCCAGCCACAGGGCTCAAACCCATGAAAACGTGAGATCATGACCTGAGCCAAAAACAAGAATCAGATGCTTAACTGACTGAGCCACCCAGGCGCCCCGGAACCATGAGTTTTAATGTCAAGGAATGCAGGGAGTAGGAGAATTGATTGATATCTTAAGGACAAGATGGCTTCCTTTATTTTTAAAAAAATTTTAGTGCTTATTTGTGAGGGGTGGGAGGGGCATACAAGACAGGGAGACAGAATCTGAAGCAGGCTCCAGGCTCTGAGCAGTCAGCACAGAGCCTGACACAAGACTCAAATCCACAGACCACTAGATCATGACCTGAAGCTAAAGCTGGACGTTTAACCCACTGAGCCACCAAGGTAACCGAAGATGGTTTCCTTTAGGCTACTCATTTATAAGGCAGGTGTACAGTGTATGGGTGGGCCATGAATCAGGTTTTGGGTTTTGTTTTGTTTGTTTTTTAATTGCAAGGTTTTTTTTTTTAATGTTTTTTATTTTTATTTCTGAGAGACAGAGAGAGAGCATGAGCAGGGGTGGGTTAAAGAGAGAAGGAGATACAGAATCCAAAGCAGGCTCCAGGCTCTGAGCTGGCTGTCAGCATAGAGCCCAACATAGGGCTCGAACCCACAGACCGTGAGATCATGACCTGAGCTGAAATCGGACGCTCAACTGACTGAGCCGCTCAGGCACCCCTGCAAGTTTTTATTTAAATGCTAGTTAATTAACGTATGGTAAAATTGATTTCAGGAGTAGAGTTTAGTGATTCATCACTTACATAGAACACCCAACGCTCATCACAACAAGTACCTCCTTAATACCCATGGCCCATTTATACCATCCTTCTGCTCCGCCTCCTCTCCAGCAACCCTCAGTTTGTTCTCTATAGTTAAGAGTCTCTTATGGTTTTCGGGGCGCCTGGCTGGCTCGGTGGGTTAAGCACCCGAGTTAGGCTCAGGTCATGATCTCACGGTTCATGGGTTTAAGCCCCGCGTCCAGCTTTGTGCTGACGGCTCAGAGCCTGGAGCCTGCTTCCAATTCTGTGTCTCGCCCTCTCTCTGCCCCTCCCCTGCTCATGCTCTGTCTCTCCCTGTCTCTCAATAATAAATAAAATGTTAAAATTAAAAAAAAAAAAAGAGNATCTAGTTTGTTTCTTAAATACCACATATGAGTGAAATCATGATATGTGTCTTTCTCTGACTGCCTTATTTCACTTACAGGTTTTTGGTTTAAATAAAGTTTACATACAGTCATGCTGACTTAGAAAGAAATCTGGGGTCGCCTGGGTGGCTGAGTGGGTCAGACTCAGGATTCTCTGTCTTCCTCTCACTCTGTCCCTCCCCCACTCACACTGTCTCTCTCTCCCAAAATAAATAAACAAACTTAAAAAAATTTATCTAAAAAAACCTCACGGTTCCTGCCTATATGCTAATCTATAATCTCTCAAGCTTTTGCAAGATATAGAAAAGTATATAATCCTGTAAAGACTATTCATTCTCTAGAGCACTTCCTTGTGAAGAATGTCTCTCGGGTAGCTGTCCAGCTGTCCTAACTTGGGCTCAAATAAAACTCTTTCTTTCTTTTAGAGATTCTAAAAGGTTTGTTCAGTTTACACTGACAATATATACATATAGAAGTATGAATATGTATATACATCTATATGGATATATGTGTATGTTGCATTGGCAATATATGTGTGTGCACGTATCTAACCATCACAATAGATTCAGAAAAAGCATTTGCCGGCGCGCCTGGGTGGCTCAGTCAGTTGAGCGTCCGACTTCGGCTCAGGTCATGATCTCACGGTTCATGGGTTCGAGCCCCGCATCGGGCTCTGTGCTGACAGCTAGCTCAGAGCCTGGAGCCTGCTTTGGATTCTGTGTCCCTCTCTCTCTGACCCTCCCCTGCTCCTGCTGTCTCTCTCTCTCTCTCAGAAATAAATAAAACATTTAAAAATTAAAAAAAAAAAAAGAAAAAGCATTTGCCAAAATTCTACATCCATTCCTGACTAAAAAAAACAATAAATAAATAAATAAAACCAAAAAACATTCATCAAAATAGGAATAAAAGGGAACTTCCTCAACCTGATAAAAGGCACCTACCAAAAACAAACACAGAAACACAAAATCCCCAGCGCTCACATTTTGCTCAGTTCCTTCCCAAATTCTCAACTCTTCCTGGGGAATCCCACACATTCCCAAGTATCAACTTTCACTTCTCTGAGCCCAGCTTCCCTCAGACGCCTCTGTAGGGGCCAAGTGCGGGCCACGCCAAGATGGGCCACTTTAGTATGAACATTATTTTGAGTTAAACGCAATCAAAACCCAATCAATTCAGGGAAAGCAGTTTATCTCTGCCTAATCTGCCTGCTTATCCCAGGAAAAGGGCTCTTAACACATTTTTCTTTACCTAAGAAACTTACCTACATAATAGGCTAACCTTTGTTTTTTCCAAGCATCTCCTTTCACCTTTCTGCTAATGGTCTTTCTCCCCTTTTGTATCCTCCAACCCCACCCCTCTCCTTAGCTTCTATGAGGCTTGTTGCTCCCTTGTGTCTAGAATTTCCAGGTCTTTGTGGATTCCCCATATGTATACCATTAAATGTGATTTTCTCCTGTTAATCTGTCTCATGTCAATATGATTCTAAGTCCAGCTAGAAGGACCTTGAGGGGCAGAGGAAATTTTTCTTCCCCAACCCCTCAAACATCATGTTTATTCTATAGGTTCAACGAGCAACTTTTTTGGACAACTTACCCAGGGGAAAAATGGTAAAGGCAAACATTAAAAAAAAAATATATATATATATATATATTTAATTCAGCAAATGCAGTAACTACAGCTGCACTCACTGTCTCTTGCCTATATTCCCATTACTAGAGAGTTTCTTTTTTTTCTTTTTTTTTTTTTTTTTGGCTTAAAATGCACAGCCCACACTACCAACCACAGCAACACCATTCACGCTGTGCACGTGAACAGCACTTTTGTAAGGTGAGCCTCTGTGACACAGGGTAAGGGCCTGGGGGTGGGATTTCAAGACGAGGGGGCACCTGGGGAGACTGGCACCTTGGGGAGATTCTTAGGGCCTGAGGGAGCAGGAAGGGCCAAGAACCCTCTTTAGGGGATGGGCAGGAGAGCAGAGGGTGTTAGGTCTGAGTGGAAAACAGCAGAAACGCGAGCAGCAGCGATAAGGGAGGTAAAATGCCCTGTGAATCATGACTTCTTTTCCATCTCTAACTAACAACATTGCTGGAGGCAGTTTTCAGAACCGCACTTCCCAAAGCAGGAGGCAGTGAGGGGGAAGTGAGGGGGAGGGAAGCTTTCATGTTTTTCCTTTCCACAGAAGGTCACATGCTGTGCCCACATCCCCTGTTGCGGGTGGCTCAGCCTGTGACTCAGGTCGGAAGGGGTGAGGCGGCTGCCCCACGCCCAAGCCAGCGGAGAGAGCTTGGGAACAGGGATGGTGTGAACAAGCGGGTCAACTGTTAGCTTTACTATTTTTCCTTCTGTGTTACCAATTCGAGAGCTCGGGCCACAGCTCAAAAGCAGGTAGTCCCGCCGTGGGACTACCGGCCTCTCAGAGCCACTGCAAGGTTTTGATGAAAGGGGCCTGGCCACCTGCTACTTCATCACCCTGGCAGCCTGTTCAGATTACCTTGGCATCCTATAAAAACTACACATGTGTCCGTTCTGGGCCTGGAGATTTTGATTCCACAGGTGTGGAGCGGGGCCTGTGCATCTCCATTCTGAACATATGTTCCAGGTGATTCTGTGCTGCCAGTTAACTGTCCAGAAAGACATCTCACACTCGCCCATATGTTAGAATCATCAAGCTCAAAAAAATCCCAAATGTCTGGCCACACCAAACCAGTTAAAATCGGACTCTCTGGGATGCAGCCTGGACACTGGGTTTGAGAAGTCCCAGGTTGACTCAGCTGGGACTGAAACTGCGCCTGTCCCATCAGATCCCTGCCCCTCCAGGCTCTCCCAGGTAAGGAGCCCTTGGACACGAGGACTTCTCACTCCTCTCCCTGCCAGCCACTCGGCCCAAGCCCACAGCTCCTGGAGCTTTCTCAGTAAGCACACCCACCCTCACATCCGTCCATGCCACACCGCCCTCCAGGCCCATACCAAACCCCCGCTGTCCAAGGAGCCTTCCAGGACATTCGGTAGCCTCAGCCTTCTCCCAGCCCCCTCACTCAGGAGCGTGTACCCCAGTCTCTGCTGGCAGGCTGTCTTACAGCTTCCCGCCCCAGCCGCAGCAGCGGACTTGCCTGACCCCCTGCACTCCTCAAGCTACCCACGACACGGTCTATTCAATTCCCCGCGCAGTCTACCCTGGGAACTTGGCACTGGCCAGAATGAGGGTGTGAGGATGGTAGGGGCATAGAAATGAGGAAGAACAACCCACGTCTCACGGTCTGACTGGAGGGGGCAGAGAAGTAAGGGAGCCATCACACCCCAGCGGGGCCACATACTTCCCCTAGGTGGGGAATGTCACAGAATCACAGATGTCGGCATTAGAAGGAACCTAAATGCTCTACAGCTGCCTCCCAACACATGACCATACACACAGTGCAGGAATCCCTTCGATGGCATCCCTCACCATCCTCCTCTTGAACACTTCTGGTGATGGGGAACTCACCACTTCACAAGGCAGCTTCCTCCATATATACCTCATACGTTAAAATCTTTGCTTCCTCCCACTCCCCACAGTGCACTGAGTTATGGACCTGCCAGCCTCCCCTACTAGACTATAAATTTGGGCAGAGACTATATTTTGCCTCTCTAGCTGGAACCTGAAGGGGAGTAAAACTACCACCCCAAAATAGGCCTCTTTGGCCTGATGATTATATTTTAAACTGGCTATTTTTCTTTCCTTTTTTAAACTATTTTTAAGAAGCAGCAGACACAGGTGACATTCTGAAAACCAAGAGAAGTTGCCCTATGTAAGAGATGTCTACATTTATAAGGAAATCTCCATGGGTGAGGGTATCTCCACACTAGATGAGGAAGGGAGACCCTGGCGGCCAGCCCTCACCCGCCTAGGAGGGTCCCAGCCCACAAGTCCCAGGAACACACTCTTGCCTCAGCCTCCTAGCCACTTTCACCTTTCTGCAGCTCTCCTTGCTCTTAGTTCTGCTTTTCAGGCTCCAGGGCCTCCCTGCCCGCCCCACCCAGCTTCTCTTCTGACCAAGGAGAAATCGGCCACTTAAATCTGCATAACAATCTTGCCCTTGTTTACCACGCCTTTCCCAGGAACCTCCCATATCTGACCCCCAACATCTTTTGTCTTGAGCAGAAGATGGTATTTAAGGTGACGGCTTCATTTGGGGAAGTTTTCCTGGATCTCTCCCAAGTATTCCAGAGGTATACACAATTATTAAGCTTTTGGTTTTCTCCTGGCAATCTGTCTTCTATCAATTTAATAGACTGGCCAAAGCTCCTGGAAGGGAAGCAGGGAGAGCTTTCCAGCCGCTGCAAGCCCCACCCTGTGCCCAGCACCCTGCGCCCTGCAGGTGCTCAGAGGGCGCGTCAGAGGCACAGGACCTGTGGGACTCACTAGAGCAGCTGGAGCCCAAGAGAAAGGGTGGGGACTTCACAGGTTGCGACAGGCTGCAGCGGCCCCGGAGGCAGAAGCTGAGGCTGGGGAATCCGGTGAGACAGGCCAGGGGCCTGGGGTTCAGCAGGATGCACACGGAGCATCCACAGCCCAGACTCAGGAAGGGACCTGCCTTTGAGGACACCCTGGGGGACCTGGGGGCAGGGGGGAGGTGCCGCCATCATGCATACTTTTAAGGCAATGCTTGACAACTGTCAGAGCGACAGTCGTCCTCTGGGGCTCTCTCTGCCCTCCTCAGACGCTGACTCTGTTGATCCCTACAAGTCCCTTCACCTCACAGTCCGTTGGCCCCTAGTTGTGAAATGAAACAGCCCCTACCCTTCTCCCCAAGAAAGGGTGGGGGGGTGAGTGTCAACACAGGAAATGGCTGCAGGGCTTCCCAGCCTGGGGTACGGACATTTGGGAAGGGAGCTGGGTCCAGAGGCCTGGCCTGGGGACTCCTTGGCCAGTGCTCTTTCCCCTGACACCAAGTGAGATCCCTCCTCCACCCTCCCCTCCCTCCTTCTCCCCTCTCCCCTGCCCCAGGCCGACCACCAGACCCCAGCAGAAGCCTTGCTGAATTTGCAAAACAATGGCTGTGCTGCAGTTTGAATTCCAAGGCTAGGCCTGCTCTCCCCCTCCCCCAAGCACTGCAGCCCACCTGTCTACCGTCAGGCCAGTCGCGTTTTAGGGACAGGCATCCTCAAATCTGGCAGGAGGTGGGGCACCACCTCTCCCACCAGCCCGGGACACGCCTGACCCAGGAGTTGTTTGTCTGTATCCCGAGCCCAACCCACCTTCCTCCGGGGCAACCGTGGGGCTCCAGACAGACAATAAATGTACCCAGGGCCTGGCACAAAGCTGCCAGGGGGGACAGGAGTCCGGGACAAAGCGGCTTCCAGAAATGCGAGTCTGTTTCCTGACCCTGGCGGCCAGCCCTCACCCCCTAAGAGAGTCCCAGCCAGCAAGTCCCAGGGGCCGACTCTCCCTCAGCCACCTGGCCACTTTCACCTTTCCGCAGCTCTCCTTCCTCCCTCTTCAGCTTTTCTGGCTCTTCTGCCTCCTGGGCCGCCCCACCCAGCTTCTCACTTCCCGAGGTCCCCTCCCGGGCTGCCCCGCCCACCTGCTCCCCGCGCCCCGCCCTTCTGCCCCAACCCTGCAGACCCTTGTCCCCTCCCACGAGGGGGACAGGGCTGAGGGGCCGGCCGGCCTCTGAGTCCGGGACCTGCAAGGAGGGCGAGCCCCAGGAAGACTACCACACTCACCAGCCTCGGGCTGACGTGTGTGTCTGCCGGCCCGGGGCCTCTGTGGGTTAGTCACATTTCCTGGGTGGGGTCACTGCCTCTGCCCTGACTTTTTCCTCCTCCCCCAGACTTGTCTTTTCTCCTAGCCTTGAATGCATCCATTTGATTTTCTTTTTCTTTTTTTTTTTTTTTTAAGCTCCCTAATGAACTAATGAGGGAGTGTCTGGGGTCTAGGAAACATTCTTTGCTGTGTCCTGGAGGCCAAATACCTCTGGAGTCTACCTTCCGTCATCTTCTTGTTCACCAGATGTTTACTGACACGCAGTCTGGGCACTGGGTGCTCTGAGTGAGGGTCAGCAGTAAAATGAAAGGTGGTTAGGGGCGCCTGGTTGGCTTACTCAGTAGAGCATGCGACTCATGAGCTTAGGGTTGTGAGTCTGAGCCCCATGTTGAGCATAGAGCCTACTTTAAAAAATAAAAATAAAAAGAAGGGTGGTTCTGGCCCAACCCGGGGGGCCATCCTGCCTACATCATAGGACCCTAGGGCTAGTCAGGTCCAACTTGCTCGCACACTTACTAGGAGGCCGAGGCCCTGGGAGCACAGGTGGCTTGCACAGGGACGGGACCCAGGTCACACAGGAAAGGGAAGTAGGGGCAGTGTAAGGGAAGCTTCCATTTCTTTCTGAATACTTGCAGAGGTATGAAGCAGAATCTGTGTGCATCCCGGGACAAAGAGGGCACCCAGCTACTCAGCCCCGTGTGTGCTCTTCAGCCTGGGACTCTGGCTTGTCTGTCCTGGACAAGGGTCCAGGCTCTGGCCCAGGGCCGGTCCACAGGCTCATCAAAGATAGGGCTCAGGCTTTAGGGTCAAGGCCCCACCCAGAAGGCAGCAATTCGGGCAGTGAAACTAAGTCAATTCATGTGTTAAAAATTTCTGGGCCAGAGCAAGATAGAAAGTTCTCTTCAGAGAATGCAAACTAGCAGGCATCTGAGAGTCTCCATGGCCTTAAAAATAGGGTAGTCTGGGTTGTAATATCAGTAAGAGCCTTGTCGCCCCAAGAGCCAGAGGCTGGGCAGATAACCTGGCAGAATGGAAGGAGTTGAATGGTTTGGCTGCTTACTGGCTGTATTTAACCTCCTGGAGCCTCACTGTGCTCAATCTGTAAAATGGACATAAAGATAATAGTAAAGATTAATTGAGATCATAAAATTAATTAGCAAATAGATACTCGGTAAACCTAGACTTCTTTTTCTTCCCCACAAAGAGAATTTACTAGGGGACCCCAGCCCCGGGTGCTGGGCACCTCAGGAAGTACCCCCCCCACCCTTGAACTCATGCTGGGGCTGGCAGGGGCCTGGGAAGTTAAACCACACATCACCACTCCTCACCCAGCCCCCACTCCCACCCTAGCAAGGTTTACCCACTCTAGTCTGCACTGGCACATAACCAGGGTGGCCTTTAGGTTCTGGACTCTGTGCATGACTAAGGACACAAGGACGAACAGGAGACACTGTTCTCCACATTTAAGCCTCACTTGGCTAAATTTGGCCCCATCAGCACAAAAATAAAAAGAGGTTTGCAAATTAACAGTGAAACAAAAGAGCAGGTCACTCAACCTGGGAATCCCAAACAATGGGAACTCAAACAATGCTAAAGACATTATCTGGTAACCAGATTCTAAAACTTGTTTTTTTTGGTTTGTTTGTGGGTTTTTTTTTTTTTTTTTAACTAGACACACATTTTTCCTCTCCATCAGGACTCGCCCAGCAGGAATGATCAGTTTGTCCCAGATGCAGCAAAATAAAACATTTCTTTAGCAAGCGTCCGCCCTCTACTACTTCTCATTTCAGGAATTGGGGAGATGCAATTAGGCAAGCGAGTGTGCCCCAAAGAGGAGAGGGAGGAGAGGGCACCCCGAGGAGGCGGCCCTGGGCCAGCTGAGCCCCTCTGACTCCTATAGAGGACTGGGCACTGGCGGTCAGAGCTTAGAATGGTACTTGCCTAACTTTCCTAACAGCACCTTGCTTGGTAGCTCAGGGCCCACCCCCAACATGGGAATCAGAGAGAGGGGCCTGGTGAGGGAGGGCGCTGCTGAGCCACCCCACGTCCAAGTGGACCTAGAATTGAGGTGGGCGTTGGGGAGGCTAACAGCCGTGCAGTGCAGAAAATTCTGCCAGGGGATTGCAGTGTCCAGAGCCCAGTCGATCCTTGGTCTCAATCAAGCTATAACGACTGCTGTCTGTCCCTGCTGCTGTCTGACCCTTGAGTGCCTGCTATGTACCCAGTGCTTTATTGTTATTATTATTATTTTTTAGAAAGGGAGAGGGGATCCCAAGCAGGTTCCATGCTCAGCGTAGAGCCGGCTGCAGGACTCAATCCAATAACCCTGGGATCATGACCTGAGCCGAAATCAAGAGTTCCACACTCAACCTACTGAGCCACCCAGGCTCCCCTCTACTCAGTGCTACTGTCACTGCCACATGAGGTGGTTCTGTCCTAGGCCTACTACCATCATAATTATGCTTAATGGACAGAGAAGTGTCAGGGAGGCTCAGAGGGGGTGACTTGTCCAGGGTCACACTGCAAGTTCGGTAGCAGAAGCAGGATTCTAGCCCAGGCTGGTCTGATTTCAAAGCTGGTGTTAGACCTGCAATACTTCACCCTTCTCTCTCTCTCTCTCTTTTCTTTTTTTTTTTTTTTTTTAATTTTTGAGAGAGAGAGAGAGACAGAGTGCAGGTCGGGGAGGAGTAGAGAGAGAGGGAGACAGAATCTGAAGCAGGCTCCAGGCTTTGAGCTGTCAATGCAGAGTTGGATCATCTCCTGGTCCTGAGTTTAAGCTCCACAGTGGAAGTAGAGTTTACTTTTAAAAATAAATAGGAGGGCGCCTGGGTGGCTCAGTTGGTTAGGCATCTGACTTTGGCTCAGATCATGATTTTGCAGTTTGTGGGCCTGAGCTCCACGTTGAGCTCTGTGCTGACAGCTCAGAGCCGGAGTCTGAAGTCTGCTTTGGATTCTGTGTCTCCCTCTCTCTATTCCTCCCTTGCTCTCTCTCTCTTTCTTTCTCTCAAAAATAAATAAACATTTAAAAAAATTTTAATATAAAAAATAAATAAATAGGGGCACCTGGGTGGCTCATCAGCTAAGTGTCGGACTCTTGATTTAGGCTCAGATCATGATCTCGCAGTTCCTGGGTTCAAGTCACACATTGGGCTCTGCGCTAAAAGCACAGAGCCTGCTTGGGATTCTCTCTCTCCTTCTCTCTCTGTCCTCCAACCCCCCCCCCCCCCGTTTGCTCTCTCTCTCTCGATAAATAAATAAACATTAAAAAACTTAAAAAACAAAATAAGATTAATTAAGTTTATTTTAAAAAATATCCAACCAGCTTGAATTTCTCTGAGGCCCACTGATGGGGCTTGGGGTTAGAGAAGCAGCTGAAAGCCTGGTTCTACCCCTTTCTATCTAGGCCATGCTGGGCAACCACACTTCACAGAGCAGTGCTTAGAAACCACCCTCCACTTGTCCACCCTTCTCTGACAACTGCTCACCCTGCAGACTCAGCTGAGATATCTGTCTCCTGAAACATGCAGCGATCCCTGCCTCCCTCCTCTGTGGTCCCCAGGTACTCTGAGCATCACGGCCACTGGACTGTCTGGGCCCACAGCCTCCATGGAAAAACTTTTCAACCATATCCCACTGGCAAAGTTTCAATTGTATCCATGGGTAATCTAGTTACCCCTGGCCCACTTCCCAACAATTGTGCCCTGCCAAAGCCCAGCCAGGCACAGTCTTCCCAGAGCATTCCTGTTTTCTACAGTGTTTAGGTGAAATTTACAGTGAAATGCACAAATCAGAATCATTTAGCTTAATGAGTTTGGTATATGCAAACACCCAAGCAAACCAACATCCTACCAAGATATAAAGCACTTCCACCCCCCCTAGAAAGTTCCCTTGCCACCACTTTTACCATCTGCCACATGTGTGCTTCTCCCAACACACTGCTGGCTCTTCCAGCCCAGGAGCTGTGTGAGGTCATCCTTGTGAACTAAAGGGCCCAAGGGCAGGCCATCTTAAGACGGGCCACTTTGGCATGAACGTTATATTGAGTTGAACTCTTGAAATCACTGTTGCACTCTATGCTAACTAACTTGGATGTAAATAGAAAGAAAGAAAGAAAGAAAGAAGGAAAGAAAGAAAGAAAGAAAGAAAGAAAGAAAGAAAGAAAGAAAGACAAAAGAAGAAAGAAAGAAAGAAAGAAAGAAAGAAAGAAAGAAAGAAAGAAAAGAAAAGAAAAGAAAAGAAAAGAAAAGAAAAGAAAAGAAAAGAAGGAAAGATTAAAAAAAAAAAAAAGGCAAGGGGAGCCTGGGCAGTTCAATCAGTTAAGCATCCGACTCTTGATTCCGACTCAGGTCATGATCTCACAGTTTGGGAGTTTGATCCTTATATCAGGCTCTGCACTGACAGTGCAATACCTGCTTGGGATTCTCTCTCTCTCTCTCTCTCTGCGCCCCCCCCAAATAATCATTAAAAAAGAAAAAAGACAATCAAAACCCAGCAGATTAAGGAAAACCTCTTTACCCACTTTTCATACCAAATGCCTAGAAAGAATTTAGATAGAGGGCCTGCTCCAGAAAGACAGGTATCACTATTAGTGACTACATTATGCTATGAATTAGGTATGGAAGACAGGAAGGAACCTAACAAGGCCGGTTTGACCAAAGGCCTGTATATTCCATTGTTTCTGAGTGGCCTAGAAAACATTTGATTACCGAACATTTACTCTTTTTCATCCTCCTACGAATTGCATTCTTTCTCTTTGAAGCCCCAGTAATCCTACCACCTTCTCCTTAATTCAGAATGACGTATAGATCTCATTTTGCCTGTCCCTGGAATTTCCATGTCTGTGTGGGTTTTCCATATGTACGCTATGAAATTAGATTTTTTTTCCTGTTAATCTGTCTCATGCCAATTTGATTTTTAGTCCAGCTAGAAAGACCTTGAAGGGGACAAGAAATACTTGTTCCCCGACAGACCCCAGCACCCAGTAATGCATCTGGCAGGTAATAGACGCTAAAAAAAAAATTTTTTTAATTAAATGTATTTACAGATTAGAGAGCAAAAGTCTCACGTTCTTGTATGGCCCCAAGGCACTGTCACCTTGGGAAAGTCACTTAAGCCTTCTGAGCCAAGCTTCCTCACCTGTGAAGGCAAGACAATAATGCAGTCATGCTACCTTAGGGGATTGTGGGTTTCTGCTAAGATGACCCATGGGAGGCTCTTTGAAGAGAATAAAGGCCTAGACAGACACAAGCTGCTATTACCATTATTATTAATAAACTCCTACTTCGAGGACAAACATCTGGTTGAAAGAAACCAGGAGAGAGAGAGGCATCCAACACTGACTTCCGGGCTTGGCTACTTGGGCTCTGGCCAAGGTCTGGAGCCACTCAGGATGGCCAGCTCTCTGCTTCTGTGTTCATAGACCCAGGCTTATGGATTGATTTCCGGGGCTAAGAATTTCCTGAAATTGCAAAGGATTCTCCCTAATTGAGTTCCCAACCTGGCTTCTAACTACCCTGCCATATGGTCCTCTCCTAGTCTGTTTCCCATCTGTAAAATGCAGGCACCAGACGAGGAGTCCCTTCTGGGTCCTCTGACTCCAATCCAGAGGCACAGCTCAGGCTGAGATGTTGTATTTCCTCAGCCTGGGAAGCTGGGAGGGATCTGTTGCAGCACTTAAAATTCCAACAATCTTAATTCCCCCCAAATATTCCTTTGAAGGCATTGACTCAGGATGTGTCTAGCCTTTAAATTTGATCTGTAATGAGTTTTTCTAGATCGTTTCAACCAGCTCTGAGGAATGGCTGGGGGTCTGGGCCACCATACTTTCTTTTTTTTAAGTTTACTTATTTACTTTGAGAGAGAGAGAGCGTGTGCCTGTGCACACAAGCAGGAGAAGCAGCAGGGAGAGGGGTGAGAGAGAACACCAAGCAAGCTCTGCACTCAGCACAGTGCCCGATGTGGGGCTCAGTCCCATGAGTAGTAAGTTCATGACCTGAACCAAAATCAAGAGTCTGATGCTTAACTGACTTAGCCACCCAGGTGTCCCATGAACTGCCATATTTTCTTTAAAAAGGTTTTTTTTAACGTTTATTTTTGAGAGAGAGACAGAGTGTGAGCAGGGAAGGGGCAGGGAGAGAGGGAGACATAGAATCAGAAGCAGGCTCCAGGCTCTGAGCCATCAGCACAGAGCCCGACACGGGGCTCGAACTCCCAAACCACAAGATCATGATCTGAACCAGTCAGACACTTAACCCACTGAGCCACCCAGGCACCCATGCCATATTTTCTGAATAAAGCTGTTGAGTGCTCAGAGACATTCTGGGCAGCGACATGTGGGAACTCCTTGGTGACCTCTTAGAAAGTGTGACTGTCCAATACAGCATGAATGAGCGGGCCAGGGGGAGGGCTGGTGGAGCACTGTGGTGGCAAGGAGGGCACTGGGTGATTGGGGCAGGAAGGGCTGGCTTACCCCCCCCAATGCCAGGGTCACACTGGGTCCTCAACACCACCATCATGATAAGAGCTAATAATCTTGAGTGCTGGCCCTATATGCCAGGCACTGTCCTTTATGTGATTTTCTCCTTTAACCCTCCCATTTACTTTCTAAGGTAGATCCTTCTATTGTCCCCCTTTTTACAGACGAGGAAACGGAGGCCAAGTGAGGTGAACAAAACTCGCTCCCAGATCCCTCTTGTAAGTGGCAGAGGGTGGATTGGGAGCCTGGTGGTGGGACTCTCCCAAGCCCCACAGCACAGAGCCTCCTGCGGTGGACCTGGGCCGAGTCAGGCACCCCCCTCCTGCCTGCCAGGCCCTGTCTCCTTCCTCCTTTCTCAGGGCCCACCCTGCTGTCGGCATCTCGAGCGCTAGTGCTGAAGAGCCAAAAATTAAGTCCTTCATTAAGAGAAACCTCGGGCTGCACGTGGCCCCAGTCCCAGTTCCAGGAAAAGCCTCAGACTGTTCAAGGCTAAAGCCATCCTCAGACCGCCCTCAGTTCAGCTAATCAAAAAGAAAAAAAGAAACACTCCTATGGTCTGAGTCAAGGCTGGGAACTGCAGATACAAACTAGCCAATTTCTCACTGCTTGTCTGAACCCCACGTGGGCCCTTTGAACTCACCTCATAATTGGTCATTTCCAAAGGATTCTCAAGAGTCATGATTGGGTCCCACCAAAAGTAATGAACACCTCACAGATACTGAATGGTCAAAGCTGTTACCAGGGGTGCTGTACAATTGTAATTGGTGCTTATGTGATGTTGCCATCTGTACTGTAACACCCCCATCCCTTACTCCTTAAAACCCTGTTCGGGGCACCTGGGTGGCTCAGTCGGTTGAGCGTCCGACTTCAGCTCAGGTCATGATCTCACAGTTCGTGGGTTCGAGCCCCGCATCAGGCTCTGTGCTGACAGGTAGCTCAGAGCATGGAGCCTGTTTCGGATTCTGTGTCTCCCTCTCTCTCTGACCCTGCCCTGCTCATGCTGTCTGTCTCTCTCTCTCAGAAATAAAACATTAAAAGTAAAAAATAAAATAAAACAAAACAAAACAAAAACCCTGTTCGCTATTGCTCGGGGCTTCATCTTGCTGCCACTACACCGGTAGGCGGATGAGCCCCTGCTCGAGCTTGTAATAAAGACCCTTTTGTATTTGCATTGGTGTCAGCTCCTTTGAGGTCTCTGGGAACTCGCGATTCGGGCACAACAGTGCCAGCTGTGAGTCCTTTCACTTGTAAGCAGCTACCTCTGCTCACTCTCTAGATAGTTTGCTTCAAAGAAAAAAAAAGTTTGGGAGCTCCTGGGTGGCTCAGTCTGTTGGGCACCCCACTCGAATCTTGATTTTGGCTCAGGTCAGGCATGCATGATCTCCCAGTCCCTGAATTCCAGTCCCACATTGGGCTCTGCACTACAGCACAGAGTCCGCTTGAGACTCTCTCTCTCCCTCTCTCTGCCCTTCCCCCTGCTTGCTCTCTCTCTCTCAAAATAAATAAAAATTAAAAAAAAAATAAAGAAAAAAGGTTTTGGGGTGTCTGGGTGGCTCAATTCTTTGAGGGTGCAACTCTTGATTTTGGCTCAGGTCATGATCTCACAGTGGTGAGATAGAGCCCCATGTGGGGCTCCATACTGGGCATTGAACTTGCTTAAGATTCTGCCTCTCCCTCCTCTCCCTCTCTCTCTCCACCCTCCCTCCTGCGCCTCCCCTGCTTGTGCACACACTCTTTTTTTGTGTGTGCATACGGAAATGATTTATTTTGTTTGTGTCAGTACATTCGATTTTAGCCACTTTTCTATGGGCGAGGTCCTTCAAGATGTGTTGTTGTGTCTTAAATGAATTGAATTAAGCCTTTCTATAAGAAGTAATCTGATCACACACTCTTGAAAGAAGAGGAAAGGAAAGGAAAGGAAAGGAAAGGAAAGGAAAGGAAAGGAAAGGAAAGGAAAGGAAAGGAAAGGAAAAAGGAAAGGAAAGGAAAAAGAAAGAAGGAGAGAGAGAGAGATTTATTTCAAAATAATGACAGACTCACAAGAACTTGCAAAAACCAGTATGGAGTACTGATACATGCTATAACCTGGATGAACTTTTAAAACATCATGCTAAGTGAAAGAATCCCATCACAAAAGACCATGTATTATATGATTCCATGAAATGTCCAGAATAGGCAAATCTGTAGAAATAAATAGTGGATTAATGGTTGCCTAGGGTTGGAGGGAATAAGGTGGTTTAGGGGGTGCTTGCTAAAAGGTGCAGGTTACTTTTTGGGGTGATGAAAAAGTTCTAAATTAAATTGTGATAGTTGCACAAGTCTGTGAATATACTAAAAAACATTGAATTGTACACTCAATAAAGCAATCAACAAACAAAACACTCAAAGGGCTTTGTAATCTTTGAGTGGTAAGGCCATCCCTGACCTGATTGCACCCCATTTAAAAAACATAGTATAGGGGTGCCCGGGTGGCTCAGTTGGTTAGGCATCCGACTTCAGCTCAGGTCATGATCTTGTGGTCCGTGGGTTTGAGCCCCACGTTGGGCTCTGTGCTGACAGCTTAGAGCCTGGAACCTGCTTCAGATTCTATGTCTTCCTCTCTCTCTGCCCCTTTCCCATTCTCTCTCTCTGTCTCTCTCTCAAAAATAAACAAACATTTAAAAATTTTTCAAAAAACAATACTATATACAGGTCCATGTGCCTACCACCCAGCTTCTCCTGATGGGGACATCTTACATAATTGTAGTTAAGTGCACCACCTTCCCTTTTAAAAGGAAGCTCCTGATGGCCCGAACCCTTTCCTCCATTGTCTCAGGTTCAAATTCTGATGATAGTAACTTCTCACCCAGGCCCTGAACTTTATACTTTTCACAACACCCCTAGCCGCAGATGGTAACTATACTTAATGATAGCTATACTTATGGTGATAAACATTTCCTAATATATATAACTGCCACTATGTTGTACACCTGAGATTAATATTGTATGTCAACTATACTTCAATTTAAAAAAGCCCACCCCCCAAACCCCATTTATGTAATCCTCAAAGCAAACTGTGGAACAGGGTTACCCCATTTCTTGATTTTCTTGACAAGAAACGTCTTCCCTCCCTGAGCTCCCTCTGTAGGGCTGCCAAATATGGCAAATAAAAACTTTCCCTGTCAACTGTCTGAGGTAGTCAGCTCTCCTATGCTCAGCCCGTCCCGGGCGGATCTGGTCTTCATTTTGAGACATTTTGAAAGGGTCCTTGAACCCTCCCCTTGCCCAGCGTGACCCACAGGCCTGGGCCGGGTCTCCCAGGCCAAGTCCTCACTCTGGCTTTTCCTTTCCCAAGTTTACACTCGGGCCTGGCTCTGCCTGACACCAGGGCAGCCTGCAGCCAGAAGCCTCGGCTCTTGGTGCCTCAGTTTGCCCATCTGGAAGCTGGGCTTGCAGGTTCCGCTGAGGCCACAGAAAGGGCCACAGGGATCCCGGTCGGAGCTGCGAGTCCTGTGCCAGGCCTACTGTCAAGATCCAGGACAGTGAAAAATTAGGATGGCACCACGCCAGAGTGGTCCCACCCCAGCCATCCCCCCTTTCCCGGCCCCATCCAGGCCGGAACCCTAGTCTGAACTACAAGTTCCAGAAGGAGTGGGCCACGGGGCCGGGCCTCGGGACCTGTGGCCTGTGACTTCAGGTCCAGTGAGCCCTCAGGCATGAGTCACGAGGACCGGGACGCCGCATCGGACCTCGGGACACACTGACTCACGCGCTCGCAGGCCGTGCTGGTCCGCCCCCGCGAACTACAAATCCCAGCGGGCAGTGGGCTGCGGGGCGGGGCCTCGGAGACCCGGGACGCTCGGGACCGGAAGAGAGGTAACCGGCGTGGTGGGATCCCCAGTTGCTGAATGGGGCCTGCCCTGCTTTGGAGCAGAGGATTCTCTCCCGGACAGCGCAGCTCCCCGCCGCCCCTGCACACACTTCTCGACCATGGCGTCGTCGGTCCGAGCCCGCCCTCCCCGAGAGCCTGGGCTGCTACGGAAAGGAAATGTGGGTTGGCCCCTCCACCGTAGAGAGAGGGATGCAGAGTGCCCCTCTTTGACCTCTCCTCCATCTCCTAGAGCAAACTCCCTTTCCCAGGAGGGAAGAAGAGCCCGGACCCTGAGGCGGGACTAAACCTTTCAGGGTCCTTGTACGGCCTGCAGGTCTCTAGGAGAAGCTCCGGGAAGGCCTGGGCTCTCCCGGTCCTGGATGTGTGTCCGGATGTTCGGGTCGTGGTGTCGGACCACTGTCAGGGCCCTGCGCCTCGGCATTAGCTTTACATGGAAGAGTCTGATAAGCCTGAGAGGCTGCCAGGAAGTTATAAGCAGGGCACTCTCATTCAGTAGGCTCTCTCTCAAAATGTTCTGCTCAGGGTCAAGCGCCAGACTCTTGTCCTAACTTCCAGGTTATCCAAGGATCCTCTAGGCATTACAGAAGGCACTTACCCAATCCCTTCAGTACAAGTCAGGAACAGTCTAGTCTGCTCAGTACGATGAGCTGTGTGGAGGCCTCACTTCATCCACTCTCCAGGGCCCGGGCAGTGCGTCTCCACAGGCCTCTTCTCAGCTGATTTCTGGCTCCCAGGTGGGGACTCAGGTTACACCTGTATCGGGAGCAGTGACAGCACAGTGGCCAGCAACACATTGGACTTTCTGTCTCCAACCCTATTTTCAGCTTATACACTTTCTGATCTGATCATGTACTGCTGTGTCCCTGATCATCAAGGTTGATGGGAAAATACCTAAGGTATAGCCACGACCCCTGTAATGTCAGTGAGTTTTTATTCGGTGGCTAGGTCAAGGCCAGGTATTTACTAGAAATATTTCATTTAATCTTGGGATAGTTAGAAACAACTCCAGAAAGGATATTCAAAGTAGATTGCCCAGGTTCCCTTGGTAACAGAAGTGGGGGGTCATATTAATTAGTCAGGTGGTCTCTAAGCGTGCTCATTTCTGTTTGGGAAATTCTCAAAGGCTTGGTTTTCCAAGCATTTTTGTTAAGACAACTGGCCTTTTGTTACATAGTCCCTCTGCCCCTACACAGAGAGATAGATACCATAGAAACTTGGAGACAGCCTTGCCCCAGTCCCTGGATTCTTTAATAAGACTCTCTTGTGATTGCAAGCTTCTGCATTCCTGGGCTGAGCACCAGACTCTTGAATCAGTTAGAGCCCATGTCACTTGCCTGCAACATGCCAAAAGCCATTTAGTGCCCATCCCTGTTTCCTGAAGATGCAGCCTACAGGGCACGGGGAAAGTCAAAGGGCAGTGTTAATTAGGTCATTACAGGGAATGTGGCCAAGGGTATGGTGCACCAAAAGTTGGATTCGTTCCCCTTCAGAGCCATGGGAACATACCTCTTCTGTACATGAAAGTACCTGCACCTATACTGCTTATATGTCCTGATGCAACTGCAAGAGTCCCATTTTGACAGAGTTATCCTTGGCACATGAATGTTTTAAATAAAAGTTTGTTAAAACCGTCATTTGAAAGTACAAACAGACGGGCCCCTGGCTGGCTCAGTCAGTACAGCATGTGGCTCTTGGTCTTGGGGGTTATAAATTCAAGCCCCAGGTTGGGTGTGCAGATTACTTAAAAATAAAATCTTTTTTTTTTTAAGTTTTTATGTTTATTCACTTTTTGAGAGACAGAGAGAGAAGGAGTGTGGGTGGGGGAAGGGCTGAGAGAGAAGGAGACACAGAATCCAAAGCAGGCTCCAGGCTCTGAGCTGATATCACAGAGCTCCATGCGGGGCTCGAACTCACAGGGTGGTGAGATCATGACCTGAGCCGAAGTCAGATGCTTAACCGACTGAGCCACCCAGGCACCCCTAAAAATAAAATCTTTAAAAAAATAAAATCAAACAGAAACTCATCGTTTTAATAACAACTTCCATCTTGTTTGTACATTATTTTAAAAATCTTCCGTTTGTGTAGGGCGCCACAGATTTCTGCAAGGTCTTTGCATCAACAGCAGATGGTAGTTAGCCTGCGTTGGTGGTTCTGCAGGCCTCGCCCTTTCGTCTGTGGGTCCTCGGGATTAGGACAGGCAGCCACGCTTCTCTTTACCACCAGGGGTCACCCTTTCCCGCAGAACGACTGCGGACCAGTCGCGGACCGAGCCGGGGTGAGGGGATGGAGGGCTCCAGACCCGCGTTTAAGATTGGATGGCCTTGGCCCGAGGCCCAGCATCCATCTCTGCTTGAGTCTCGATTTTTCCGTTGGTAAAGGTGGGGAGAGTGACCTCAGGGCCTCCACGCCCATCAAGGAAGGATGTGGGGATGGAGACACATCCGCTAGCAGCAAGTGCCCGGTCTCTCCGAAGGGGGAGTGAAAGGCCAGGCCGGTTTTCCGTAGTCTCTCTGCTCACCAGTCCTAGGAGAAAGGAACAAGGAAACCGTGGGATTAGCAAATATCGGGTTTACTGGCTCTGAGCTGAAGAGGGAAACCTAAGCAGGGGGGTATTATATCTGTCCGGGGAGATGGGGGGTGGAGGAATGAGGGGGTAGAGTGCAGAGAGGGAGGAGAGAGGAATAGATGCTTCCCCCCCCCACACACACAGACACACAGGAAGGTAAATAGAGGAAAAGAACGAGTAGGTGTAAGGGCACAGTCAGTCACAGATACCCAGAGAAGAGTCCTTGGTAATCCAGCTGCATTTAGGGAAGGGAGTTGTTTGCAGGTAAGCAGGGAAAGGATCTCTGGACACTGTGCTCAATGGAGGCCTGGTGGCTAGTGTCCAATGGGCAGTAAAGGAGCAAACTATGGGCTTTCCGAAGAGAGTCACCAAAGAAGTTTGCAGAGAGGCGGGCTTTTTCTTTTCTTCAATTCTTACTTACTTGTCCCTCTCTCCTTATAAAATTTAGACTCTACAAGTCAGGGATTTTTTTTTTTTCTGCCATTCTGGGCAGTCTTTCCAGCGCCCAGGCCAATGCCTAGCACATAGTAGGTGCTCACAGAGATGCAGGCTTTGAGCGAGATTTGAGTATGTAGCTAAAATATTTGTTGAGAGCCTGCTATGTGCCAAGCTGTGGGCTGGGCACTTGGAATTTGGCCGTGAACTGAACAGATACAGTCACTACCCATTTAGAGGGCTTCCAGTCGAGTGGGAGTCTCTAGTCTAGCTCTGAAATAAACCTCTAGATCTAATTATGGTGGGAGCCACAAGAGAGGGTGTGTTGTGGGGGAGAGACCGACTGCCCAGGTCTGGGACCCCTCCTGAGGGTCACATAAGCTATGGCCTGAAGGAAAAGGGAGGAAAGCCGACAGAGTGTTCCAGCAATAGAGTGGCAAGGGTGCAACCTCTAGAAAAGCCCAGAAAGGGTTGAAAGAAACCATGTAACATTATAAGCGTTTGCAGCCACCCTGCCCCCCAACCTTATCTAGGCTTCCTGAACCCTGGGACACCTCCTGGGCTCTCTATCCAGGTGCTTCTTTGTAGAATCTGGGCAGAGGGCTAATGGATCAAGCTTAAAGATCGCTGAAGAAGTTATGGTGATCTGCATAATCAGGCCCAGGTGGACAGGAGAGGGCTGGGGTCCGGGGAAAGAGAGTGTGCTTCCGCCATCTGTGAAGAGAACGTTGCCAGTTGCAGAGCTGAGCTAAGGAAAGTGGATCCGGGTGGGGGTGGGGTAAAAATTTTGAAGTCTTACATACACAGAGAAGAGTCCTTTTTTCCTTTTTACTGTGTGTTGCTATACATTAAGGGTGCTTTCCTCCTCTGTTATTTTCCTAAGGACGGAATAAAGATCTAAATCTCTTCCAACTGAAATTTCCTAAAGTCAATAGGGTGCAGAGTGGGCCTCCGTGAGCCCTCCCCCCACCCGGGTCATGTCGGTCACCTCAAAGGGAAGTTGAGTGTGAGTCCATGGGAAAAATGGAGGGGCTATAGGGTGGCAGAAGCAGGTAAGGGCCTGATTTTACAAGGAGACAGAAACATTTGGTCTTTGTTCAAGGAGCCATGGTGAGTCCCTTATGGGTTTTAGGCAGAGCTGGGACAGGACAAAATCCGCTCAGGGAAGGACAGGGTGTGTGGGACGGAGGCATACCAGGGGCAGGCGGAAGGTGGTGCTGGCTTGTGCTCCTCACTCTAGAGACCTACAAAGCTGGCGGCAGCTGTCAGGCCCCACCCTAACCCTTGGAAAATCTGAAGGAAAACAGTTTTCTGGGCTTCCAGGAAAACACAGAGACATGCTACACACAAAGCTTTGTATCACTTTCAGGGAGATAGAGGGAGGGTCCGGAAATATAACTTTAACCCAACCACAGAGTTCGGTTGGACTCAGGCTCCACCTGCTCAGGTAAAAGTATCTTGAGAATTCCCTCTCCCTGACCCCTCACAGGACCTTGTTTATAACTTCCAGGTCTCCCCTCCCCAGCTCTTCAGTTTAGGCCTGTTCTCCCCCATGCCACTGACTTGGCCCTAGCCTGATGTTCAGAAACTTCTACTATCTACCCCACCCCTTCCACTTGCCTCTAGGGATTCCCATTCCCCTGGGAGAATTCCTGTATTAACAACACCCTTTGAGGTCCCCCCCCCCCAACCTTTTCCAGTACTTTCCTGGCTAAGGGAAAGCTGTCTGTCTGTCCTGAGGTGACCCCACGCCCTGATGACCTTCCCTGGGCCACCTCCAGGGCCCTACTTTTCCCTAGTGCATCCTTCTCCCAGAGCTCCCTCACATTCGAAATCCAGGCCATTCCTCTTTCCTTCCCTCGCTTCCTTCTTATGTTGTTGTTCTTGTTTACATTTGTATTGACTGATTTTTTTTATTGTAAACATAACTAATATTTGTCATAAACACAGTCTCAAGAGGATAGAAACATAAAGCTGTGACACTTCTTTCTACCCGGTCTGAACTTTCTAGGAGACACTCACCAGGCCTGGCCTCACAGTCTGGGCTTCTGTGGTCTCAACTCTGGAATTCTTAACGGAACCCACCCTAGCTGGTTTTGGCTGAAAAATAATTTATTAAAGATATTCTGTAGCTCATAGCATCTCCTGGAAGACCAGAAAAACAGCCAGAAACAATGACCCAAAAGTCACAGCCAAGTTGGCCTGGTGGAGTTGGCCTATTTGCCAACACTGCTAATGTGGGCTCTGGTGGTCCCATGAGGGTCTCAACCTCCTCGGCCTCCGGAAGTAGGATACAGCGGTCATCCCCTCCCCAGGACGGGTTCCTCTTGGTGCCTGCTTCAGACACAAAGTCTACTGTGGGGCATGTGATTGGCCGAATGCCTGCACCCCAGCTGCAAAGGAGTCTGGGAAGACATCCCTGGGCTCGTGTGGATGGAATCAGGATTTATAAGGTGGAGAGTGCCCCAATGCAGGACATGCTCATGGGCCAGAAAGGATGGCCCAGGTCGCCTCCCATTCTCCAGGAGTCCCGCCACCACCATCTCCTGCTCTTGCTCTAGGTGGCTGCACTCCCTCACCCCTGAGAACTCTGTCCATGGCCTGCTTACCTTCCTCTCCAGGTCCTCGGAAACCACCCCCTCCTCCTCACAGTGCTTCCCACTTTCTTACACCAGGAATCCCCGCTAGACCTTGCCACCCACCCTGTCTTCTATGTGAACCACGACACCACTATCTCAGAGAGAGCTGATATCTATTGTGTGGGCGCTGTGTTTCTTGTGCCCATTTGACCCTCAGAAGCTCCCCCGCTAAAAGGACCCTTACTGACATCCCCATTTACACAAGAAGAAACCGAAGCCCAGAGATTGAACATCTTGGGAGTGCCCTCTCCATCACTCATAGTGGCCCCTTGAGAGCAGGGTCTGTGTCATGTTCTTTCTTTGCTGGGGACCCCTGTGTTCTGAATAAGCAAAAGTCCATGTGTGATTCTAAAAATGCCCTAGAAGTCACATGTTCTCAGACTGTTTCCTATACAACAGCGTTTCCCAAACTCCACTGATCATAAGATTGATCTAAGATGTTTATTTGTTAAGAATAATACAGATTCCTGGGGCAACTGGGTGGCTCAGCCGGTGGAGTGTCCGACTTCGGGTCAGGTCAGGATCTCACCATTCGTGGGTTTGAGGCCCACATTGGGCCCTGTGCTGACAGCTCAGAGCCTGGAGCCTGCTTCAGATTCTGTGTCTCCCTATCTCTGCCCCTACCCCGCTCATGCTCTGTCTTTGTCTCAAAACTAAATATTTAAAAATAAAAAATAAAAAGTTAAAATATAGATTCCCA
>NW_027527934.1:3147176-3152392 GCF_008692635.1 Crocuta crocuta
GGGGGGAGGAGGGGGAGAGGGGAGACACCTGGATGGCTCAGTTGGTTAAATGTCCACCTCTTGATTTCAACTTAGATCATGATCTTACAAGTCATGAGTTTGAGCCCCACATCAGGCTCTGTGCTGACAGCGTGGAGTCTGCTTGAGATTCTCTATCTCCCTCTCTCTCAGCCCTCCCTCACTCATGCTCTCTGTCTTGGTGTCTCCCAAAAATAAATAAATATATTTTTAAAAAAGATCTCAGGGAAGATCTGAGAATCTAAGACTTTTAATAAGTTCTCTAGCAATTCTTGTGATCATGCAAATAGGGGAAACAGTGCTCTGGAGAGCTGTTTTCTTAGGGTGGGTTTAGACTACCCTGGGCCTGCAAAGTATAGCCTGTTCTCAATGGAGATCAATAACTAAGGCCTGGAAAATGGGGAGAATCACTGCGTGCTATGGAAGCGCCTTACAACAGGCGCTGGGGTGCTACCAGACCATGGGGCATCGCAACCAAAAATGCGAGCTTCCAGCAATTCCACTTCGAGGAATTCATCCTGAGGGAATAGCTATGGTTACGCACAAAGCAGTCCTGTGCCAGAGGAGAAAGAGGTTGTCCAACTCTGCCTGTGTAATTAGTAAGAAGCACAGTCCTCCCCGCACAGGGCTGGCCAGGGTGAGACAAAGCCACGAGGCAGGCCTCTTTCCACCCCCTTCCTCCCGATCTGTCGAGGCCAGCACCCCCACCCAGATGGCACGATTCCATCCTCTGTGCCCGTGGCCCTTTCGCTCACCCAGCTGGTGGCATTTGCCTATGCAAAGCCCGGAACAGAAGGGGGGGTGGCTGGGGCAAGGGCGGTACCGACTGGGAAATCCACTCAGTTTGGGTTGGCAGTGGGGCTAGTGTCTAGAGCCTCCTGCTCTAGACTTTGACCTGCTGACCTTGTCCCATAGAAAGTCCCCTTGGTAAGGGAGCTTGCCCCCTGCAATATGGTCCAAATGTGGAGCGAAGGTCAAATGGGGAGTGGAGGTCAGGGAGGAGACCCTGGTCCCTGACTCAGGCCTGCATTGTTTCTTTGTTTTTGTTCTCTCAGCTTTCCCTACTGTACTGCATGGGCCCCCTGTTAAGGCACGCCAGTGATTTTTCATAGCTTCTTAAGTGCTCTTTGGCCTATAGGTCCCAGGAGCCAGCTGGTCTTCCTCTCTGAAGGCTGCCGCCAACTCAGCCCTGGGGCTCTCACCCCAGTGTCCCTAGCCCCAAGGCCTCCAAAGATGTAAGCACATGACCTTCACTCTTTGTTCCAACAGCCAGGACATCACCAAAATGATAAACAGGCAAGTTACAGTGCCCTAGGAAAGTCTTATGTTCGTGATCCTCCTCTGTGTTTCCTCAGTCGCTGGTTTATTTATTTATTTTTTTAAAGATGTTTTATTTATTTCTGAGAGACAGAGAGAGACCGCGTGAGCAGGGGAGGGTCAGAGAGAGAGGGAGACCCAGAATCCGAATCTCTGAGCTGTCAGCAGAGAGCCCGACATGGGGCCCGAACCCACAAGCTGTGAGATCGTGACCTGAGCTGAAGTCGGATACCCAAATGACTGAGCCACCCCCAGGTGCCCCCTCAGTTGCTGGTTTAAACAAAATCGGACACCAGGCCCTTCTTTTTGCCCCCAACACTTCTCAGATACTAATATTTTAAAATTCACTCAAGTAACAGAACACCTAAAGTCACAGGCTCCTTAAGGAAGCCGTGTTTACTGCTGTGCCTAATTCCCTCACAGGAAAGGAGGGTAAGGACTCAGGCCTAGATGAGATGCAGGATGGCTCAGTGTTAGTGCACAGGCAAAGCGTGGGTTGAATCTCAACCTCCAATGCTTGCTAATTGTCAACCTTGGGAGAGTCATCCGATTTCTCAAAGCCTCTGAGCTATGTGGACTGAACCGTACCCTTCCTTCATTCATCTGTTGAAGCCCTGACCCCCAGTGTGGCTATATTTGAAGACAGGGTCTTTAGGAAGGTAATTAAAGTTAAATGAGGTCATAAAGATAGAGCCCTGATTCAATAGCACTGGTGTCCTTAAGAGATCGGAGATAGCTCTGCATGAATGCACAGAGCATAGGCCAGAAGTTGTGTGCAAGGCAGGAAGAGAACTGTCATCAGAAACCAACACTGGGGGCGCCTGGGTGGCTCAGGTGGTTGAGCATCTAACTTCGGCTCAGGTCATGATTTCATAGTTTGTGGATTTGAGCCCCGCATCGGGCTCTGTGCTGCCAGCTCAGAGCTTGGAGCCCGCTTTGGATTCTGTCTCTTCCTCTCTCTCTGCCCCTCCCCCACTTGTGCTCTGTTTCTGTCTCTCTCTCTCTCTCTCTCTCTCTCTCAAAAATAAATAAACATAAAAAATTTTTTAAAAGAGAAAGAAAAAAGAAACCAGCTCGGATGGCACACTGATCATGGGCCCTTAGCCTTCAGAACAGTGAGAAAATAAATTTCTCTCATTCAAGCCACCTCATCTGTGGTATTCTGTGATGGTAGCCTGATCTGACTAATACATTCAGATTCCTCATCTGAAAAACAGGCCTAAAACTAGCATTTGCATCATGAGGCTATTGTAAGAATCCAGTAGGAAATACACATGCCTGCTTATTCAGTTTTCCTACATCATCTTCCGCACCGAAATAGTGCCTGGCAGATAGTGGATGTCAGATAAATATTCAATGTATTCAATGAATAAATACATCCATCCATAAAGGAGGCTGTCAAACTAAAGCCATAAAGGAAACTGTCAAAATACATATGCATATTTCTGAGCTTTTCATTAACCTCTACCTCTTTGATCATTGATCACCAGTCACCAGGAAAGGACAGTAAGCATAAAGCACTTAAGAAAAGTGCAAAGTCAGTCTTTCACTGTCAACGGGATCTGCCCATTAATGTCATATCTTCTGTGAGGTAGGAAAGGAAAGTCTGACTGATCCTTTGATGAGTTTGAGCCTCTGGGAGGAGGGGTCATGGATCAGGGAGTTGCAGGAGGGATCTGAGCCATGGTCCAGCCTTGTGTGCCTGAGGCCCTGGGGCAGAGGGGAGAACCCTTCCTCCTGTGGGGCGAGGGGCTGGAGACTGGGGACCACAGCTCAGGGAGGCAATGTGGGGGAGGCTATGGGAGCCTCTTGGGGCAACTAGGTCTGGGGTTAGAGGCCACAGCAGGCCCACCTTCCTGGTGCTTGTGAGATGCAAATAATTAGAACAATAGGGCCTCTGTCCCCAGGCCATTTGTGGCAGAGCCTAGGCTCTAAGGAGGCATTACTCCTTCTGTGAGGCCATGGTGAGAGTTCTAGGGCAGCCGACGTGCTTAGACCTGCCCACTCTTTGGGGCCCAGGAATCTCCCCAGGGAGAGGCATCCCAGCTGCACTGACTCCCCCATTATGCCCCTCTCTCTTTCCAGGACAAGCTCAGGGGGAGCCAACCCCGGTGAGTACTCAGCTCCCCTCTTTCCTCCGCCTCCTCTCTGATCTCTATCTCACTGCCCCTTTCTTGACATGGCCCTACTTGCCCAGTGAGATCATTCCCATACCTCTATCTCACGGTAAGCACTAGGGCTCTCCCACTACCAGCTTCACTGGGGCACCAACTAATCCAGCTGTGTACCCACCGGGCACTGGATCAGCCCCCCTGGACTGTTCTTCCTGCTTCCTGATCCCAGGCTGCTGCCGCACAACTCCAGGGGGCGCCATTCACATGGTCATGGATGTGGATGTCCTGGGGGTTGTGCAGTGTCTGGCTGACACAAACTCAAGGGCCCTTTGGGCAGAGTTGACTAGAGTCTGATTGCAGGTTGGGGCCACCCCTTCCACCCCCCAGATGTGTAGGTAAGTGACAATGGGAAGAGTGACCCCCTGCAAGCAGAATGGGGTCCCCTAGAAGTAGAGTCTCCTCTGAGTGGCCCTGGAACCTCCCTGGGTAGTCCAGGAAGTCCTACCTTCCATCGTAGTCCAGCTTTGCTAAGTCACGGGGCCCAGCCTTTCCATCTGTCTTGTTCAGGATTCAGGGTGCATGGGGTAGGGGGCTGCCGTAGGTGGAACAGGCACTTAGCTGGGAGGCCCCCTTGTTTTCAAAACGCCTACCTCACTGGCCCTGCTGCAGTGTTGGAAAGGCTCATCATGAATGGTTCCTTTGACTTGAGTGAATCATTGAGGCCTACTGTAAAAGTGCAGATGGTTTATTATATTGGAGACAAAGAGTAAGTCCTTGTGGGGTGGGGGGCGCTGGGAGATAAGGCCAGGCTCATCAGTCCCCTGTCCAGATTCCCCAGCTTGGAAAAAAGATGTCCCCAGCCCATGTCCTCTGCCTGCCTCGGGGACCTGGAGACACACAGTAAGTACAGCTGCTGAGCCTGGGAAGGAGGGAGGTGGGACAGGGCGGCTACCACAGGTCCTGCGCCTTTTCTAGCCCTTCCAGAAAGCCCAGGAGGAGGAGGAAGAGGAGGAAGATAAATATGAGCTGCCTCCCTGTGAAGCTCTACCCCTCAGCCTTGCCCCTGCCCACCTTCCTGGCACCCAGGAGGACTCTTTGTACTTGGGTACGGGCTGGGAAGTTGAGGAAGGCAGTTGGTGGTCAGGCAGCACAGAGGGTCCCCACAAGGAAAGAGGGTGCAGGCTGTGCCTCTTCTCCCTTTGTCTGCACTGGGAGGGGGGGTTGGGGGCGAGGCCTCAGCTGGCAGTTGTTGAAGCCTCTGGGCTAGACAGAGAGAGAGAGAGAGGGAGAGAGAGGGAGGATGGAGGAGAGGAGGAGGCAGGGGGGAGAAAGGCAGGAGGGAGAGTGGGAAGGGGAGAGCCTGGAGGGGCACTGTAACCAAGGCAACGGTGGGAAAGCAGGAGGCCCCACAGGGTCCCTGGGGCCTCCTCTGAGATCCCGCACTTCTTGGAGCAAGGGTAGGGATGCCAGGAGAGCCCGGCTGCCGCTGGCATCCACCCCCAGGACTCCTCGACTTGGTGGGGGCAGGAAAACTGGCTGCCTCCCGTTGCCATGGAGATGGGGCTGTGGGGAAGCCAGTGAGGGGGAGGGAGGAGAGGAGGAAATAAAGGCTAGGTAGGAGGTGGGAGGAAAATGGGAACCTGTGTGGGAGGAACCCACCGACCCACAATCCTTGGGGTCTTTTCCAGATCACCCTGGCCCCCTGGGCCCATGCCAGTCACCACTGCAACCACAACTGCAGCCCCAGCCCACAACAGTGAATGACCC
>NW_027527934.1:3152747-3184393 GCF_008692635.1 Crocuta crocuta
AGCGTCCCAGGCCCCACCCTCCACTGGAGCTGGGAGGGCTGGACCCTGGAGCCCGAGGTCCCCTCCCTGCCTAGAGAGTGAAGAAATCCCTCACTTGGCTGCCACCACGGCCAGCTGGAAAGGCCCGCTGGGCTGAGAAAAGCTTTGGGGCTCAGAAGTTACCACTTTCATCATACGTTTTATTGGAATAAAAAGAAAAAACAGGGAGAGATTCACAACCAAGAGCACAAAGCCGAGGCAGGTCATCTCTGTACATTAGTTCTTGTATTGTACTGGTTTTAAGGCCGCGCAGATATACTTAACCCCATTGCACCCCACCCCACCACCTTGCCCTTCCCGTGCCTCAGTTCCCCTCCTCCCCCCACCCCTGACCCTGTTCTCCCTCCCCTCTGTGCCCACAGCTGAAGGCAATACTGAGCCTGCAGGAGGCTAGGAACCAGGGACATCCCTTTGGGAAGCGAGGTAATGAGGCTGTCCTGTCTCCTTCAGAGGCCCACCCCCTCATTCCCCAGCCTGAGATGGGGAGTCCTGCCCCCGCAAGGCTGACTTGAGTTCAGGTTACTTGGGCTCGTGCTTTGCCTGGTCACTGCCTTCCTCCCACTGTTCCTCATTTTTACCTGCTGACTCCCACTCCCTGCTAAGGCAGGCCGTTCAGGAGGAGACCGAGGCCTGGAGACCTTTGCCTGAGATGACAAAAAAGCCGAGTCCCCGACTTCCAGGTCCTATTCTGCACCTGCTGTGCTTTCTGGGTCAGGCAAGGGACACTTCACAATCTGCAGGGCAGCCTCCCCTGCCTGGGGGACCCTCACTGTTGAAACACATCTGAGTGGCACGTCCCCATCGAGTGGGCTCTTCGGCCACCAGTCTCTGATCCCACCCATGTCATTATTACTACCAGTGTCCAGAGACGTTGCCTGTGATACGTGCCCTGAGGCCAGTGAGCCCAGAACCCTGGGATATCAGGATATCAAGGGACCTCAGTCAGAACGTTTATTGTCCGAAGATGGCACAACAGGGGCAGTCTCCTCCTGCCGAAGGTCAAACAGCTAACCTGAGGCACATTCATATTTACTGTGCTCAGTGGTTGGTAAACCTCATGACCTTGAGGGTGGTTTTGATTTGTGGAACAGCCCGAAGTCATTTGGAACAAGCCTGGCAAATCATTCGGGAGGTCAAGCCAGGCCACACCACCGGGGATGTGAGGTAGGGCGACCGGAGCTTAAGGTGGCTTTCTCCTGGGGCTTCAAAGCTGGCTCTGAGGATCTCTTCAGATAAGCTCCAAAGATCCTCCATTCTTCCAGCCTCAGTTTCACTGAATTCTTTTCTCCCTGTGCTCATGACTGGTGGTTTCTCCTTTTCCTTCCAGAGCTGGCTACACCCGCCAGAATGGTGAGTGGCCCCTCCGTCCCCACTCCTCCTGTAGGGTTCTGGCTAGGAAGTTGTCAGAGTTGGGGTAGGGGGCCTGGGAGGGCCAGGAAATAGCCCTGAAACCAAGGGAAAAGGCCCAGAGCAGAGTGGCTCGTCTTTGCCACAAGCCCTTGACAAGGTATATGCTGTCCAACGCTACTGGGGAACCTCGCCTCTGGGCCCATCCCGGCCACCCACATTGTAGGAGAGCTGGTGCCTATAGGCACCTCTGAAGGGGAAGGTGCTTGTGGGTGTCCCCTCCCAGGCAAAAGGGCAACTTTAATCATTCTAGCTAGCTCTCAGAAGGAGGTCCAGCTTGTATGTGTGTGGGGGGGGTGCCCATAGCACCCCCAAGTGATGGCTTCTCCCTCCCTCCCATTTGCCGGTCAAACTCTTAGGTGCCAGGCCCTCCAAAGAAATCTGATGAGAACCTCTACATGGAGTGTGAGCCCAGTCCAGGTGAACACTTCCCTCTACCCCAGACCCATCCTGCCCCGAGGCCCTCAGCTGCTCACAGCAGGACACGTTCTGGCTGCGACTTCTTCCCTTGTCTTCCCCACTACCCCACCAATACACATGTGCCTTCGGACACCCACACGGACACCCACGCTTCGGCCTTTGGTCCAGGTTGACCCCCACTGTGCATACTAGAGCGGGGGTGGGGGCCCTTAAAGCAAGGGCTGCATGGGCTTCCTCACTGGGTGGAAGGACTCCCAGAGAGCCCAGGCTGCTGAGGGACAGTAGGCCTGCAGGCATCCGCACCCCTCCCTGGTCAGTGTGGATTTCCTTGCCTGGTACCCAGTCCAGCCCAGCCTGCCTTCGCTGTTTCAGTCCCGGCCTTGACCCGAACTCTGAACTCTCAAGTGCTGATGCCCCCAGTCCCTCTGCCAAGGACATCACTGGTGCCCAGGTGAGTGCCCACCAGGAACACGTGTGTGTACACAAGATGGCCAACTCAAGCTTCCCCAGCTCTGACTCTGGGATTTCTGAGTTCACTGGGCTCTTTCTCTTAAAGGAGATAAAAACCCTGAGTCTCTTCCCCAACTTGCTCCCCACAGGCCCACCGTAGCCCCCCAGGAAGCTCGGAATGTAAGAGGCTAGTAGCCAGGGGAGAAGTAACCTGGTGGGGTTGGGAGGAGGCCCAGGGGGTGGGCCTACAGGACCGAGTCTCTTCTGACCAGCCCTCCTGTGTCCCTGTGTCCCAGGGAGCTGCGAACGCCACTTCTAAAGGTGAGTAGAGGCGTCTTCAGCACGAACCCCAGGTAGTCCTCCCACCTCAGCCACAACCCTGAAGGCCACAGGCTCCTTTCCAGCCTCTCCTGCCCCACTTGGCTGTGGGGGTCCTCACAGCCCTGACTTCAGCTGAGAGGAGGCCTGAGGGGATCCCCCTGTGCATGTTCCAGGGTCTGCACCCAAGCAGGAACCTTCCAGCCTGTACCTCAAGATCATTCCTCCTTCGGAGGTCTCTCATGACCTAGCTGGTAGGTCCTACCACGCCCCGAGCCCTGGAGAGGAGGGATGAAGCACTGGGTGCCCTGCTTGGGGCTTCCGGCCTATGCGCGCCGCCCTCTACCCTCCCCCACCTCTGCAGCTGGGCCCAAAGCCTTCTCGGCCTAATCCCCACCCAGCCTCAGCTCTACAATCTGCTTCTTTCAGCAGGAAGGAGGTCCTCTTTTTCCTTTATAGCACCCACCGGGAGCCCCTCAGCTGCTGAGGTGAGGAGGGGCAGGGAGGGCTCGGGAGGAGGCCTCTTGTGGGGGCGTTTGCCATTGCGAGGAACACGGACTGAGCCTGTGTGTGCAGCACCATGCTGGGCACAAGGCATGGACACATTTCCGTTCTGCTGGCGCAGATGTCTAGGGAAGGCAGATGGGAACACAAGTGACTGTAGGGCAGGATTCTCTGCTCCCCAGCCCCCCTCCACTGCCCTGGCACATCTCTGAATGGCTGCTCGTGTGTGTACACAGGACAGCAGCCTTCTGGCTCAGCCTTGGTACTCAGGGAACCGTGACCGCCATGCTGTTGAGTGTGCGCTGCTCCAATTCCGAAAGGTGGGTGACCGCAGCCCCCCTGGGCCTTCTCGGGGCCCCTCCTGCTCACGAGCTGTGGCTGGCTGAGCAGGTGGGGGTGGGAGGGCAAGGGCACTGCTGGCCAGGGCTTCAGGCAGACAGTGGGGAGATGAGGTTGATGGACAGGGTCTCCTCCACAGGATGGGGCCTACACTGTGCGCCCCAGCTCAGAGCCTCGTGGCTCGCAGCCCCTTACCCTGGCAGTACTTCTCCACGGCCGGGTCTTCAACATTCCCATCCGGCGGCTGGGCGATGGGAGCCACTATGCCCTGGGCCGGGAGGGCAGGAACCACGAGGAGGTGGGTGCTGGATGGGGGCTACAGGGCGAGGGGGCACAGCACAGCCATACGCTTCTGCAAGGAGCATTTGCCCAGGGGAAAACCCACATTTTGCTTCTTTTTTTTTTCTGGACTGGGTGGAAATGACAGTGGCCAGTGACTCGGATTCTTTCCCAGAGGTCTGCCTTCCTCTGGGGGAGGCACTCCTGTTGTAGGGTACGGTCTGCCCAGGGCTTGGTGACGGGCACTGAGCTTGCCGTGAACCCAGCTAGGGGGAGGGAAGGGCCCAGGTAGTCCAGGGTCCTGTCCATCCCAAGGATTCAACTTTGTGTCCAGCATTTCCTGAGGCCTACGTGCTGGAGAACTGGGGCGGAGGCATGGCCCCAAAACTATTTCTACCTGGCCTGGGAAATAGGAGCTGGCTAACAACACGCCCGTGGGTGCAGTTGCAAGAAAATTGTGCAGGGCCTGGAACTGGGCAGCAAAACGGCAGTGGAGCTTCATGGGGCAAACAAGAGGGAAAGTATTCAGAACAATGTCAACAAACACCGTCCCCAGAGCCCCTCAGTTCCTTCAGGAGGTTTCTTCCAGGCACGAGGCTCAGGGGACTCACCAATGCCCTGCATTCCTGTCCAGCTGTTCTCCTCCGTGGCTGCCATGGTCCAGCACTACACACAGCACCCCCTGCCCCTTGTGGACAGACACAGCGGTAGCCGGCTGCTCACCTGCCTGCTCTTCCCCACCAGGCCCTGACGCCAAAGCTGATTGTACACAGCCACTGCCGGCCCCATAGTTTGCGCCTCCCTCTGGCCCCTCCCAAGTCTCCACCCCTCCAGACTCTCCCCCATCCCCTTGCCCCCATTCCCCGCAGGCCCGGATGACAGGTTTTGGGAAAGGTTGCCCAGAGGCAAGGCAGAAAGAGCCCCTGAGACCCCATCCCATGTTCACCGGAGCCTGGCTCTGCCCTGCCCCGCCGCGCTGCCTCTGCGGGGACTGGAAGCAGGCATCAGGCGGGGGTCCCCATTCCCTGCCCCCAGGCATGGCTGTGTCTGCACAGTTTACTAGGGCTTCCCAAGCTGCTTTGGATGAAAGCCTCCCGGGGAAGCAGAGCCTCAGGGGAACAACCCAGGGTACTGTCCGGACACAAAGAGCATCCTTTCACATACTTTTCGGGGCTTAGCACAGGGCTGGCATCTTTGCTTGCACCGTACATAGTCCGCTTTCAATAAAGATTTGTTGAATGAATTCCTGAATCTGCTGAGTGAATCAGAGGCGGCCTCTGTGAGGCCTCCATGAGGTTTCAAGGTTCTTAAGTGCCGCAGGGGACAGACTGGCCCTAGGAGTGATGGAGCCGCGGTGGCCAGGGCAGGAAGGGCCAGCCGCATTTCTGCCCCTGATTGGGTCTTTTGCCTGTAGACGGTCAGAGGAGGCCAGCCCGGGGGTGGCTGATTTTTTGTTTTATTTTGTTTGTGGAGGTCAGAGTGGAGAAGGGGTCGGAAACGCTTGGCGCTGTCTCTACCGCCCCATTAAATGATGAGCACGGCCTTGGTTAAGTACTTGTCCACCACCTATTGGCCGCATCGAGTTCCTCCAGGGAGGGATGAGCCTGACTGCTCACTTGGCGTTGTCTAGAGTAGGGGAGGCAGGCGTACCCCAGGTAGCAAATGGGTAATGGACACGCCAGTGCTAAGATCAATAGCCACGGAAGGCCCAAGGGTGGAGTTCCGAGAAGACAAGAGGCCAGAGAGCAACGCCGCCTCCTCCGGCTCTGGGACACCCGGAGGGTCCGAGATTGACNCAAAGGGCGGCTCTGCGGCCTCCTGGCGCTCAGGCTGGCACCGGGGGCCGGACCTCCCACCCCCGGCCGGGCCTCCGGCTCTGCCTCCCGGCGGCCCCCGGACTCTGGAGGGCGGGGAGTCCCTGGGTCGTGCCGAGGCCCCGGCGGGAGCGCGGGGAGATGAGAGAGGGGTGCCCCGGGGCACCGTGAGATGCAAGCGCGATATCGGGGCCAAGGTCGTGGAGCGTTGGCGGTTTTCCGCGTCACTGCCGGCTCTGACATATCACCCCCTCCGTAATTTCTGTAACAGAGGCAGAGCTAATTGTCCCTACACAATTATCCCAGGGGGGAGGAGGCTTAGGTGAGGCGCTCTCTGGAAAGCGGGGAGGACAGTGCAGGGCCTGATGGGGAGCGCTCCGGCGCCTCTCTCCCAGATGAGCACGCGACAATCCGGGTCCGTGACTGCCACTTTCAGGGATGCAGTTTCTGGCCAGGCCACCTGGAAGAGAAGCAGCATGTGGCAGGTGGCGCAGGGCCCGGTGAGGGTGGGCGCAGCTGTGCGATGTGGGGAGGGGATTAGCAGCCGGAGGCTCCCGCAGAAGCAGGGGGACAGGAGACCCCAGCTCTGTTAGTAGCCCTGGCGCCCTCTGGACCTTCCCCAGCCTGACCGGGCGGGACCTCAGGGGCTGAGAGGGTGGAGAGCCCAACTTCGGGGTGGGCTTCGGGGTACAGTCAGATTCTCACATCTCCCGCCAGATTCTCAGCTTCGACTTCTGAGGAGCCCTCTACCCTAGGGCCCGCTTTTCTTAGTCCCGAATTTGCCTCGCCCCAATGCCAGCTGGCCTGTGGGGGGAGCGGAGGCCACAGCTCAGAGCTCTTGAGGTGGTGGCCTCACAGAGACTCTGCTTGGTTCCAGTTGGAAAACTAACTTTAAGGAACTAGCTTCAGCCCTTCCCTCCCCGGGGAAAAAGAGAGGTAGTGCGGACCAGGCAGTGAAAACAGCTTGTGATAAGGGCCACTGAGGGCCAAAAAGAGCTTGGTCTAGAGAGTGACTCAGTTTAGCTAGTACCTCCTCAACCTGCAGGTCACACTTGGATGTCCTCTGTTCCGGGAAGCCTTCCCAGATGCCCAAACCTGGGCTCAGGCACTTAGGACACCTTCCAGCAATTGCCTTTTCACTCCCAGAAAAGGGCCAAGCTACAACTGCCCACTATTGCGTATTCAGGGCCTCGAATACGATAGATGACAAATATCTGTTGAAAGAGTCACTGATTTTCTCTAAAGCTGTGTGTTAATGTTCCTTAATCAGATCTTCCTTTGTAAGAGAGGAAGTCCAACCTAGTGCTGTCCAATAGAACTTTCTGTGGTGATAGGAACATTGTAGATCTGCCTTGTCCAGTCTGGTAGCCACAAGCACAAGAGGTTATTGAGCACTTGAAAAGTGACTCCTGTGACCGAGGAGCCAAATTTTTAACTGGAATTCAATTCATTTGAATTAATTTAAATTTAAATAGCCACATCTGGTTTGTTGCTATCCTGTCGTTCCAAGTATTTTGCATTCCAAAGTGTTAGGGACAGTGGTAAAAGAGAAAGCTGGAGAAGCTGGTGGAGGGTGGAGGGTGGGGTNGTGATTTCAGTGAGTGATGACATCCTTTGATTTTTTTGCCATGCCAGTATCCCTCCATACCCCATCCCGTTTCTTCTCACCTGACAGGCTGGCCGCTAGGAAATTCCAGGCAGAGTCACCAACTGGGTGACCAAGTCTGGGAGAAATACCACTTGGTATTCATTTGGCGACGTAACCCATGTGGGGCCACAAGTGGTTCGCCTGTCTCCATTCGCCACGAAGGGCCTGTAAGACAGGGGGCAAAGGAAGTATGCAGCCCGGAAATGCATGAAAGTCGTGGCTGCCCACCCTGGCAAGACCACACCTGCTGCGGCTGGGAGTGTGCTCTCTGCAACCAGTCAGCAAGCTTTCAGCTTTGGTTTCTAAAGCAGCAACTTGACCTTGGGCAAAAAACATGGGCTCTGTAGCCTAAAGGACCCATGTTTGAATCTGGCTCAGTTACTCATGACCTGTGTGACCTTAACTTATGTCTCTTTTACTTTTAAAATGAGGGTAGGGGCGCCCTTGGCTCAGTTGGCTCAGCGTGTCTGACTCGTGACTTTGCCTCAGGTCATCTCAGAGTTGGTGAGATGGAGCCCTGCATCGGGCTCTGCACTGACCACCTGGCATCTCGGAGTGAGCATGGGATTCTCTCTCTCCTCTCTCTCTCTGCTGCTCGAGTGAGCACGCATGCTCTCTCTTTCTCTCTCAAAATAAATAAGCTTTTAAAAAAACTTTAAAATGAGGCTAATAATACCTACTTCTTAGGGGTACTGTGAGAATGAGAATGTATGTAACAAATATTTAGCCCAATTAAGAGCCTGGCATATAGTGTAGCCGAATGATTGGTACCTGATAATAATCTTGTGACTACGCCAAGCCTGGTTCTGGTCCCACATACATGATCCCTTTTCATGGGCCCTTTTTTCTTCTTTCTTTCTTTCTTTCTTTTGTTCTTTCTTTCTTTCTTTCTTTTGTTCTTTCTTTCTTTCTTTCTTTTGTTCTTTCTTTCTTTCTTTCTTTCTTTCTTTCTTTCTCTTTCTTTTTTCAAGGATCAGAGGTTTTTTTGTTTTGTTTTTTAATGTTTGTTTATTTTTGAGAGAGAGACAGAGCATGAGCAGGGGAGGTGCAGAGAGAGACAGAAACAGAATCCAAAGAAGGCTCCAGGCTCCGAGCTGTCAGCATAGAGCCTGACACAGGGCTCAAAACTCATCAACTGTGAGATCGTGACCTGATCAAAGTCAGACGCTTAACTGCTTAACCCAAACACACACACACACACACACACACACACACACACACACGCATAAACACACACACATACATGCAAACTTTAGGTATTGCAAGTACTATAATTATTGTTTTGTCTGCCCATCTGGCTTTCCTATCCCCCCTCCCCTTGGTAACCCCATCCACTTCCTTCACCATAGGTCCAAGCATGTGACCTAGGTCTGGCTAGGGCCAAAGCAGGCCCAATCAAAGACTTCTCTGAGATAAATATATTGATGTTGAGAGAGAGAGAAGCCCTCTTTCTAAGCCCGAGTTTGGGCTGTAAATGGCTGCATCCCCACCACATGGACAGAACCTAGCTGCAAAAGTCAGGCAAAGACAAAGAGCAAGTATCTTGGAGACACTGGGTCCTGCCCCAAGGTCACAACTTTTGCTGTGGTGCCTCTCCCAGCTATGTGAGCTAGAAGTTTCCTTTTTGGTTTAAGCTACTGGGAGTATGGCTTCTGATATGTGTAGAGAAGACGCCTGCCTGCCACAGGCACGTGTTTCCTTGAAGTTTGGGGACATCAGAGATTGTTCCAAACAGTTAGTTGTAGAACCAGAGTGTAGACTTGTCTGGCCGGCTCTAGATCTACCGTAAAGTATACCACACACCCCACACATCAATCACAAGTATTTACTGAGTGCATATTAGATGGCAGGCACCAAACTAGTATCTTGTCCCCTCTCCACAGCTACTGAGGGACTTTGTCTCCCCACTGTCACTCCCCGTCTCTAAGGACCCTCGAATCAGAGGACATAAAAAACAGCTCTCTCTACCAGTCTGGGGGAACATGTGCACTATCTTTACAGATCAATACCCCCAGAATCTTCCTCATGTGCCAAGGACGTGAGAGGAACTAGCCAGCTACCTACCTACCTGCCTACCGTGGTCTGCTCAGCATGGAGCTAAGTCCTATCCCTGGCCCAGAGCCCTGTGACAGTTTCTGCCTCTACCTGACTCTGAGCGACAGGTTTCCAGTTCTTTACAGCTGCAGTGACCATTTATAGAGACACTGAAGTCATTTTAAAAGTGTTTTTTTTTAAATCTAGATTGACCCCAGATGTCCCTTTTGTTTACTTTGCAAGTCTTGTTGAGGAGACAGAGGGATGTTGGAAACAGAAGGACTTCAGGACAGTGGTTTCCAAATCTGGTCCTCAGAACACCCATGGACCATGATGATGACATCACCAATGGGTGACAAAAAAGGAGAAAAACGCACCCGCAGAATGAGCTCTTCCTGAGGCAAAATTATTCCATTTAAAGGACCATGTTTTAAAGGGAAATCAAGTTATTCCTCCTTTTTTGGTATTAAAGTATACTTTCTTTTAGGTCGCTTGATTTTGCTGGGCCTCATCTTTAAAATGGAATAGGAGAAAGGGACACCTGGGTGGCTCAGTCAGTTAAGCGTCCGGCTTCGGCCCAGGTCACGATCTCGCAGTCTGTGAGTTCAAGCACTGCATCGGTTTCTCTGCTGTCAGCACAGAGCCCACTTTGGAGCCTCTGTCCCCTCCCTTCTCTCTGTCCCTTCCCCAGTCACGTGCACGTGCTCTCTTATCTCTCTCAAAAAAAATTAAAAATTTTAAAAATTAAAAAATTAATGAAATAAAATGGAATAAGAAGGGCAGGAAAAAATAAAATAAAATGGAATAGGAGGCGCAGGGTGCTTAGCTTAAGTAACCTCCAAGGGCCCTTCCAAACCCCATATCTTCAGGGCCTGGGGCTAATTGCATGTTGCCTGGGCTTGCGTGTCTTTCACAGCCTGGCCTAGCTCCTCCTGTTCTCTCTACTTTTCCCCGCCAAATCCCCTCTAGATCTCCCTGCTCAGCCCTGAGAGGCTTGCCTTCTCAGCTGAGATCTCTTACGAGCTCCTTGCGGTGAAACACCCCCTCCAAAGTGCACTTTGGATTAAATGAAAACCCGGGAGGTACAGCTTATAAAAGGCAAGTGTAGGTCTGGAATAGTCTAATGTTGTCCTGGATAATGAGTGGATGAGCCCAGCCCCGTTAAAGCCTGGAAGTTAGGGCAGAGGGTCTGAGCCTGGGAGTGAAAACCCAGGAACAAACACCAAGGCAGGGGCTGCATGGGGGGAGAGCATGGAAAGAGAAAGTTCTAGCAGAAGAATGCTGTCATGGACTCCTACAGCACGGGAGCTGGGGAGCCATAGTCCATCTTGTCCTGTCTCCTCATGTTGCAGATGAGGAAATCAAGGCCAAGGAAGGGGACAGGAGTCTGTCCTGCACACACCCTCACCCCCAACTTAGTCCATTGGTTGGGGGTGGGGTTGTGTACATTTTTTCTCTAGCAGCACCTCAACTCTGGGTAAGGCCTGGACGTGGAGACCAGCCGAGGGAGACTTGGAAACGGAGTCCAGGAGAAGCCGGAAGCACTAGGTTAGGGCTGACCCGGGCCTCCCATGAGCCCTTGGGTCCCTGCCCCCGAGCCTGCCCTCTCTGCTCTAACCCTTTGGGGTCTCCTTGCCTTTGTCCATCGCCCTCAGCTCAGCTCTCAGGACACCACAGACCGCAGGCCCGGTGCTCTTGGAGCAGGAGGAGGCTGGCGAGAGAGAGCACTGGCAGTAGAGTGAGGAGGGCTGATGAGTGCCTTCCTGAATCCCCGGAAACTCCACACGCCCCTTCGAGAAGCCCCGGGAAGAGGGGAGACGAAGGGGTTCTGGTATGGCACTTACATTGAGAACAGACTCCTCTCCCCGACGCACAGAGACCTTTGTGCCCCAAGAGGATTCAGGGACACGGGAGCTGCCGGGCAGTTCTGCCCGATCCTCTATCCCACACCCTCGGGGGAACAACAGAACAGGAATCCCTCTGTGAGCCACCTGTCACATTCCACCCGGAGGTGAATCATTAATAAATCAAGGGTGAGATGAAAGGCCACATTGGAAGTCTCTGTGATACACATCCGGCCCACCTCTGCGGCACCTGCTGCTGTTGGTAGAGGGTCCTTTTTTTTTTAAGTTACCTTCTTTTTTTTTTTCTTATGTTTTTATTTATTTCTGAGAGAGAGAGAGACAGGGTGAGAAGGGGAGGGTCAGAGAGAGAGGGAGACACATAATCCGAAACAGGCTCCAGGCTCTGAGCTGGCTGTCAGCACAGAGCCTGACGCAGGGCTCGAACCCACAGACTGTGAGATCATGACCTGAGCTGAAGTCGGATGCTTAACTGAGCCACCCAGGCGCCCCGGTAGAAGGTCATTTTTAAAGTGGTGATATCAGGGGCCAGGAGGAACTGGATCCAAAGTCCCCACATCTACCTGGGGGACACTGCCAACTTTAGGAAACCATCCAGCGAGGAGACCTTGGGCAGGCTGGGTGACCTCCCAGGGCCCTCAGTTGTGCTCGTCCTTGATCGCACAGGCCATGTGCTGCCTGGGAAGCTGGGAATTGAGGCAGCTGGCTGACCTGGAAATGGAGAGTCCGAGGAGCCCGAGGCTTGCCTGCTCCCCCTTGCCACTGTCACCCCGAGAGTAAGAAGCAAGGCCAGGAGTCTCCTGGGAGCCTCCCGCCTAATTCCCAGGGCCTGGCAGCCAGCTCCGCAGCTGATGCAAGGCCAGAGCTGGGTGAGCTCAGACTGTCTCCGGCACAGGGAGCTTCTTGTACCCCTCTACACTCTAGAAAACATACCCATTCACTCCCTTCTGCCCTGGCCCTCTTAGATCTCTAGCTCCATTCCTTCTGGAAGCAGAGCACGGCCGCCTCACGGGAGCAGGAGCGGCTTGGAGCCGGGGTAGCGCTGAGCGTTTCTGAGTCAGTCCAGCTCCCCTGCAAGGGCAGCCTGTGAACAGAGCTGGGCCCTAGAGCCCTGCTCCCAGGGGAGCAGTTCAAACAGGGCCTGGGCACCTGTTGGCCCTCAGGCTGTATCTACGCCAGCCCAATTCCTCTCCTCGGGGAGGTCAGACTCTCTTATCCTGTTAGAGGGTACACTTACCCCTACCTGTCCCCACCCTCTCTTTCGAATGCCCAGGCCACCCCCCCGAGTCATCATCAGCTCAAGATGAAGATTCATTCAGCATCAATTTACTAAGAGCTCTGTGATAATAACAGGACGTGTAATAACAACACGGATAATGTGAGCCACATTTTACAAAGTGCTTTCGTGATTGATTAGTGCTCCAAGGGACGGTGCCACGGTGTAGGGAAGCCCCAGATGAAGCAGCCAAGGCCCAGAGAGTTCTCCTGGCAAAACCAGGAGTCACGTCCACAGGGTCTTCCCGTGTCCTCATTCTGCCTTCATCCTGTCCCCCAGGTACACACCTGAGCAGCAGGCAGCCTTCCACAGGCAGACTGGGTCACTGGGACCCCACTGAGGCAGAGGAACTTTTCTCAGGGGCGCTGGGGACCCAGTGGAGGAGACCGGGAGAACAAGCTGTGGATTTGGGTAGAGGTGAGCTGGGAGCCACACCTGTCTGGGAAGGCCTGGAGACTTTCTGGGAGCACGGGGGGGGAAAGGTGCTTGGAGCACTCCAGTGGCAGCTCCTGTGTGTCAGCTGCTCCCTCAGACCAAGGCTCAGGGGCCATACCAACCTCAGGCTGCTGCCAGCTGGTTGGGGTTGCTGCCTGAGGTTGAAACAGGCTTCAGGACTGGCCCTGCATTCTGGCTTAGGACCCGTGAATGCCCATGTCAGGGTCGAATGAGGCATTTCCTATCATCTGCCCCCATGCTCTTTGGGCCTGCCCTTTGCCCTCAGCTGTGCCTGAGCCTCCCTAGGAGGCCATATGCACATCTTCATGGCCCCCGCCCACCCTCTCAGCACTGCTTGTCACTGACGCAACTTGTGACACTTGTGAGCTCAGGCCCCCCAGGCTTGCAGGGCCCGCCGTGAGCACACAGTGCCCTGCACCGGAGGGGACGGCCTGTGCCAGCTGTACCTGATTCGGTACAAGCCTGGTGGAAAGCTCTGTGCCATAGCTGGAGGCAAAGAGGGAGGCAGGTGTGCCCTTCTCACTGGAAGGACTTGGACATGAGACACCCCAGTCCAGCCGCCACACCAGGCCCAGCCTGCAGGGCACTCCAAGCCCTTCGCTCTGCTCTCGCCTCCCTTTGCCAGCTCCTCATGCTCAGAAAAAGGGGATCTGAGGGAGAAAACCCAATGCAAACCCAGCTTCTGGCTCTGTCCCAACCTCAAATCGATTCCTACAACCACTTTTAAGTTGGAATTATATTTATTATTAGATATTACAGTCACATGGTATTCGATTAGAAAGCCATAAAAGAGTATATAGTACAGAGAAAGATGGTGTCCCTCCCATACCTTTTGCTCAGCTGCTCTGTTCTCCTCCCCAGAGAAAAGCAGTGTTACCGGTTTCTTGTGTATCTTTCCAGAGATAGGCTAGATTAACTGTGGGATTTTTGTTATCAGAGCTTGCAGAGCAAGGTCACATCTTGCTCAACTTTTCTGCTTGAGATGAGGAAGGATAAACTCCCCTGCTTTGAACATTCTTTGAGAGTGGACAGGAAGTGACCAGAGATTAACCTCCCCCGCCTGACCCACGTTTTGGCTCTCTCCCCTTCACTACCCTCCACCTGTTACTTTGCCAGATGCCCAAGGCAAGAGTGAAGGACAGATGGTAGTGGCCTCGTTTCTTAGGGAAGCTGAGGAGCCAAGATACTAGGGAGATTCGAGGTCTCATGCCTTGGCCTGAGCCACCCTGGTTTTCCCATGACATTCCCTTCACCTTCTAAATGACCCTGAGTTCTTAAATATCTTTTTTAAAAATGTTTTTAAATGTTTTTTTTTTTTTTCATTTATTTTTGAGAGAGAGAAAGACACAGCCTGAACTGGGGAGGGACAGAGAGAGACAGAAACACAGAATCCGAAGCAGGCTCCAGGCTCTGAGCTGTCAACACAGAGCCCAACAGGGGGCTCGAACTCAGGAACTGTGAGATCAGGAACTGTGAGCCGAAGCTGGCCGTTTAACCAACTGAGCCACCCAGCCACCCCCTAAATATCTTTTTGCCACAGCCAGACTATGGACATTTCAAGGGCAGGGTTAAGGACTCTTCTTCAGCCACCGTCTCCGAGCTGGCCTCCGAGCTGGGCCCTGGTCGACTGCCCAGCAGTGGCAGACAATGTCGGCCTGATCAAATGAGAGAAGCAGAGGGTGTGCTGTTCTTCCAGGGGCGTCACAAGGCCCCGAAGTTTGCTACCTGGATGCACGCACATCCCTGACCGCCAGACTCACTGACCCATGGGTCTGTGCCTGATTAGTTTTTTTCTTGCATAGTTGGCTCAGTTAATGGCTCTGCTCAGAAGGCCAAGGCCGTGGGTTTGCTCCTCAGGGGTGGAACTGTCCTGTGGCGAAACATTCTGTTCCTTGCCTGTGAACGATACAGAGTGTTGCAAATTACAACTGGATGACGAAAAGAGATTGTCCCTCCGTGAAATGCAAAGTGTAAAGTTGTCTGGCTGGAGAGGGTGACCTCCTTTGTGATCCCCATCCCCACCTCTCCGGTCCCTGGGGTTTCTCTGGGGTGGGTCCTGGTGCGTCCTCCTGGTATGTCTTATATGTAAAGTCTCACGTCAGTAGAGCAGGTCTCTCTGAAGGTTATAATGTGCCCAGAATGATTAAGGCTCTGAGAAAACAGGGTAATAAGAAGGGACAGTGGCTTCAAAAAGTATGAGCTGTACCTGTTTGGTGATGCAGCAGGAACAGGAAGGAGACTTTATTTCAGGGAACAGAAAGTATTGGCAGTGGCTGTTGTGTGAATTCAGGCTTGGTTCTACAGTGGGGTAAGGGGCCCTGGGAGGGAGGGCTGGCAGGGAGGCCCATGACCATGACCAGAGGGGGTGCTGACTTGAGAGGATCCAGGGCCGTGCTGCTAGAGGGGCAAGAACAGGTGATAGTCAGGGGCTGCAATCAGAGGGGATACTTGAGTATGGAGAAGGGTGAGGGAAGGGCAAATCTAAGGCGCAGCAAGTCAGGGGTCACAGAAAAGGAAGGCTCCACCAGATGCCAGAAAATCTGTGTATGTACAAAAGAACTCATCTGTTCCAACATCTGGCTCCTCTTCCTGCTTCTTCATTCTGCTCAGGGTGTCACCCTTCTGATGGACCAGGACACCTGGTCTGGACCCTGGACCTCACCTGACTCTCACAAGGCTCCCCAGAGACCAAATAAATCTCTACTGTGGGATCGCAGGCCCCACCTGCCTTCCTCAAATTCCAGATGTGGCCTCCTTCTGAGCCGGGTTCCATATCCCTACCCCGCCCCCACCATCGCCTTGTTCCCTCTGGATTGCCATTACAGGTGGCTGTGTTAGGTCAGGTTCAACCTAATTTGGAGTGCAGGATGACTGTCGAATTCAATTGGATGGAATTGGTTTGTTGAACAATTGACCAATGAAAATGGTGGCCTTTCTTTAATATAGCCGTAATACCATTCCTCCAGAGAAACTGTTGATAAAGTAGTAATAGAATCACCCAGATATAGGCCAAACCTAGTCTGTCAATAATACTAGCACAACACCACCTCACCTGGCCTCTGAGGCTCCACTCTTCCTTGGTTGCCTTCTTTTTCACCGGCCCCTCTTTCACCATATATCTTTCTGGTTCCTCTTCATCTTCCTGATGTCTAACATTGGAGGCCCCAGGACTCAGTCATCCTTTTTAACTATCCTTGCTCAAACTAGATGACTTCATCCACGAAATGAGGTCCATCTGTCCATGCTGACTGCAACTATGTTTTTGTTTTTGTTTTTAAATGTTTATCTATTTATGTGGGTGGAAGGGAGGAAGAGAGAGCACAAGAGGAGGACGAGCGGGGGGAGAGAGAGAGAGAGAGAGAGAGAGAGAGAGAGAGAGAATCCCAAGCAGGCTCTGCCCTGTCAGCGCAGAGCCCCATGCCGGGCTCAAACCCATGAACTAGGATATCATGACCTGAACTGAAACCAAGAGTCAGACACTTAAGAGTCAGACGCTTACCGACTGAGCCATCCAGGCGCCCTTGACAGCAATCATGTTTATATCTCCAGCCTGAGCCTGTCCCCTGAACTCTAGGCTTGAATACTCAATTGTCTACTCAACGCCTTGACCTGGACATCTAACAGACATGGCCAACACACTATCCAAAATCAAACCTTCACTGTGCCCCTAACCCTGCTCCTTCCACAATCTTCCTGTAGTGGAAACTCTGGCAGTTGATTTTCTTCTTTTTCGTAACGCAAGTGCCTGACTTAAGCTTTGATTGCCAAGGTATCACTTCCAAGAGGCGTCCACTCTGCCTAGCAAGCTACTGGACTAGACAAAGAACTGGGCTGCTCCCTGGACTGAGGCTCCTTTGTTTCAGAGATTTTGGTTGATTTTGATAACTGATCATTTGGGCCACTTGCCTTTATTCTTCCCTTGCTTTAAATTCCCACTTTTATGTTTTAAAGTCACCAAGACAGAGTGAGTCCATGAAACCCTACGCCTCTACCCTTGACCCCAGACCTGCATGTACCTTCTCTCTCTCTCTCCCCCTGACCTCACTGTGTGGCCCCAAGTAATCTACGTAACTTCCAGGTCCTATAAACAATAAACCTTTATATTTTAAAAAGTTTCCTGATGGTTATTGCTGAAGGGTGTCTTGCAATCATTATAAGAACTACAAGGGTGGGTCTGACCACAGCTTTGGTTATTGACAGGGTGAAACAGGCACACAACACTTCCCTAGCACAGTAAATAGCTACTTGGCACCTTCATTCTTCCAGTGCTCAGATCAAAATTGGTTCCTTGATGTGTTTCTTCACGGTCAATATATCAGCAAATCCCGTTGGCTCCACCTTCAGAATATATCCACCATGCCCTCTCTTGCCGCTATTCTTAGGCACAGAGGTCTTGACCATGGCCTACCAGGCTCTCGTCATCTGGTCCACCTCCACGTCCCTGGCTTCATCTCCTGCCACTCCCCCTACTTGGCTTCTGCCACACAGGCCTTCTGGCTGCTCTTCAGACCCTCAGCCCACTCCTGTCCGGAGGCCTTGACCCTGCTGTCCTCTTGGTTTGGAATTCTCTCCCCAGGCACTCTCAGGGTTGGCTGTCTCATTCCTTCTGCTCTCTGCTTGGATGTCACCTCCTCAGTGAGACCTCCCTGAACTATCCTATTTAAGATAGCAAGCCCTCCCACACTTCAGTCTCTAGACCCCTCTTCACATTCCCTTCACAGCACTTCACCGCCACATGGGATATCATGAGCCACCTGGGTGGCTCAATCGGTTGAGCATCTGACTCCTGGTTTCAGCTGAGATCATGATCTCAAGGTTCATGAGTCCGAGACCCTCATTGGGCTCTGAGCTGATGGAACCTGCTTGGGATTCTCTTTCTTCCTCTCTCTCTGCCCCTTTCCCACTCTCTCACTCTCTCAAAATAAATAAACTTAAAAAAAAAGTGCTTAGGAAAAGATATTACAACTTTCTTGGGTGTTTACTGTGTGCCTCTCCCCTCTAGAAACTCCGTGAGGGTGGAGAATTTGTCTGAATTGTTTGCAGCTAGACTCCAGCATCCAGAACTGTTCTTGGCACATAGTTCCATAGTTATTAAAGTTGTTAAATGAATCATCAGGCTTAGAGAAGCTAAATTTGTTCCCCAAGGCCACACCACTAGCATATGTAGAACTCAGAGGGTGAACTAACTTGCCCAGGGTCAGAGTGAGATGCAAAGTTGGAATTCAAGCCCAGGGCTGAATGAACTACTGTGCTTTCCACCTCTCCACCCTCCCAAGGTCAACCACCTGATTCACCTAATTGCCATCTTCCTGAATACCAGCCTGCCCTTCAGCCTCTCTCTGGCTGCAATCCATACTTTAGAAAACAATCGTTGATGTACTTTGTTTAATTATAGCATACTACATGATTGACCTAAAAAATAGGAAAATATTTTTTAAAAGTCAGAAAGGAAAAAAATTACCAATTGCCCAGAATCCAGAGACCACCATAGTTACTATATTGCTACTTAATTCCAGTCTTTTCTATGACATTTGTGCATAATTGGGGATCATCATTATAATCCAGGCCACACGTCCGTGATTCTAGCCCCAACAAAAGAGAAGCAAAGGCATATAATGGGCATAGAAAGACAAGCAGGTTTTGGATAGAGGACCCATAGAGAGGCAGTCACACCAGGCAAGGGCGGACGAGCACGAATGGACACGAAGGACCTGAGGGAGGGGAGGGCGGGAATGATGGGGATGGCTGTCTGGACAGGAACGCCGGGGAAAGTGAAAGACATGGCCAAGTGGGAGGAAGGCGTGGAGAGCTGAGAACAGCAGCCGAGGCTGCAGAATTTGGACCCAACAAAGGAAGCCTCCAAAGATTCCTGAGTGTGGGGTGGAGATGCTAGAGGTAGGGAGACATTTTGAGATAAAATGGGTTCTCATCAGGGATAATTCAGACAGAAGCAACTGAGCTAAATGTCAAGGTCACAGGAAGGGGAGGAGTCAGAGATCACTGCCAAGGTGAGTGGCAGAGCGACTGGGTAAAGAGCGGTGGCTTGATCAAGACTCAGAAAGGGGGGAAGGGGCCTGATGGACTCAGTTCCGGTTGTTGAGAATTGGCAGGGAGCAGTTCTACAGGCTGCAATGTCTCAGGGGGCAGTGTAAGCACAGGTGTGTCCTTGAGAAGAGGACACACAGGCAAGGGAATCAAAGGCTGGAGAAGTAGGCACCAGGACATTCTCCAGCCCCGACTCTCTGAAGACACTGGCTGCCAGACGGAACCTGCCCTCGCTTGCCTGGTCTGAGGGCCCGGCACACAGGGGCCCAGTGGCGTCCTCCTGACTTCCTTCCCCTCCCCTCAGGAGGGCCCTCCACTGCCCGTGGACCGGCACCTTCTCCAGCTCTCAGCTTGCCTCCACGTGCTGGGTCACCATCCTCCCACGTGGGCTCCCGTGTCTTGCTCCCCAAGCACACCCTCGGCTCCTGGGCTTCTTTGCAGCAGAAGCTCCACAAATGCCCCGTGACTTGACGTCTCTTTCTCTTCTCTCTCCATCCAATCCCTAGCTCTGTCAGTTTCGCTCCCCACCGATGGCCAGCAATTGAGATAGACTCTACGAGTTGCAGGTAACCTTGGGGTGATTGTGTCCACCATTGCTGACTGCAGCCGACTTAGCCCTATAAGGCTGCTTTCTAGTACAGACTCCTGAACAACTACTCAGGCCAACTTTAAAGTGCCAGTGACCACCCCCCCCACCCCCGTTCCAGTTCAGATGCAGATTCTGGTTCAGCGGCCCCGGGGGAGTTTGAGATCCTGTTGTTGTTTCTAACAACTCCCAGCAGATACTGCTGGGCGACACCTGGAGTTTTGGGGACCTGGGTGACTTTGGGTAGTCACTTTAATCCCTCTGACCCCAGTGTTCTCATCTGCCATATAGGGCTCTGACCACTTCACTGGGTTACCCCATGGTCACATGAGTTAGTGTTGGTGAAAATAAAATAAACACCAAAGTCGCTGAACAAATGTCAGATGTCACCATCCACCTCCTGTGTTGCTGTCAGGATGAATGTGATAAAATACACAAAAGGCCTTACAGGTGTGCAGGAGATGTGAGTAGCTCCCCTCCAGAGGCTGAAGGGTTGCAGATAGAGATGCTGTTCTCAAAGTCAAGACAAATATGGAGTCCCTCTGGGCTGGAGTGAGGCAAGAGGGTGGAGAAGAGGGAAAGCATTAAGGGTACACAGCGCCACAAGGCCTGGCCACGGCACCATTAAGAAAGCACAGGCCTGGGCCTCTCCAAGAGGACCTACTCACTGCCACCCCGCCCCCTCCCCCCCGCCAAGCAAAACTCTGCCCCTAGAAGCCAGTCTCAGTGCTCATGCTCTGTCCCACGAGCCCAAACCAGCTCAGTTCCCAGGCCTGCTCTGGCTCTTGACTTTAATTCTTATACTTGCCTTGCTTGTCTGACCCCTCTTAGCCTGGGAGTCTGGCACTGACCTTGACTATATCTCTTATCTTACCCCATTGTCCTATGACTCCTGTTACGTACCACTTATGGTGTTAGTGACAGATTGCCATACCGATGCCAGCCTATCCCAGGCAGGGTCCCATTCTGCCTGATCTGTATGATAGGTTGGACACCCACGGCAATCTCACAGCCATTTACAATGGGATGAGTGTGAAAGCCATTACCAGCAGGGTGACTATGCATGGTGACTAATGGGTTACCTGTGCCAAGGGAGTGGTAGGAGCTGAAAATAATTCTAGGTTTCAGGTCCGGGAGGTAGAATGATGAGATCAATGAGGAGCATTGAGCTTTGGGACCAGCTCTGGGGAGGAGGCCAAGAGGAACTTTCTCTCAGGCTGGTGGGACTGGACCAGAGAGGTCAGGCGGAAGTGGGGGCTTAGAGACACCCATATGGATGGAATTGCTGAATCTGTGTAGAGAGAAAAGAGAAGACTGAGGATCAGACATTGGGAAATATTGCTGTCCACCCATAGAGCCGAAATTAATTCTCAGGTCACCGTCATTCTGACCAGGTCTCTCAAACAGACTGTGTTCTCTCTCTCAGGTCCCAAAAGGGTCTCCTCCAGGTCCTTTCATGGAGGTGGGTATTGACAGCTGGCAGGAAGGCAGGCAGCCTCCGGTCTCACTTTGACAACAGATCTCGAATTTAGACTTTTGATGTTATTTCCAAAGGGGTTGTAGCTACACTCAACAGAGAGGCCCTGAGAGAAATGAACGAAGGACATTGATGAATCAGATTGAAATGCGTGACTTCATGACTGGCCTTGTTGCCTGTAACACACAATGGATCCGTATTTCTTTAAAATTCTGTGAAAAGTACAATTATATTTTGTTGTATCTTTTATGTTAAAGCATTCATTACAGGTGAGCATTTAAAGTGTACCACAACGTTCTAATCCTGCCCTGGTGCTCTTCCTTGTTTCAGAAAGCAGCCCTCCAAATCGGAAGTGGGCAGGACTGTCTGCTTCTGCTAGAATCTACCCCAAACAGCCCAGTAGTTCAGCTCCTGTGGTCTTCAGGGATTTCACTGTCCAGCCTGAGTCACCAGCCGACGTCCACGGCTGCTCAGGAAGTCAACCTATCCTAGTCTGGATTCACCTGGACTCAAATTATTATTATTATTTTTTTTATTTTAAAAAGAGAGAACACGGGCAAGCAGGGAGGGTAAAAAGAGAGACTCTTAAGCAGGCTCCATGCTCAGTGTAGATCTCACAACCCTGGGATCATGACCTGAGCTGAAATTAAGGCTTAGGTGCTCAGGGCGCCTGGGTGGCTCAGTCGGTTAAGCATCTCACTTTCGCTCAGGTCATGATCTCACGGTTTGTGAGTTCCAGCCCTGAGTTGGGCTCTGTGCTGACAGCTCGGAGCCTGGAGCCTGCTTTGGATTCTCTGTGTGTGTCTCTCTCTGTCCCTCCCCTGCTCACACTCTGTCTTGCTCTCTCTCAAAGATAAATAAAAGCCTTAAAAAATTTTAAGAAAAAAAGACTCGGATGCTCAACTGACCGAGCCACCCAGGCGCCCCCCAAAATATTTTTTTAACTTCACTTCCTACCTCAAGCTTAAATGAACCTTTACAAAAAAAATCTTTCTGTTACTCAAAAAAGCTTTGTTTTTATTTATTTTATTTTATTTTTTAAATTTACATCCAAGTTAGCATAGAGTGAAAAAAGTTTCATTTTTACATTTAGCTTTCTGACTCTGTGTTTGCATTCTGACATTTAAAATTTTCAAAGATTTTTTTGCTTCTCAGTAAGGAAAGCACACGTGGTCCCTGCGCAGACACATTTAGTAGGCACGGGACCACCAACGGCCCTGCTGACATGTTGGTTCGTTTGAGACAACTTCACAGGAAGGTGAGGTCTCTGCACCAACGCCTCGAGGTCGGCCTGGGCACACGGCGCACACACATTTTGGTGCTTTCCTAACCTCCTTGGTGTAAAGGGAAACAACTCTATTATTAGGGGCAGCCTAGTTTCCTTAGAGACTGTGTTATAGAGCCCCCCTGAGATGGTAGGTCAGACACCAGACCATTCTAAATGTCTCCAGACACCATCCCCAGAAAATTAAAAAAAAAAAAAAATTTAGTTGTGGTAATATACATGTAACATAAAATTTACCATCTTAGCCATTTTAAAGTGTAGGGTTGGGTGATGTTAAGTACATCGATGTTGTTGTGCAACCAATTTTTAGAATTGTTTTCATCTTGCAAACTAAAATTCTGTGTCTGTTAAATAACAGCTCCCCTTTCTCCTCTCCCTCCCCCAGCCCCAGGGTCCACCACTCTCCTCTCTGTCTCTAGGAGTTTGACTCCTCTAGGTGCCTCACATAATCGGAATCATCCAGTGTCTTCTTGTGACTGACCTATTTCACTTAGCGAAATGTCTCCAAGGTTCGTCCATGTGTCAGAACTTCCTTCCTTTTAAAGGCTGAATAATCTTCCATTGCATGCCTGCATATCTCTTATTATGTTTACCCATTTTTCTGTTGATGGACACTGGGGATGCCTCCACCTTTTGGCTATTGTAAATAATGCTGCTATGAACAGGGGTGTATAACTATCTCTTCAAGACCCTGCTTTCAATTCTTTTGGATATGTAGCCAGAGGTGGAATTGCCAGATCATATAATAGTTCTGTTTTTAATGTTTTGAGGAACATAACACTGCTTTCCATAGTGGCTGCACCGTTTCACATTCTCACCAATATTGTACGAGTTTCCAATTTCCTCACACCCTCGCCAACACTTAGTTTCTGTTTGTTTGTTTATAGTTGCCACCCTGATGGGTGGGAATTGGTATCTCATTGTGATTTTCATTTACATTTCCCTAATGATTAGTGATATTGAGTCATTGAACATCTTTTCATGTACTTATAAGCCATTTGTATATCTTCTTTGGAGAAATGTCTATCCTCCACTTAATTTTTTAAGCTTATTTAAAAAAATCTTTTTAATGTTTTATTTATTTCTGAAAGAGAGAGAGAGAGAGAGAGAGCACGCGCATGAGCAGGAGAGGGTCAGAGAGAGGAGACACAGAATCTGAAACAGGCTCCAGGCTCTGAGCTGGCTGTCAGCACAGACCCTGATGCAGGGCTCAAACCCACGAACCGCGAGATCATGACCTGAACCGAAGTTGGACGCTTAACTGACTGAGCCACCCAGGCGCCCCTAAGCTTATTTATTTTTGACAAAAAAGAGAAAGCAAGCACAGGAGGGGAAGAGAGAGAAGGGGTACCGAGGATCCGAAGCAGGGTCTGCACTGACAACAGAGAGCCTGACATGGTGCTCAAACCCATGAACAGCAAGATCAAGACTTGAGCCGAAGTCAGACACTTACCTGACTGAGCCACCCAGGTGCTTCTTCACCCATTTTTTTAATGGAGTCATTTGCATTATATTTTGTTGTCCAATTTTAGTTCTTTATATACTGGATCTTAATCCCTTATCTGATATGAGATTTGCCCATGTCTTTTCCCATTTCATAGTTTGCCTTTTCATTCTGTGGTGTCTTTTGATGCACAGAAGTTTTTCATTTTGAGGCCGACTAATTTACATATCATTACTTCTTTGTCCATACATTCAATGTCACTTGTTAGAAACCGTTACCAAATCTAATGTCATGAAGCTTTTACCCTGTGTTTACTTTTGAGAGTTTTATAATGATCTTAAAAATTTTTTAATGTTTATTTATTTTTGAGAGAGAGAGAGAGAGAGCACAAGCAGGGGAGGGGCAGACAGAGAGGAAGTCACAAAATCAAGAGCAGGCTCTAGTCTCAGCTGACAGCACAGAGCCCGATGTGGGGCTTGAACCCTTGAACAATGAGATCATGATCTGAGCCAAAGCTGGACCCTTAACTGACTGAGCCACCCAGGTGCTCCAGTGTAATAATCTTTTTTTTAAATGTTTATTTATTTTGATAGAGAGAGCAAGGGAGAAGGAGTGAAGAGGCAGAGAAAGAGGGAAAGAGAATCCTAATGTTTAATGTTTATTTATTTTTGAGAGACAGAGTGGGAGCGGGAGAGGGACAGAGAGAGAGGGAGACACAGAATTCGAAGCAGGCTCCAGGCTCTGAGCTGTCAGCACAGAGCCCAACGTGAAGCTTGAACTCACAGACCGTGGGATCATAACCTGAGCTGAAGTCAGATGCTTAAGTGACTGAACCACCCAGGTGCCCCTTCTAAGAGTTTTATACTTTTGGCTCTTATGTTTACGTCTTTCACCTATTTTGAGTTAATTTTGTGTATGATGTAAGGTGAGGCTCTTTTGTTCTAAAAACATTTTTTTCTGATTATAAAATTAACTCATGTTCATTGCAGAAAACTTGGAAGAGTATAAGCCAGATAAAAACCATCCCTAATCAGGGGCGCCTGGGTGGCTTAGTCGGTTAAGCGTCCGACTTTCGCTTAGGTCATGATCTCGCGGTTCGTGGGTTCGAGCCCCACGTTGGGCTCTGTGCTGACTGCCAGCTCAGAGCCTGGAGCCTGTTTCAGTGTGTGACTCCCTCTCTCTCTGACCCTCCCCTGCTCACGCTGTCTCTCTCTCTCCCTCTCCTAGAAATAAATAAAACATTTAAAAAAAAAATGAAAAAAAACAAAAACAAAAAAACCCATCCCTAATCAGTGGTGTGCTGACGAAATCACTTGATTTATAGTATTATTATTTTTTTTTACTTCTGTGGCATAAATACCCCTACCATTGTCAATTTCAACCAACTTCAAACTACAAATATAATATCACTAAATGTAGAGTGGGAAAGAGGTGTGTGCAGCTGGCTCTCACACCATGGCCACTGATTCACCACCTGCCCATAGCCACAGTTTGTGTGTGTGTGGCAGTCACTTACAGTCTGCTAGCCAATGGCCATTTCCTTCCCCTTCTTTAGCCACTTCCATGACAGCATGCGATGTCATGTGATCTACTGACTTAGTGCTGGCAATGAGATTGAGAATAAGGCATTTTAGGGGAATTTGAGAAAGAAATTTTCCTCTGATGAAGTTGAATTTTAAAAAAAAATTTTAACGTTTATTTATTTTTGAGAGACAGAGAGACAGAGCATGAGCAGGGAAGAGGCAGAGAGAGAGGGAGACACAGAATCCAAAGCAGGCTCCAGGCTCTGAGCTATTAGCCCAGAGCCCAACATGGGGCTCGAATTCACAGACTGTTAGATCATGACCTGAGCCGAAGTTGGACGCTTAACCGACTGAGCCACCCAGAAGCCCCTGGAAATGCCTTATTTTCAGATTTATTAAGGAAATAACAGATTTGTTACGGTTTAAGCCAAGGATCAGTGCTCCTTTTCTGTAAAGAACCAGACAGTAAACATTTTAGACTTTGCGAGCCACACAATGTCTATCTCAACTATTTAACTCTACTGTTGTAGCATAGGAACAGCCATATACAACACGTAATGGAAAGAGTATGGTTGTGCTCCCATAAAACTTCCTTATGGACACTGAACCTTGAATTTCATATAATCTTAACATGTCACAAAATTCCATTCTTTTGATTTTTGTTCAATCATTTAAAAACCTTAAAACCATTCTTGGCTCGTGTGGTTTACAAAAACAGGTGAAAGTACAGATTTGGCCTGTGGGCCAATTCGCTCTCTCCAGGTATACACCCCCATTAGTTGGGTATTCTGTTACCACAACTGACAACGGTGGAAGTCTTACTTTATAAGGGACTGTCCTTACACACACACTGAGTCTCACCCAATTTTAATCCCAGGAGTCAGAGAAGCAGAGCTTATGTGCCTCTTAGTTGAATTTCCCCAACATTAATCAACATGTGCCGGAAAATATATCGAACACATTGAGACTAGGATAATATAAGTCGGGGCATAAATTGAGGCTTGGATACGCAAGAGTGTGTCTGGCAGCTCATTTGCCTGAATGACTGAGCAGACTTCTCAGAAAGCTCTCACCCCAAAGGCATGACCAGCTTGGCCCTGGAAAGAGTTGGAGGAGAGTCATGGCTACTGGCGGAGAGAGGCCTCGTTTGTCAGGTTGGAAATACAAAAAATAGAAAACCCTTTTTATTTTTCAAGCTGGTGTGGCCGCATGTGGCTTTAGGGCCCCTCCAACAAATGTAACTCAGTAGGGATGAACCAAGTCTTTTCCCATTTTGCAATAGAACAATGTGCCGTGCTGGCATCACAACATGCCAGTATATCCCAGAACCTAGTGGTGCCCAGAAGATAACCAGTGGGGGACTTGAGGCAGCCCTAATGCCAGAGAGAAGCCCATGTGTTCCCAAGTCCTTGTGGACCACCCCTGAAAGATTTCCAAAATTCTTTTTTTTTAATTTGTACTTTTTAAAAAATTATTTATTTATTTATATTTTTAAACATTTATTTATTTTTGAATTTTTAAAATGTTTTATTCATTTCTGAGAGAGAGAGAGACAGCGTGAGCAGGGGAGGGTCAGAGAGAGAGGGAGACAGAATTTGAAGCAGGCTCCAGCCTCTGAGCTAGTGGTCAGCACAGAGCCTGATGTGGGACTTGAACCCATGAACCGTGAGATCATGACCTGAGCCGAAGTGGGACGCTTAACCAACTGAGCCACCCGGGCTTCCCTCCCAAAATTTTTGATGAGCACTTTGCAGGGCAACCTTCTTACTCAAATAGTCAGTGTTTCTCCCATGGCCTTGCCATTCAGTGCCCTCTTGGAGATGTTTCCATTGTTCCCTGCCAGCTCCAGCTTTTGTGTGTACACTGCCTTCTCCCTCATCTAATCTAACAGCATCATAGACTCAGAAGTTTCCTGTGGACACCAGCCCCTACCCCAGGATCTGTGATGGCTACTTTCTCCTCCTGTCTCCTCCCTCTCATTTCTTCCCTCATTATGATGACCATCAAGATGGAGAGAATAAAAAGAGCCCCAGATTTCAATCTCCTCTTTCCTGTAGTAGGTCCTAAGGGACTATCCATTGATTTTGTGTCCCTCTCCCAGACACTGCCCTTCCCCATCTCTATGACCATGGGAGTTGCCATGTTAGTAAAATATGACTCCACCCCCACCACAGTCTTGGACCCTCTCACACCAGCCATGACCTCTACTCTCTTTGCCAAAGTTCATTGGTTTAGGAGGGACGCTTGACTCAAATTGGACTAATGCTCACTTTGTAGGAACTGGGAGAGTCAAGTGTGATTCCTGCATAAAATTTTAAACAACAAAAGTCAGAAGAAATCAATCTTTTCCTCCTGAAATCCATTAAAACAACAGTGACAGTGGAGGAATTTGTGAAAGGGCAAACGTGAACAAGAACAAAGAGAATCTGGGAGCAGACAGAGCAACAAAATGTTGGAAACTGGAAAGTAGATGGTTCAATGATAACTGAGTTAGAAGACCTGGAAAAGCTGAATCCTAAACCGGCTGTGCAAAAAAAATAAGATACTCCCTGTCTACACCGTGGGGCCCCCAGGCACTTGAGATAGGGGGCAGCGGTACTTGGACTAAGGTTAAAGCTGGGCATGAAAACAGGAGGACTAGGGGCGCCTGGGTGGCTCAGTCGGTTAAGCGTCCAACTTCAGCTCAGGTCATGATCTCAGAGTTTGTGGGTTCGAGCCCCATGTTGGGCTCTGTGCTGACAGCTCAGAGCCTGGAGCCTGCTTCAGAGTCTGTGTCCCCCTCTCTCTCTGTCCCTCCCCTGCTCATGCTCTGTGTCTCTCTGTCTCTCAATAATAAATAAAAATGTTAAAAAAAAATTAAAAACCCAGGAACTAATTAAATGTGGATTTAAGAAGTAATTAGACCCCCTAACCCCTCCCCCACTGCTCTTAGTGAGTGGCCATCTCTCCTCTACCTCAGCAGAAGGCACTAGAGACTTCCACTAGGAAAGGACAAAACAATTTTCTGGGCTGAGAAGCATCAGTCACAGTTGGCATTGGTGACATATTGGAAACAGGAGGTTTGAGCAGGGACATCCTACATACAAAATGAGGAGACCGGTGCCTCTCTTCCCCCACCCCACAATCAGAACACTGGCAGCCTTCTTCCCTCTGAGCATGAGACTGGCAGAAACATGTCTGGGAAATTTGACCAGGCCTGGTAAAAGAGACCTAGAGATGCTGACCTCAGAGCTTTCCCAATGAACTGGCCCAGCCGGATCACTCCACAATCAAGCCGCCAGCTGGCAAGTCCCATGTATGTACATGGGGCTTCGAATTCACTTTTTTGTGCCCCACTCTTAATTTTTTATTTATTTTTGAGACAGAGAGAGGCAGAGCATGAGCGGGGAAGGGGCAGAGAGAGATGGAGACACAGAATCCAAAGCAGTCTGTGCCCCACTCTTAAATAGGTGTGCAGACAAGACATCCCAAGGATGATGGTGAGGTGAGACTCCCATGACCAGCCCCCATAGTCCTGAAGAGCAGTCCACACAAGACAGGACCAGGTCTGGGCGCCTGGGTGGCTCACTCGGTTAAGCATTCAACTTTGGCTCAGGTCATGATCTCACGGTTCATGGGTTCAAGCCCCACATCACACTGTGTGCTGACAGCTCAGAGCCCACGGCCTGCTTTGGGTTCTGGGTTTCCCTCTCTCTGCCCCTCCCCACCCTGTCTCAAATATAAATAAACATAAAAAAAAAGAAAAAAGAAAAAAGGACCAGGTCAAAGGCACTTCTTCAAGATGATGACATTGATGGAGAGCTGCTGCATTTGAACATGTTGAGAATTCCTGTCACTCTGGGGACAGGGAGGAGTTTGGAATTGAATTAACAAGAAGTACGTAGAAAACCAGGCAAACGAAAAAGCAAGATGCTCAGTGACTCTGCGGAAAATAGAACCGTGAGGGAAAGAGAACATAAGCCACTGAGATGATGAAGAGGTGTGTGTGAGGGGGTGACAGGGTGCGGTCTGTGGGAAGTCAATCCTCACCCTCCATGATGAGAAGTCAATTTATAGTGCCTAAAACTCTGCCGTGGCTGCCACGGGCAACACCACTTGCTTTCCAATCAAGTCTCCCTTTTCACTTAAACTTGTAGAGGTGTCTTTTATCGCTGAAAACGGAAAGAATCACAGCTAAAATGTTAGCCACAAGATATTTGCTAGTCACTTCCTATTCCTGGGCCGGGGGCTCCCCTCCCATAGAATAAGATCCTATTCTTTGATTCTGCATACGTTTCAATAGTCAGCCTTCTTCGGCTCCTCTCCACCTACTCAGGCTTTCCACCAGCCATCTGCCACACCCACTTACCAAAACTGAACTTCCTTTGAGGGGGTGTGCCCTGGCCTATATTGTGTCACAGTGTAAGATGTTGACAAATCCCGCGTAGAGGACAGCCTGCTGAGGCAATCCCTGGGGGAAGGGCTGGAGGGGAGAACAGTTTCCAGTATGTGGGTGTGGTTCTCCTGCTCTCTGATCCTGGGTTTTCAGCTTTGATTGCCTACACTTTAAGCTGCAAGTGGATTTATTTATCATTTTTATCTCAGCTGCATTTTTGACACATTTGAACCAACTTTACAAAGCTAATAAAATATAGGCAAAGACAACTAAAAAATACAGACCTAAAGTCCAATAAAAAGTGCAGAGAAATGAATGTTTCAAGAAAACTGTGATGATGCACTGATACAAAGAAGTGCTAAATCTTGTTCCAAGTTCACTGGTAGGTAAGACAAAATAAAAGTTACATAATTTTGGAGTCACGTCACATTCAAAATGCATTTATTGACTTCTGAATCAGTCTGGTTTATGTTTGGCTCCATATAACAGAAAAGAAACTAATAACTGCATGTTTCTATTGAGGGTAAGAGGAGTCTGGAAGAGGAACCTGGAAACCAAGGTTAGTATGACCCCTTTCTGGTCATTGGGAAGCCAAGATGCCTTATTATTCAAGGTGGCTCTTCAAGTCATAGCTATCACGATTACATTTTAGGTAGAAGTAAAGATGAAGAGTGAGAAAGGTATCTCCCTTCTGTTTTAAGGATGAAAGTCCCACTTAATACTTCCACTAACATTTAAATGTACTGAATGTAATCACACAGACACCCTGGCTACAAAGGAAGCTAGAAACTGTCTTTTAGCTGGGCATAACGCTACCCCAAGTGAAATCGCTAATGAACGCTGAGGTAGGCAACAAGCAGTTTCTGCTAAAAACACTGACAATGTGGCATGTGCTTCTGGGCCCAAGAAATACAAAGATGGGGGCTCCTGGGTGGCTCAGTAGGTTAAGCATCTGACTGTTGATTTTGGCTCAGGTCACAATCTCCCAGTTTGAGTTTGAGCCCTGCTTTGGGCTCTGCATTGATGATGCAGAGCCTGCTTGGGATTCTCTGTCTCTCTCTCTCTCTGCCCCTCATCTGCGCTCTCTCCTCTATCTCTCAAAAAATAAATAAATAAACATTAAAAAAAAAAACAAGTATGAAGATAACACAGTCCTCGCCCTTAAGAACTTCACAAATGTTAGGAAATCCCTAATCATTAACTGAATATTATACCATTAACAACAGCGTTTTGTAAAGATGTGAACAAAGAATTGTGGGAGGAGAAAAGAGGTAGCGATATGAGTTGTCCAGAAAGACAGGGAAAAATTCATGGTGATGGTGACAACAGAGCTGGGCCTTCAGCAGAAGAGAAATTCAGAGGAGAGGTGAAAGCACTATAGATGCAGGAAAGAGTGTGCATACAGAGGGTTGAGACAGGTGGATTCTTCTGGGGCCGGGATCTGGATTCATTTTGGATGTCTTTAAAGTAGGAGTCATTAGAGTCCTGGTGGAAGATAAGGCCAAAATAAGGTGGTAAAGGGCCAGCAACTTTCACTCAAAGGATTCTGGAGGGAATGGGAAGCCCCGAAGGTTTATAAGCAGAGATATCATGGGGTCAGATCCTTATGTTCAAGAGAGAACCACGAGATAGAGAAATGATGAACTAAGGCGGGAGGACATGGGAAGGCAACCAGCTAAGGAGTAAGCTGATTGTTTAAGTGATACACCTGAACCAAGCAGGGCAGCACAGGGGTTTGGAGAGGGAATAGTCTAGGAAACAAAAGTTGGCTTATCACAGGTAACAGGGAGAGGAAGGAAGAGCAGAGACAACTAGAGAACTCTGTGGTGTCCAGTTAACTCCTCAGTGGTTTCTTATTCTCAGCTTCTTCTCCCCCGGCCTTAAACAAGGTGCTGCCACGCATCTGACGCTGCTCTAGGCACTGGAAATTCAGTGGTGGCAGACACAGCTGTGCTTGCTTCCTGCCCTCAGAGGAACTCATGTCTGGGAGGGAGGGGTACCAATTAACCGAGCAATTTAAACACAATGTGGTGTCATGTACAAGCTTGCCCAGGGTGGATTTCCG
>NW_027527934.1:3185198-3213576 GCF_008692635.1 Crocuta crocuta
GGTTGGGGGGGGGAGGGGGGTGGGAATCAGAAGGAATCTGAAGGAATCAGAAATGAAGGACAAGCAAACCATGGGAATTAGAGCTAGATCTGTCCAACTGCCTTGCACTAAGGCTTCTTTAGATGGCCCAATGCCCTGTCCCTACCGGCCAGTCCCTAGGGGCGTGCATGATGGTTTAAGTCTTGTTAGTGAAGGCGTTTCCCCAGGCACCTGAGAAGAAAGTTCAGAGTCCATCTGGTCTAGAATAATACCCCCTGACAGTGAGGGCACGGGAAGGCATGAACTTTCTTTCCTGAAGTGCAGGTGGGAATGTGTAACTAGCTAGAGCTTTCTGGAACACAACTTGGCAATAAATATAAAATACTTTGGGAATATACATTCCCTTGACCCAGTGATTCTTCTAGGAATCTGTCTCAGAGAAATAATCGAAGATGTAAGCAAACAGGTTATATTAGCAAAAAATTGGAAATGACCTTATCGTCTAACGATTGAGAATTTGCCAAGTAAATTCATCTGACTGAATCCTATTTAGTCATTAACATCCACTGCCATCATTTTGTTTTTTAAGATTTTATTTTTGTCATTTCCACACCCAACGTGGGGCTCGAACTCATGATCAAGGGTCACCTGCTCTACTGACTGAGCCAGCCAGGCACTCCCACTGCAGTCATTTTTAAGATATATTTTGGGTGGGTGTGTAAATAAGTGAAGTTTCTTTTTATTATGTAGTAAAACATTTGGGTTTGAACAACACAGATATTTATGTTAAATTCTTGTATATACCGCGAAAGCTCTGGATAATAAAAGGAAATTTCAGTTTAAGTTACATATAGTTGGTTTTCCAAATTATTTATAAATATACTTCTTCAAAGACAGAGGCTGTACTGCATACAAATTTCCTGCAAGGAATTATTTCACCTTTCAAATCAATTCCATTTGGGTAGTACAACTACTGTAATATATTTTAAAGTTTATTTATTTATTTTGGTGAGGGGAGGGGCAAAGAGAGAGGGAAAGAGAGAATCCCAAGCACCCAGGCTCCATGCTCAGAACACTGAGCCCGACTCGGGGTTCAATACCATGACTGTGAGCCAAAATCAAGAGTCAGTCACTTAACCAACTGAGTCACCCAGTAATACACTCAGGCACCCCTGTAATATATTTAATTATATCTGCATTGTAAATTGTATTTTCAGGGATTGAATTACTAGTGTGTTTTAACTATAGCTGATTTTATTTTTTTATTTTGAAGAGAGAGAGAAAGCACAAGCAGAGGAGAGGGGCAGAGGGAGAGAGAAAGAATCCTAAGCAAGCTCCACACTAAGCATGGAGCCTGACGCTTGGGATCGTGGGATCATGACCTGAGCTGAAAGCAAGATCTGGTCTCAACCAACTGAGCTCCCCAGGTGCCCCATAATGGATTATATTTCTAATATAATTAAATCAGAGTATATTATTTTAGTATATGGGTTACTTAAATAATTATACTTTTAAGGTGAAAAACAAATTAATGAAGTATATTACAAATCGACAAATACTCAAGAAATCTAACAGTCCAGAATTTCTTTCTTTCTTTCTTTCTTTTTTTAACTTTGGGGTTTCCATTGCTTTTTTTAAAAATCTTTTTTAATGTTTATTTATTTCTAAGAGAGACAGACAGAGCATAAGCAGGAGAGCTGGAGAGGTAGAAAGAGAGGGAGACACAGAATCTGAAGCAGGCTCCAGGCTCTGAGCTGCCAGCACAGAGCCCAACGCGGGGCTCGAATTCACAAACTGTGAGATCATGACCTGAGCTGAAACCAAGAGTTGGACACTTAACGGACTGAACCACCCAGGTGCTCCTGACATTTATACCTTGTATATGACTTGGTTCTTTTCCTTGGTGATATATATCTCTATCTCTATCTCCATCTCCATCTCTATCTCTGTCTCTATCTTTATTACCATCTATCTATCTATCTATCTATCTATCTATCTTTTTATATCTATATCTTTCTCTCTTTCTATATATATATACCTCTGCTGGGGAGGGGCAGAGAGAGAGAGAGGCAGAGAGAATCCAAGCAGACTCCACAATGTCAGAGCAGAGCCCAACTCAGGGATTGACCTCACGAACTGTGAGATCATGACCTGAGCTGAAACCAAGAGTTGAATGCTTAACGGACTGAGTCACCCAGGTGCCCCTACTCGGATATATTTTAAAATTCTTTCTTTAGCTCTGAAATTCAGCAACTTCACCAATATATACTTTAATCAGTGTGTTGTTTAGGATAGAAATTCATACAAAAACCCTAAATAACAGTGGCTTTAAGAGAGAGAAATGGGGGCACCTGGGTGGCTCAGTCCGTTAAGCATCTGACTCCTCATTTCAGCTCAGGTCATGATCTCACTGCTGGTGAGATCAAGCCCTCTGTCTGGCCCCATGCTCTCAACACATGGAGGCTGCTTGGGATTCTCTCTCTCCCTCTCTCTCTGTCCCTCCTCCCTCCCCCTTCAAAATAAGTAAATAAACATTAAAAAAAAAAGGTTTCCTTTAAAAAATCAAAATAAATAAGAGAAATGTATTTGTTTCTCATTTAATGATATAATCTGATACAGTAGCAATTCTCTGTTGAAATCCTGAGGTTCAGGCTCTTTTTTTGGGGGGGGGGGGCTTTACCATCCTTAGGTTATCCTTGTCCATAGACCAAGATGCGTACTCTGGCCAATAGGAAGGGGGAAAGAGAAAGAGATCAGTCACATTCCTTCCCTTTAAGGGTCCCCCCAGAAGTTGCACATAGTAATCTTTTGCTCACATCCCACTGGACAGGGTTTGGTCATAGAACCCTCCCTAACCACGAGGAATCTTGGGAAATACAGTCTTTATTCTGGGTGACTATATACCCAGCTAAAAATATTCCACGGTAATGGAAGAAGGGAGAATGAACACTGGAGAAAAACTAGCAAATTTTGCTATGATCAATCTGTATCAGTTTTTTCGTGGGGTACGGTCTGTAAATTCAAATTTTTATCTCCAGGAAGGTTTCTGGAACATCCGTGAGTATTTTTTCCTATTCCATTCATTGTTTTCTACTTCAGGAATGCCAAGAATACGTCTTTTGTAGTTCTGTGTATCTTTTTTATTTTAACCTTTGTATCTGTATTTGTACCCTTTGTACATGTCTTTCATAGTCATCATCTTTTTATCTAAATATTTGTACAATGCTTTCTTTCTGTTTCATTATAATTTGTGTTCTCAATTGTATTCATCTCGAACATTTTTTTCCATTGTATTTATTCCAGTTTTTATTGTTTCTAATGGTGTATTTATCTCTGTGATATTACTATTTTTTCTTTCTTCTTCCTTCTTCCAGCCTACTTTTCACCTCATTCTGTGGCCTTAGAATCTCTGTTTTTCACTCTTGCACCTTTTCTTTGAGCTGTCTTCTCAAAGAGAGACTCTTTCATCTCATATTCCTTAAGATCATGGAGAATTATTTGTTGGACTCTGTTTCCTGAAGTATGTTTTTCATCTGCTTTTTGCTTATGTGTCTCTCCTTTCTGGGAACTGAAGGCCATTTATGACCCAGGAGAAGAGTGAGAGAAAGGAGCTGGAGGTGCCACAAGTCAGGACACAAACTCACTTTTCTTTTCTTGCCCCAAGGTTAACCTTTTGTTAGTTATACTTCCAGACAGAAATGCATAATTTTCCCTTACAAAACAAGATGACAATATATATTCTATTTTACAATCTGTTTTCTTTATGTCATATGTGTCATATATGTTTTTTGTCATTAAATCTATTTCTCCCACATTGTGTAAGTAGTGGTATTGCATGCCATTGGCATGATGTATCATATTTTTAACCCAATCTCTTGGCAGACATTTCCACTGTTTCCAGTAATTTACTTTTTTTAAAAAAAAAAGTTTATTTATTTATTTTGAGAGAGACAGAACTCAAGTGGGGGAGGGGCAGAGAGAGAGGAGGAGAGAGGATCCAAAGTGGGTTCAGGGCTGACAGCAGAGAGCCAGATGCAGGGCTAGAACTCATGAACCGTGAGATCATGACCTGAGCCAAAGTCAGCCACTTAACCGGCTGAGCCACCGAGGTGCCCCAGTAATTTACTATTGTAATCAATCTGGTGCATAATTTAAAATCTCTTATTTTGACTTTCGGGACTGAAAGCTAGAGTTGTGGAGGATCTCATTGGTTCTCACTTTTTCTTTCTCCTTTTTTTGGTTGAGATATAATTCAAATACCATTAAATCTACCCTTTTATTTTATTTTTTTAAATGTTTTATTTATTTCTAAGAGAAAGAAAGAGAGAGAGAGCGTGAGCAGGGGAGGGTCAGAGAGAGAGGGAGTCACAGACTCTGAAACAGGCTCCAGGCTCTGAGCTGGCAGTCAGCACAGAGCCCGATGCGGGGTTCGAACCCACAAACCGCGAGATCATGACCTAAGCGAAAGTCGGACGCTTAACCGACTAAGCCACCCAGGTGCCCCTAAATCTACCCTTTTAAAGTATACTGCTTACTTGTTTTTAGTGTATTCACAGAGATGTGCCACCATCACTACTCTACTTCCAGAACATTTTCATCACCACCCCCTCCAAAAAAACCCATATCCATTAGCAGTCACCCCCCATTTCCCTCTCCTAACTCCTGGCAACCTCTAATTTACTTTCTGTCTCTGGTTTTGCTTATTCTGGACTTTTCATTTAAATGTAATCACATAATGAGTGGTCCTTTGTGACTGGCTACTTTCACTTAGCATAATGCTTTTAAGGTTGGCTCATGTTTTAGCATGTATCAGACTTTATTCCTTTTTATGCTCAAAAAATATTTCATTATATGAATACAACACATTTTGTTTATCCATTCATCAGTTGACGGACATTTGGGTGGTTTCCACCTTTAGGTTCCGATAAAAAAGCTGCTATGAACACTTGTGTTCTAGTTTCTATGAACATATATTTTTAATTCTCGAAGGTGTATACCCACTAGTGGAATTGCTGGGTCCTATAATAGGGTAGACTTACTCTTAATCCCTGTGTTTCTAATTCCACATGACCTCACCAGTCCCTTTGCGATGTGTATCCCCAAGTAGAGTCTTTCGGATGTAGTTTCTACAGAGATTGAATCTACCGTTTCCTGCTTGGGTTGGCGGTCATCTTGTGTTAAGGGGTGGAGGAAGAGGCCTAGGATTTAATATTTAATAATAGTTGTTTTCATCCTGTGCCTCGCCCCCACTGTACACAGTGTCTGGTGACTTCATGGGGTCTGCAGATACTTTAAGCCATATCTTCCTCCACTTTGCTAACTTAGTTGCTGCTCACTACTTCAGGGGTTAGATTCTTTTCTATTTCTTCATTGTCATTTTACTAGGGTTTTGGGGAGGAGAGGCTACAAATACCAGCTTGCTTACTGGAAATTGCACTAGTTATGCATAAGTCTTTTTGACTATTGCCCATCTTTGAAAAAGGACAGCTATTTGTTAAAAATTCATTTAGAGAAAGATGAGTGATCTGGACAGACCAAAGTTGTTTATTCATTTATTTTTGAGAGAGAGAGTGCATGCATGAAAGAGAGCAGGGGAGGGTCAGAGAGAGGCAAAGAGAGAATCCCAAGCAGGCTCCAAGCTGCCAGAGCAGAGCTCGATGCAAGGCTTGAACCCATGAACTGTGAGATCATGACTTGAGCCAAAATCAAGAGTCAGATGCTCAACTGACCCAGTCACCCAGGTGCTCCTGGACAGATCACAGTTTTTAATTATTTATTTTCTTGGAGCACTGTCCCCAACTCTGTTATTGCTTCGTCTGGGGCCACATTCCCCCAGTTTTCAGGATACAGGAAGTCAGTGTGGCAATACTCCCCACGATAGGCTTTGTCTTAGTCTGTTTGGGCTGCTATTAAAAAAAAATTGACTGAGGGGCTTAAACAACAAACATTGATTTCTCAGTGTTCTGGAGGCTGGGAAGCCCAAGATCAAGGAGCCAGCAGATTTGGTGTCTGGTGAGATCCCACTTCTTGGTTCATAGATGGGCATCTTCTTGCTATGTCTATATGAGGTAGAAAGGGTGAGAGTTCTCTGGGGGTCTCTTTTAAAAGGGCACTAATCTCATTCATTAGGGTTTCACCCTTATTTCTTAATCACCTTCCAAAAGCCCCACCTCCAAATACCAACACTTCAGGGATTAAGTCTCAACATAGAAATTCTGATGGGACATAAACATTCAGTGTATACCAGGCTTTTTTTTTTTTTTAATTTATGTTTTATTTATTTCTGAGAGAGGGAGAAAGATAGTGTGAGCATGGGAGGGTCAGAGAGAGAGGAAGACACAGAATCCGAAACAGGCTCCAGGCTCTGAGCTAGCTGTCAGCACAGAGCCTGACACAGAGCTCGAACCCATGAACTGTGAGATCATGACCTGAGCCAAAGTTGGACGCTTAACTGACTGAACCACCCAGGTGCCCCTATACCAGGCTTTCGTTACTGTTAATAATTACTGCCTCCTCTTTCCCTCTCCTTTGTCTCCCCTCACCTCCAGCAGATTCCCTCAGGTAGGAGGCTTGGACATAGATAATGAATACTTATACCTGACTTCTCCTTTACTTCCTTCTCCCTGCTGCCTACATCCTGAAAGGTGGAGTTACTTCTCTAGACTCATTCCACATTATTGCCTTATGATTCTGAACAATGAACCATTAAAATGGGCTTTTCCAGAACAGTGCCCTTACCTTTACTTGGCAGTCAACAGCTTCTTCATGTCATTGAAGCTGGAGACAGGTACAAGAATGTCCAATACCGTCTGACACAACAAAAAACTGGAAATGTACAAATGATAGCTACAAGGAGGGTGGGTAAGTACATGGTCACATATTGATACAATGGAATGCAATTCATCAATAAAAATGAGTGGAACTATGTAGCTGCACAGAGCAGCATAGATAGGTCTTAAAAGCATACAGAAAAAAAGTCACAGAAGAATGTATATTCTGTGATTTCCATAAATGCAAAAATTTCCTCCACTTAAAATATATGTGTAGGAAAATATACATGAACAAATCTCTAGAGAAAAATAAGGGAATGATTAAGTCAAAATTCAGGATAGTAGGTACTGCTTGGAGGGAGAGGAAGGGGTGTGATTGAACAAGCCTACACAGGACCTTCTAAGGCACTACTTAAGTTGGATTTTTTTTAAAGCAGGTTGGTAGGTGCATGTGTTCATACCTACCAATTAGTTCATATTAACTAATAATAACCTTTTATTAGTTAAATTGTTCATATACGTTAAGTACATTCTTTGGTTAGCATGAAATTTCACAGTAAAAAATGAGGTGATTGCTCCCTTTTTTCTCATTTTTTAAAAATGGATTTGGGGGCGCCTGGGTGGCTCAGTCAGTTGAGCATCCAACTTCAGCTCATCTCATCATCTCGCGGTTCAGGAGTTCAAGCCCTGCATCAGGCTTTATGCTGACAGCTCAGAGCCTGGAGCTTGCTTCAGATTCTGTGTCTTCCTCTCTCTCTGCCCTCCCCCACTCAGGCTCTCTCTCAAAAATAAACATTAAACAAAAAGATGGAGTTGTTTCTTTTTTATCATTCTCTGGAGGGTTTTAGGGTGGGGAGAGGAGTAAAAAAATATCTCTCTTCATCTCTATCAATGACTCTTTCCCCAGGGAATAATTCTGAATAATTCTGAATAATATCTGAATAATTCTCATGCGTAGCCATGTAAAGGCATGAGCCATCATGGAACTTGGGTTTCCATATAACATTGAAGAGAGTCCGTGGAAAACTGACATCAAGAAGTTTTGTGACTTCCAAGATTGTTTCTTTTTGAAACCCTTGAAAGGAAAATGGCTTTAATTCAGAAAATGGCTCATGCACTTGTAAGGCAGGGTTGTTGCAACCGTGGCAGAGGAAGAAGCTAGGGGGACGTCACCTCTGCCTGGGCCTCGATGACTCCCAGAGAGAGGTGGAGAGAGAGAGTGCACAGGAGTCTAAGGGAGAGGCGGTCTAGGTGAGCACTCACTAGCCCAAGGTGAGACCTGCTTGAGCTGGTGCCCGAGTGGACCCAGCGTTCCTCAAAGGGCATGACACCTGCCGGAAGGGTGGATATTTTTCACCACTCAGGAGCACTGGATCCGTTCATGCTAGAACAAATATTGAGTTGAGCAGCGAGTGCTCTGAGGCACGGCCTGAAAGAGCCTTCGTGTTAGGACTTGGTGGATAGACGGGGGTAGGAGGGGCAAATATGCCAAGAGAGGGCAGCAGAATCAGGCAGTGCCTGGGAGGGAATTTGGACTTTATCCTGAGCAATGAAGAGCTGTTAAAGGGTTTAAGCCAGGAAGAGGCAGGATACGAATTGACTGGCAGAGTATGTAATTAAAAAAGCCTGGGAAGACGTCAACAATTTATTTCAAGGAATTTATACTGCATTAATCCCATCAGCACCTACATGGATTATAGTCACGTCCCCATGTGGTAAAACAAGCTTTCACTCTGTGGATAATACTTGATGCACATCCACATTCAGAGAACCTTTGCAAAACTATGCCCACACCTCCCACTCTCTCGAGGCTCATAAGGTAAACACCGCCAGTCCAGCTACTGTTAACGCAAAGTGTTCTCGACTGCAATTAGCAACACGTTCAGCTTCTTGCCTTAGGTTAAGCCCCAGGCCACAACCCAGGAGGCAGGCTTGCCTTCCCATCTGGAAAGGACACACATCTAAATCACGTGCCTACTGTTACTGCTAACCACGTAAACATATGCAAAAGCTAAGGGAGGCACTAATTCATGACACATGTTAATACCAATTAGGACCGTTAGCAAAACTAAGAAATAGTATTGAAACACCAGTTTTGAATCTGCTTGCCTCTTTCATGCTCACGACATCTGCGGAGGTGGATGCTGTTACTGCAGTAGGAATTAATGACCTAATTAGGTAATCTTTGTTTAGTATCCACATCCTGCAAGAATTTCAACGAGAGCAGGGGTTCTGGGTGTCTTGTTCTTACCCTTGTATGCCTGGTGCCTAGAAGAGTGCCCAGCACGTGTTAAACATTCAAGATGTCTTTCTTGAATAAATGTTGAGGATGCTTTTATAAGTGAGGACACCAAGGCTTAGAGATGTTAAATAGCTTACCAGCTATTAGGTCACCAGCTAATCCAAACTCACATCTGTTGGACTTCATCGTCTTACTGGCTCCCAAACTGTCTAAGGTTTTATAAGGATCACATAGCTTGGTCAAGTTTCTAGCTATTAAATAGAAAGCTATTGAAAGATTCATTAACACCTTGAAAGGTCTTCGCCATTTTCAGAACATAGAAGAGAATTCAGAGGTGGGCAGTAGAATGGTTATGTTTAAACTTGCTGTGTTTCATGAAGACATGACGTTGAGAAATTCACACCTGGCATCTGAGAACGAAAGCTGCCTTAGAACTCGGAGGAAGTATTGTTAGGAATTTGCCCACCTCAATCTTCCTAAGCTTGTTATCAATAAAGAAGGTGTTTTCATTTAAATAGAGCTCGCTGTGGTTTTATAGCTCTTTTTCCTCAACTTTAACCTTTATTGAGGGAGAGCTCTAGTTTTCATGGGCCACTTGGCACTCATCTTTTTGTTTTTTATGTTTATCTATTTTACATTTATTCATTTTTGAGAGAAAGAGAGAGCGACGGATGGGCAGAGAGAGAGGAGGACAGAGGATCTGAAGTGGGTTCTGACTTGACAGCAGTGAGCCGAACGCTGAGCTCAAACTCAAGAACCGTGAGAGCATGACCTGAGTCTAACCAAGTCACCCAGGCGCTCCTGGCACTCAACATTCTTAACTTGCTTGCCTGAAAATCATTGCCCAAGGAGGCCTGAGTCCTGATCCCAGTCTCTTCCTCACACTCAGCCTGGCCTGCGCACACACTCCCTGTTAAATAGTCAATATCCCGAGGCCTGTGGAAGAAGCATCAGAAAGTAAGATTACCATTGCCCATAGGAAGGATACTGGAGTAATTGCGCAAGCCGCCTATGGTGAGAGAGGGAAGTTAAGTGTCTGGGAAAGACTCCATCAGGAATAGGTAACAAGTCCTGGCCTATTCTTATCTCATCCCATTTCTAGGCAGGAGCCTTGCTACGCTGCCAGGCAGGCCCTCAGCCAAACAACACACGAACAAGTGATGTGTGAACATGCAGGTATTACCCGGATCGCCAGATGAGCCCAGATCTGGGTTCCATCATCCAGAGTGTGACTGCAAGGGAAACTGGAAACACCAGCCTGAGACTTGACACTTTCTCTCTTCACTGCAGCAAGGGTAGAGGTCAAGGTGCAAAGGTCTCAGAAACTCCAGTTCCATATGTTTTAGAAACAAACGGGGGCAAAGATTTTGATGGTCATCTCTCATGTGCAAAGTGTTTTCACATATACCTTCCTGCTGAGGTAAATAGACCTGTATTATCATTCCCAGATTGGAGACAAAACATGGGGTTCTGTTACTTACTGTCTAAAGCCAGGTCATTGCCCCCAAACCCACCTCTTGGTGGACTGTTGATCAGTCATGGTGTTTGGTTTTCCTGCCTCTTCCAGGTGATCATTTACCACTTTTATGTTTGGTGGATCACCACTTGGAGAATCGAATGAGCACTTTGGAGTCCCATTCCAGAAAAAAAATCACATTTATTTACTGACGTACACACAGGCACGTGTGCACACACACAGAGTTGTGCACACACAGTTGTATACTAGCACATACTAAAATTATTGAGCTTCCCAAAGAGTTTTATTTATGTGGGTTAGATCAGTATTTACTCTACTCAGTATTAAAGTGAGAAATTGTAAAAATATTAATTAATTCATTAAAAAGAACCTCCTCCTAAATAAAATAAATGAAATAAAATAAAACAAAACAAAATAAAATGAAATCGATTACATATTAACATCAGCGTGCTGATGCCATCACACATCACGTAGCCTCTGAAAAGCTCCACTAGACACTCAGCATGAGGGCAGAGAAGGCAGATAATAGTTTAGCATTGTTGTGAAAATAGTTTTATTTTATTATTTTTTTAATAGTTTATTGTCAAGTTGGTTTCCATATAACACCCAGTGCTCATCCCCACAAGTGCCCCTCTCTGTGCCCATCCTCCCCTTCCCCAACCACATCCATCAGTCCTCAGTTTTTGTCAGCATTCAAGAGTCTCTCATGGTTTGCCTCTCCCCCTTTCCCCCACTATTTCCCCCCTTCTTCTACCCCATTGTCCTCCGTTAAGTTCCTCCTAATCCTCCTATATATGCAAACATGTGATATTTGTCCTTCTCTGCCTGACTTATTTCGCTCAGCATAACACCCTCAAGGTCCATCCATGTGGCTACACATGGCCAGATTTCACTCTTTCTCATTGCCGTGTAGTATTCCATGGTATAGATAAACCACATCTTCTTGATCCATTCGTCCATGGATGGACACTTAGGTTCTTTCCATGTTTTGGCTATTGTGAAGAGTGCTGCTATGAACANAATAGTTTTAAATGCATAGTTCCCTTGGGAGATCTTGAAGACCCATGGGGTCCTCGAACCACATTTTGGGAACTGCTATCTAGATCATTCTCTTCAGAATCAAGTTTCAGTCCCTTGCCCTTCTAGCTGCTTCTTCCTCACGTCTCCACTCACCCTGTAGCACCTGCCTGCCTGTCCAAGCCCTCCAGTCCAGAGTTTGTGTCTAATACCCTTGAGAGCTGTGTTCTCTCCCCTCAAAGTCCCCTTGCCTGGAAGATTCTTGTCTCCTCTTCCAACTACCCTGTGGCTCAGGGGTCATCCCACCACCAGACTCCTGAGCCGCTCCTCCAGCGCTGTCCTCACTCAGCAACAATGGGCTGCCACTCTGCTCTGCAGGCGTCCCCNAAATTACATAGTAGCATATGCTCCTTGAAGGAAAAAGAATAGGGACAGGCATAAGGCAAACAGAGTTCTTTCCTCTTTGTTGTCTTTACCTCCTGCTCCCTGGAGGGTAACCACTATAGAGAGCTTGTCAAATGTCCTTCCAGACTTTTCACATGCATCCACGTGAATAAGCTTCTTTTCATTTTTCTTTTCTTTTTTTTTTATAAAGGAGAGACGATATCATACCGATGTCCTAGAACTTGCTTTCTTCTTCCTTCCTCCCTCTCTCCCTTCCTTCCTTTCTTCCTTTCTTCCTTCCTTTCCTTATCTTTTTACCCTACTTTCTTGAAAAGTCATCATAAATACTCTTTGAATAGATCTACTATATTCTTTTACTTTTTCAGTTTTTTCCCTACAAAAACAAGTTTCATTTATTTGAACCATCATTAAATAAGTCCACTAGAGTAACAAACCCCAGGACAAAGCACATTTGGACAAGAAGTCTAGTGTTCTGGGGGGAGTGTGACTGGCTCAGCCAGTAGAACACGTGACCTGATCTTGGGGTTGTAAGTCTGAGCCCCAGGTTGGGTATAGAGATTACTTAAAAATAAAACCTTAAAATAAAATAATTTTTAAAAACTTAAAAAAATAAAATCTTAAAAAAAAAGTCTAGTGTTCTGACTTGGGATAAAATGTCCAATCAGTAATTGGACCAGAATCCCTTAATATTTAAACTTACTTTACTTTTACTTTATATATTTAAAGAACATAAAGAAAACTTCTAATTCAGAAAAAAAATTCATGTGGAAAAAGATACGCTAGAATCAAAATTGAATAGTTTAGAGACATAGTTTATATCACAGAAGGAAAATCACTAAAGCCATTTTGTGCTTAAGTTTTCTCTAAGAGAAAAAGCCTCACAGACAAATTAAGAACTAAGTGCGCTGGGCCACCTGGGTGGCTCAGTCGGTTGAGGACCTGACTTTGGCTCAGATCACGAGCTCACAGTTCCTGAGTTCAAGCCCCACCTCAGGCTCTATGCTGACGGTGCAAAGCCTGCTTCAGATCCTCTGTCCCTCTCTCTCTGCCCCTCTCCCACTTGCGCTCTCTCAAAAATAAAAGTAAAACATTAAATAAAAAAAAAAAAGGAATTAAGTGCTCTGTCAGGCTGTCCTGCCCTGGGTGATATCTCCCTCTCTCTCGTATTGCTTTAGATGCCCACTCCTCAGTTACTCGGAACCCTTTCTTGTCCCTCACCCATGCCGTCTCCCAAGTATTTATGAGCAAATACATAGACCAAGTGGATAATTTTCTTTAAAAAGCGTATTCTTGGGGCGCCTGGGTGGCTTAGTCGGTTAAGCGTCCGACTTTCGCTTAGGTCATGATCTCGCGGTTCGTAGGTTCGAGCCCCGCGTCAGGCTCTGTGCTGACTGCCAGCTCAGAGCCTGGAGCCTGTTTCAGTCTGTGACTCCCTCTCTCTCTGACCTCCCCTGCTCACGTGCTCTCTCTCTCTCCTAGAAATAAATAAAAACATTTAAAAAAATTTCTCTTAGAATATAAAAAAATAAAATAAAAAATAAAAAGCGTATTCTTGCCCCACTTTCCAAGGACTATTGGCTTGAGCTGACCTTATTTTTGCAGCTTAAAGACTCAACAGAAACAACCATGAGGGGGCAGGCAGGGTCTCCCCACCTTTGTGAGGTGGCTCCTTGTGTCCTGGGCTGGGTGAAGTGCTAGAAATGTATAATTGGCCCCATTCCAGGAACAAGAAGAGCATCTGAGAAATCGAGCCCCACCCTTCTCCCTGTTTTCAGAGGACTGCGGAGATCCCGAACAAAGCTTGTTATAGAAGAACATATTTCGAACTTTTAAGTTCCTTTTTATACCGAAATTTCAATTTTTAATTATTATATAAATTGTAAACCCATCAGTTTTCTCCTTTTATGTTTTTTGTATTTTCTTGGTCTTGCTTCGAAAGAGCTTTCATAATCTTGAGGTTAAAAAAAAAAGTTCACTTCTATTTATTTCCAGTACTTTCTCTTTCTTTAATGTTTATTTATTTATTTTGAGAGAGAAAGAGAGCACAGGCATGAGTGCATGTGCATGTGAACATGCCCATGGGGGAAGGGCAGAGAGAAAGGAAAGAGAGTATCCAAGCAGGCTCCATGCTCGGCACTCATCTCACAACCAGGAGATCATGACCTGAGCTGAAATCAAGAGTCAGATGCTTAACCGACTAAGCCACCCAGGTGCCCCCTTTTTAAAAGTTTAGCCCCTTCTTATTGGCTTATGCTGATACATGTGGATTTCTGTGTTCCCATATGTGGTGTGAACATTCATGAGTGTACACTCTTTGTGGGTGTTGAGTACTTTACCACTTATGGACATTGCCCCATCCAGTCCTCCCAGCAAGCTAAGCAGACAGGGTAAACTTTATCATCCCTGTTGAATAGCAATAGAAGCCAAGACTTCAAGAACACAAGTGGCAGACCCAAAGACCCATTGGGACGTGGGACAAAACCATTCCACTCTAACTCAAGTCTCTTCCTACTAATATCCGAAGCTGCCTGCCACTAGCACATGTGAGTTAACACACACATACATGCATGCATGCACCCCAAACATGTAATAGATTCAATATCTCTGCCAGGAAGTTCCATGCCTTATCAATCTTAATATTCCCCGCTATAGATAAAGTGCTTGGTAGCTAGGAATTAATAAGTGATTGTGAAATTGACTTGACCTTGACTCCTGAACTGGATCATCCTGGGGAAGAGAGAGAAAGTGCATCAGTGAAGGTCACGACCAGAGCCAGAGTTCAAAACCAGCTTGACTGAACTCTGACACTGGTCTGGCCCTTGACTGTGGCTCTGCCCATATCCTTTCAGGCCACCCACACAGCAGAGGGGCCTGGTCACCAGGAGAGGCTGAGATGCCCAGGGAAATGGATCTGACCACCTGGTTCCGCCCCAGGACGTGTAATAGTTCCTTCTGGGGAGTGGAGGCTCTAGCAGGCAAGAGCTTGCTATAAAATAACAGCGTTAATCAACCAACTGCTTTAGCTGCACACCCAGGACCTGGCATCCACACTAGCCCCTGGGAAACCAGTCGGAGCAGACGCCTGATTCGTGTGGGCATGGAGTGCTGGCAGGGAGCATGGAACACTAGAAATTAGAATAAAATGGATCACCATTAGGGCGCCACTATTTGCCAGGCACTTATACAAAAATATATTTGGTTCTACTCTTCACTCGGACAAGGCATGGCCCTGCTGGACTCTGACTCAGCCCATTGCACTTGCTTCAGCTATGAACTTGCTCCCCTGTGACATTTTGCAGATCCTACGTACTCAGTGATTTGGTTTGGCTTTGCCTCTGTGTGCTCTTTCTCCTTATGAAATCGGAGGCCACAGTGTCCTGTCAGCCTAAAAGACTTCTGGAGCAGGGGCACAGGGGTGGGCCTAGCACAGGCGGCCCAGGCAGCTCCCCACACCACTGCTATATGCTTTATGCTTTTTAGAACCATGTTGGCTGCCTCATTCTCCCCTCTGCCCACAGAAGTCTCAGCACCCTTGAGAATCAACAGGAAAAGGCAGGATCATGAATTAGATTATGAGCAGTGAGTGAGAAGAATAAAAGCTAAAGACCTCCCAACGGACCTTGAGACTCCACACAGCCTTCCCCCAGCATCTCCCAGGCCTCATTTCCTCTTACTCTCCTTTCACATCACTCATCACTGTTCCTGGAACGTGCCAGGTCCACTCCTGCCTCAGGGCCTTTGCACCACTCCTCAGCCAGAGAGTCCCATGCTCCCCCCTGCTTTCTGTTCCAATGTCACCTTCTCCCCAAGACCTTCCTTGACCACCCTCTCTACACCTGCAAACCCCTCCCTCGCACCCCATTCCACACCCCCCTGCTTTTTCGTTGGCACCTCTTACCACCCACCTTACTTACCTCAATGATTTCTCTCCCTGCCTCAGCAGTTTTGTCTGTATCTCTGGCACTAGAAACACTGCCTGACCATTGCACATGCTCAGTACTATTTGTTAAATTCCTACATGAATGAAGCTAGACTGCGATCTGACATCAGGCACATGTGGTTCAGGTCAGCCCCCCTCCCTCCTGGGCCTGACTCTGTTCATCTGTCTAATGATGAGGGGCACGTGCTTCTGCGCAAGCTGCCTTCCCATGGTAATAATTGATGAGTCCAGACAATATCCTTTTACCGTCCCAGAGGGGCCCAAACAGAAGGCAGTGAGGCAAGCGAGGCAGGAAGCAGCTGCCGGGATGACTAACTGGGATCTCAAGTGCCGATCCTTACAGGACTCGGTGAGGCTCATGGTCGTTAGCTATTGAGATTCACGTGGCTTCCTGGCCTGACCTGGCCCTGGATGACTGTGAGGCGCACTTGAAAAAAATAATCCTATCTTAGGGAGTTGACACTGAGGCCTGGAAAAGGAATGGAGATTTGCTGAACTCTGAACAGAAATTTTGCAAAAGGAAACTTGGCTCAGTCCTTATAAGGACTCCCTCCGTGCCAGGCGCTGTTCTAGGCAAGAATGGAGCTGCGATCCTGAGGCCTTGCCCTGTTTGCGTGGGAGTCCTGCGATGCCGTCCACTCCCAAGGCCTGGGGCCTGCTTTCCTTGCCCTCCTGCTCTCCGGTATCGTAAATCTCCCCTGAGCTACCAGCTATATCTAGACGGATAGATCCCCTAGACGGATAGAAGGACGGCACAACAACCCATCCCCACCCGTGCTGGGCCAATGGGGATACAACACCAGTTACCCCATGTCCCCGTCCTCCTCCTACTCACTCAACTCTGTATGCTGTCCAGCTCTCGGGACACTCCAAACCCCTCCCTCATGACCACCTGCCTGTGTCCAGTCTCACCGTATCTTTTTTTTTTTTTTAATGTTTTATTTATTTCTAGGAGAGAGAGAGAGAGNTTTCTTAACAAATCCACCTTCTATACGTGTCGGGCTACATACCACAGTGGCCCCCAGTGAATTGTAGGACTCCGTGTTCAGCACATTCATGCCTTTGCCCTGTCGGAACCGTCTCTCCCCTCCTTTCCCTCTGCCTCTGCGGCTCATCATGGATAAATCAACTCTCTCATGTTCAAGGGGAGACAGCCTTCTCAGTTCCCCAGCCCTTGAGAAATTCTCCGCTGCCTAGAATGCCCGCTCGCCGTGAGCGCCCCGCCATTGGTACCACATATCTTCGCGTGTAAGCGTTGGCTGTCTGAGGTTGTCTGATGTATACGCATAACATCTCTCCAAGAGAATGTAAACTCCTTGCGGGCAGAGACAGCTTTTATCTTTCTGCAGCCAATTTGGCATAGTACCCACTCACTGGGCAATCAGTCTACAATAGATTCTATCCAGGTTTATGGACATTTTAAAAGACTACATTTGGAAAAATGGTATTGGTTTATAGGTCTTAAGAAGAAAATGTAGGGGTGTCTGAGTGACTCAGTTGGTTGGGCAGCCGACTTCAGCTCATGTCATTATCTCACGGTTAGTGAGTTCGGGCCCCATATCGGGCTGGGCCTCTGCTGACAGCTAGCTCAGAGCCTGGAGCCTGTTTCAAATCCTGTGTCTCCCTCTCTCTCTGACCCTCCCCTGCTCACGCTGTCTCTCTCTCTCAGAAACAGATTAAAAAAAACACACACACATTAAAAAAAGACTTCAAAAAAAAAAAAGAAGAAGAAAATGTAGACTCCAAGGTTGTATTATGGTCTGAATACTATAATTTAAACTATGTATTCATATGGGTAAAACTGAAAAGCAACTGGTAAAAATTTAAAAAAAGAATTGTGTGTTAGGGTTGTTAGGTTACGAGTGATTTGCTCAAATAGTCTATGAATATTGTTCATGCATTGTTTATGCATTTGGAAAGGTTTTTAAAAATTCATGGAGGGGTTGAGGTGTCACTGAAACATTTCACTCTTGGGTACAATCTCATTACGTTTCTCTTAGGAAAGAAGAGGGAAGGGGAATGGCGTGGGCAGGACTGGCTGTCCTTTAGAGACTTTGCTCAAGTCATATTTATACACAAATAGCCGAGCAAAGGCAAGTCCAATTTTGCCTGCAAATGTTAATTCCCTGGGGATGGGGCAGAAAAATAAACAGTTTAAAATAACCAAATGAAATCATGTGAGCTGTAAAGATTTTTTTTCCCTCTCTCAACAAGAATGGGAAGTGCATGAATTCCCCTGGAGTTTCTGGTGTTTTGTGCCCTGAAGCTCTAGCAGCGGGAAGCGGGAAGCGTGGCTGGGAGAGGCCCAGGGCACAGTCCCAGCCAGGCAAGGGCTGCTCTGGGTACCAGCTTCCTCTGAGTCTTTAACCTTTTTGACATGTTTATTTTATCCATATCAGACTATGGGCTCTCAGAGAGGAGACTGTATTCTTCCTGCCAAAAAGATGACACCTAAACACAGCACACCTATATATCTAAGAGAAACTTGAGAGGTCATGGATCCAACCCAATCCATCATGAGACACAGGAGGACCAGGCTCAGAGAATGAGACATGTGCTGAGGCCACTCAGCCCCCGTTTTCTAGGGAGCGTGTCCTTGTTTGTTTTTTGTTTATTTATTTAAAAAATTATTTTAATGTTTATTTACTTTTGAGAAAGAGAGAGAGGGAGAGACACATCGTGAACGGGGGAAGGGCAGAGAGAGAGGGAGACATAGAATCTGAAGCAGGCCCCAGGCTCTGAGCTCCTAGCTGGTAGCACAGAGTCTGACGCGGGGATCAAACTCATGAACCACGAGATCATGACTTGAGCCAAAGTTGGACACTTAACCAGCTGAGCAACCTCTGGGGGATTGCATTTAGAGAGCTCTGAGTGCTCAAGCCCAGCCCCCACAGTGTTGCTACTCAATGTGGGTATTTAGAACTTTCCTCTGATACGTGTGTGTTGAGCATATATCCTCTAGACCAGAAGGATGGCAAAAGACCAACAATAAACAAACCACACTCCCTAACATTAAGGAGCTCTGGATTCAGCAGGACAGATGCTGCAAGTTCACAGACAACCAGAATATAAAGTGAAAAGGAAGAAGGTTTGATAGAGGAACACACAAAGGAAAAGGAGCCCTCTGATGAAGTGGGCCAAGGGATTCTCCGTGGGCATTAAGCTGGCTTGAAGGGTTTCAGCTTGCAGATGAAGTCAGAGACACCCCATTCTGTTGCATTCATTTAACAAATACTTACTGATTGCCAACTACCAGGTGTCTAGGCACTTGAGAAGCAAATCTCTCCCCTCATGAGCTTACATTCAAGTAAAAGTAGGGACAGACACCCCACGAGACCCAGAAGTAAAAGGTTAGATGGGGGCACCCAGGTGGCTCAGTCGGTTGAGCATCTGGCTTCAGCTCAGGTCATGATCTCACAGTTCGTGGGTTTGAGCCCCACATAGGGCTCTGTGCTGAGAGCTAGCTCGGAGCCTGGAGACTGTTTCAGATTCTGTGTCTCCCTCTCTTTCTGACCCTCTCCTGCTCATGCTGTCTCTTTCTCAGAAATAAATAAATCATTTAAAAAAAATTTTTTTAAGTAGGTTAGATGGGCTGCTGAGAATGTATAGTTGTGTAGCCACTGTGGAAAACAGTATGGCGGTTCCTCAAAAAAAGTAAACATACAATTATCATTTCATCCAGTAACTCCACTTCTGGGTATCTACTCACCCCACGTCAAAATCTGGGGTAAGAGTGGTCCAAACGGAGGGATTAGTAAGAACAAAAGGTGGGGGGCGGTCACAGTAAGGAGAATCCTGTGCCAGAGCCATTCCATGAGAATCCATTGGTTTACGTCTGTGCCTCTTCGGGCAATTCCAATGGTACTAGGGAAACTGCTTAATAACGGAGCTGGGAAAACCCTTCCTCAGCCCAGGGGGAAAACGCACGGTGCGTAAGGCCTTGATTAGCGGAGGGACTGGAGGAGTGATTTACTGTTTTAAACTTGTAGCAAAGTCACCATAGACTCTAGCTATTAACTTTCTTTGGGAACATGATTGCTCAGAGCGTAAGAGCTGCATGTGACCATAGCCTCATTTCTTTGGAAACAATTCTGCTAGGACAGGAACTGAAAATTCTTTCTCCATGACCTCTGGGTGAGTTTGTGTTCTAATGAGAACATTGGTTTGCATTTCTCATTCCGCTGCTCTCACAGCTCCTGGGTTTGGAAGAGGCCATTGTTGTTAAGCTCTTTTATGACTTTCGCCCCCATCAAACTAAGGTGAATAAAGAACTCACTCAAGTTAGAACATTCCAACGCCCCAAGATGATTCCTTTTCATAAAACCTAAAGTTTCATACCAGGGGCATTACATAAAAATAAAGCCCTAATAGCCAAATGCAAATTGCATCCTTATAGACAGTGCTGTGAGATGAAGTCTTTCTTTCAAGGTATTTTAATTGCCAGATGCAAAAGATAGTTCTTTTCTTGTTAAAACCTCACCGTGGCTAATGCCTACTATAGCTGCGGGAAAGGCCCTAAGGCATTTCTGCCAAGATGTGATGGCCAAGAACCAGTGATGACTTCAGACAGAGCTCTCTCTAACCTGCCAGCCTGCCATCTTGACCTGGCCTGCACGCCAGCTGCCCTACTCAGTCTCATTTGCAGCTCCCATTAGTTAGTCTGTCCTTGTGGAGAGGCTAATACTCACATTATATACAGTTTTTCGAAAAACTGGCTTAAAGTTTAATGTTGGGGGGTGTTGTAGACCTAAAAGTGGTCTCTGGAGGGATCTTCTCTGAATTTTCTGCTAGAACCCAGTGTGTGTAAGCCACAGTGTTATGGAAAGTGCATTGGAAGGAACAGGAGACAGGAAGTCTGAGGTTTAGCCATGGTTCACCTGTGTGCTGGTTACCTTCTGTCTGCTTTACCCACCTTGGAGCTGCTCCCTACTCTTCTCTGCCCCGTCTTATGCCCCAGGAGGCTGGCCTGTACAGACCGCAGCAGGGTCCTGTGTCCTCTGGCTTTAATGAGGCCAGTGAGGGTCTCCCATCAGGAGAGACAGGTTGGCTGTTGTTCCTTTGTCTTCTTCCGGGGTCTCTGGGGCTGTTGGCTCCTCTCACTGCAGGCCTCTCTCCAGGTTCTGGTAACTGTGTCCTCCTCTCTCATTCTCAGGGCCAGGTAGTACCCCCAAACACGGCACTGTCCCTTGAGGTTTCCCTACACACTGTCCCCACTTTTGTAAAGAGTACTGAATCCTGCTGAAGTTCCCTAGGGTGTGTCCTGAGGTTCCTGCCAGCACTCTGACTGCTGCAGCCACTAAGGAGCAGGATGACCCTTGTCACAGAAACTTAGGCACCTAGGCTTTGGTGTCCTCCTCTTTAAAATGGAAATAAATGGGGGGCACCTGGGTGGCTCAGTCGGTTAAGTGTCCAACTTCAGCTCAGGTCATGATCTCACGGTTCGTGGGTTTGAGCCCCTTATCGGGCTCTGTGCTGACAGCTCAGAGCCTGGAGCCTGGGTCAGATTCTGTGTCTCCCTCTCTCTATGCCCCTCCCCCCCTCAAAAACAAACATTAAAAAAATTTTTTTTAAATAAACTAAATGGAGATAAAGGAACACCTGGGTGGCTCACTTGGTTAAGCATACAATTTCAGCTCAAGTCATGATCTCAGGGTTTGTGAGTCCAGCCCTGCATCCCGTTCTGTCCTGATAGTTCCAAGCCTGCCTCAGATTCTCTCTCCCTTTCTCTCTCTGCCCCTGCCCCGCTTTCTCAAAAATAAGCATTAAAAAATATATAAAAATAAATAAATAAAATGGAGATAAAAATGCCAGTTCTTACACACTTGCTCTGCAGAGTATTCATAAGGTTTAAAGTGAATATAAAGCATGAAACAAATATGTTTTCAAAACAGATATGCTTTCTAAGCTTCACAATTCCAGGGATGCCTAGAAATAACCTGCTATCTTTTCTATATCAGGACACTGCTACCAAGAAGCAGGCACTTGGAATGGTTTTTCTAAAATATGCATGGGTTTTTATCGAATACCCAAAGGCTAACCAATTTCACCGTGGTACACACAAACACGTTAGGTAGCTAATAATACATTTATCCTAAAATCTGTGTCAAATGGAGGAAGACAGGTAACACAAAACCATTTTTCCTATTTGGCACCCATAGGATAGTTAACGATTAGCCTTTTACTAGAAAAAAAAATCTAAGCATAAATATTGTCATATTTTTCATTTTGGATAAATAAAACTAGCTTTGTTACCACCATTGGCTACCAAGAGGTAAACTGGTACAGAAAAAAGGATATTGTCAGACTTAAAAGATGGACCCTAAGTGTCAGTTCTGACTCATCCTTTACGTGTGACCTCAAATAAAGCATTTAATCCCGGTAATGTTTTTATCAGATCTGTAAAACCATGGTGAGAGTTGCCTCCCTTACTCACACATGAGGTAACAGTGCAAGTCCCTTGTACATGAAACTGGGCTATTTGCTATTGATCCCCCAAGGGTCCTTTAAATACGTCATCTCTCCGATTATTCTCATCTGATTAAGATAAGGGGAGGCACAGAGGCTGCTCTGATTTAAGACTCAGAGGGGGGATGGCGTAGGTCTTGGGAGAAGACAGTGGAGGATGAGGCAGAGAGAGGGCCAGATGTCCTGATTAACCCGGCAGTGAAGAGATTTTAGCCACCCGAGGCTGGCTGCAGGCCAGACACAGAAGTGAGTTCAGCGGTGAACAAGACCAGTCCTTGCCCTCCAGGACTTTACCCTTTAGCCAGAGAGCTAAGTGTAACCCACAGAAAATCGTTGAACAGGGGGTTATAATCGTCAACTTGTGCGGTTCATAAGATGCTCCAAGATCACCGTACACTGGAGTGTCTGCACCCAGCCACAAAGAACTGGGCCTCCAGGGGCCCTGGGGGCAGGGGTGGGGGCACTGGCATTGAGCATCTGGCAGGGAGGAGGCTAGCTGTGGGGAAGGGAATTAGGAAGGTAGAAAGGGCCCAGGTTGCCGAGGCCTCAGAGCCAGGCTTGATAATGTCTATATTCTACACATTAGGACACTGAAAACCACTGCACATTTTTGAGCACAGTCCTGACGTTAGAGTGGATTTTTAGGAAGATGGGTTTTGTAGAGATGAGCCAGATAAAGTGATAGAAAAAACTGCAGAAAAGAGACAGATTTTTTCCCCACTCTTAAAGAAACCTAAATATTTGCACTATAACCTATGAACTAGGATAGATGTTTCTGCCTCCTGTCAAAGACAAGTCCTTCCCAGAATATTTGTTTTCCTTTTTTTCTTTTTTTTTCTATGTAGGCTCCTCACCCAAACGTGGGACTCAAACCCCAGTCATGAAGAGTTGCTTGCTCTACTGATGGAACCAGCCAGGCCACCCCTGCCTTCCCTTTAAATGAAGTTTATTTATCCTTCAAAACAAGAAGTTGACACTACTGTGAGGTGACTGTCATGGCCCTCCCTGCAGGTTCTAAATCACATGGGGTCTCTGCTTAAAGCTGTGAAGAGTTACAACCACAGATTCCCTCTTGTCATACTCAAGTGCGCACTAAAAAAATAATGGGGGCTTACGTCACGTTAACCCACTGGTATTTCAGAGATGAGCCCTGTGGTTCAATTCAGGATCTTTTTACTTTTTGTAATGAGCTTTCCTTTATTATCAGCTCACTCTGCAGACTGGGTTCAGCAGCTGAAGCCTTTCTGGCTGTCAGGCCCAGATTGGCTCTCAGAAGCACCTGGATGGCCTCTCTCAATAGTCAATGACCTTCTGTCTCAGGTCCGAGTTGTTTATTTATCTTTCCTAGGCTATTTGGGTCATTAAAAGAAATATATTAGTTTGCTTTTTCAATTCTCTATTCCCTAGAATTTGACTTCCTTATTTTACGTATGGCACGATAAAGGAGTTATGCTGAGTGATTTTTAGCAGACCTGGGGGGGAGGAGGGAGGGAGGGCCTAATCTGAAATATAGAAAAGAGGGAATTATCCTTTAGTTTTTCAGTTTTTATTTTCTTCCCTGCATTATCATATTCACCATCATGTCATGAAATGCGGCATATAGTGGCACAGAACATTCGGAAGGCACTGACCTACATAAACGTCAAGATTCCTGCCCTCTGGGGGCTTACAGTCCAGGTACACAGTCTGTCTGGAATAAACGATACATCCTGAGTCAGAACAGACACCTCCTCTAGAAGAGGGTGAGGGTCAAAGGCTGAGGGGAGACAGGGAAGGTTTGGAGGAGGCAGGGTCCTGCAGGCTCTGCTGGGGGCGGGGGGGGGTGTCTCTGTGTTTGGGGAGTGCTGAGTAGGGTGCCGTGGAGCTGCGATGGAGGCCAGCGCAGGCTGCAGTGTCTGAAGGACGTGGGAGGAGCGCACGAGAGGAGAGGTGTGTGTATTGGGGTGTGTGGGGGGGTGACAACTCTGAGAAATCAGGGGCTTGGAATCCCCGCCCTGTGGCCTGCTTCAGGGGTCTGGAGCCCTAAAACTGTGCTGGAAATAGGGTGCATTTGTGAAGGCTTCTGTAGAGATGGCCACAGAAGCCAGAGGAGCTTGGGGGGAGAGCTTTATGCACCATGTCTTCGTTCTGCATTTTATTCTGCAGAAGCCATGGAGCAAAAAGGAGGGGTGCAGAAGACAGTTACTGTGTGTGGGGTTTTTGCTGGTGCTGATGTTTTTTGGCTTTTTAAAATTTTTTAATGTTTATTTTTTGAGAGAGAGAGACAGAGAGAGACACAGCATGAGCAGGGGAGAGGCAGAGCGAGAGGAAGACACAGAATTTGAAGCAGGCTCCAGGCTCTGTGTTGAAGGCTCAGACCTGAGCCAAAATCAGATGCCCAATTGACTGAGCCACCCAGGTGCCCCTGGTTTTCATTTTGTAAAGATTAACCCAGCTGTGGTGGGTTGGAATGAGGAGGAACACAGCAGGGAGATTATTTCAATCCTTTATGGTTCAGGCATGAGGTGAAAAAGACCCGAACACGATGATGGAATGGGCAGCAGAAATATTTAAAAAGAATTGGCAAGCGTTTGAGATTGCTTGTGATGGGAGAAGAGAAGAATGTAGCAGAGCATCAAAGTGACTGGGGCCTCAGCCTGGCCGAACATAACTAGTTTTATGCCCAGTCCTTGCTTAGGTCTATAACTCATTGCTTCTAGCAACAGACTTCGCTTACTGACTGCCCCACTTACCACTGCCAGAGAAGCATTTTCTTGAAGGATCAATGGGCCTTCTTAAAAGGGTATATGAGTGACCAACAAACTTTGGGCTCCTTCAGAGACTGAGAAGCTGGGCCAGGACACCCTACTGAATTGACCAAACAGGTAAGGGTTTCCAGGAGAAAGTCACAACAGGTCTTAGAGATTTATCAGGTTTCACTAGTACATCTTTCTTTTAAACGATTATTATAAGGGCAACATAAAACCATAGAAGAGAGTGGAGAAAACAAGAGAAAGGATTTCCACTTTTGGCTTTGGCATATAGATTCCTGATGATCCTACCAATTGAGGCAGCAAATGTCCCCAAATAAAAGTCGATATTTGTTGGGGGCGCCTGGGTGGCTTAGTCGGTTAAGCGTCCGACTTTCGCTTAGGTCATGATCTCGCGGTTCATGGGTTCGAGGCCCGCGTCGGGCTCTGTGCTGACTGCCAGCTCAGAGCCTGGAGCCTGTTTCAGAGTCTGTGACTCCCTCTCTCTCTGACCCTCCCCTGCTCACGCTGTCTCTCTCTCTCCTAGAAATAAATAAAAAATATATATATAAAAAAAAGTCGGTATTTGTTGAAAACCTACTACAAGCAAGACACTCTGGGATTTGAAAACACTGAGTGCAAAAGCGAGTTATTTCCAACAAGGAAATTAATGTTTTTTAATACCGATTTCACTTAGCTGAAGAAATATCAAAACTTTTATTATTTTGAAAAGAAAAGAAATGAGCTAGTCGGAATGTTGTTTCCAGATATCTGTTTGGTTTGCACTGGGCTTTTGGCTCGGGGTCAACAGAGATCGCTCCTGTATGGGGTCCCAAGTGGTGTGTATGAGCTGGTCAGACCCCACGCAGGCCACAAGAGGAGATGCTCTACGTCTCCCGGGCCACATTGCCACTTCTTGCACTCAAAAGTGGGAGCCATAGCATTGCAAGCTGACAGGTTTCTCTCTGGCTGTGCCCGAAAGCCCCTTTTGAATAGGTCTGCTAGAACCCAAAGATGAACATAGCAGGGAGGAGGAGTTTTGGGCCCAGATGGGAAGCTGCAAACCCCTTGGGAAAATCAATTCAGTGTTATCTAGACAAGTTGAAATGTATAAACCCTAGGACCCAGAAATAACTCCAGAGCAACTCTTGACCATGGCCCCAGGAGCCACACGCAAGAATGTTCATAGCAGCACTGCCAGCAATAGCAAAAAATGGCAAACAACCCAAATGTCTGGTGAGAGGAGAATGGAGAAGAAAATGGCAGAGTAGTCCCATGGTAGAATGTTCTAGAGCTGCATGCCACAGCATGGACAAGTGTCACAAACAGCATGTTGCATGGTGAGAAAAGCAAGTCAAAGAATACTGTGTGCTTTATTTTATATCAAGTTCAAAAGCATGCAAAACAAGCATAGTATTCAGGAAAGGGTACTTTTAGGGAAAACTTATGAAGAAAAGTAAGGGAATAATGAACAGAAATTTGGGAGGGGGCCAGGATGGGGAGAGGGACCCAGCAGGGCTTCGGTGGTGTGCAGCTTGTAACCTCTATCTAAGCTGAGCTGTAGGTAGTTGGATGTCTGTTTTTTACCTTTTGCTCATGTGATTATTCTTTTGTATGCATTTAACATTTAGTTAGATTTTGAAAACCTAGATAGGGGCGGAAGCCTCCTGCAAAAGCTGGGATTGCCAAGCCTTATCCTTATCATCCCGGAACTCATCAACTCTGTCTGTTTAACCATCACACAAACAATACGAAAAGGCCAAGTATATGTACGGAGCAAACACAGACGGAGAAGCGTGAGCCAAGAGTCCTGAGATTCTCTGCCTTCTGGGTCACATTTGCCTTTAACATTGCTTCTTTTTTCTATTTCATTTGTGACTGCAGCCAAATACATTTCTCGAGTATCTCCTGAGCTAGGCCTGGTTTCAGTAATGAGGACTAGACAGTGGAGAGCAAGGCAGCCATGGTTCCTGCCCTGGTGAAGAAGACAGGAGCACCAGGGATAAACCAGGGCAGGTGGTGCACACAAGTGCAGGAGGCTGAGGGAGCACATGGCAGCAGCCAACGACTGAGCCTTGGGAAGTAGATGTATTTCAGAGAGTAGTAATAAGAGACACCGCGTGTTGGGCCGTGTTCGAAATGCTTTACACATTCTGTTCACCATAAATTAATTCACTGAATCCTCACAACAACCCTGATGAGGTAGGTGCTATCATTATCCCCGTTTTGCAGCTGAGGAAACTAAAGGATGGGGGGGCGGGGTTAAGTGACCAGCCCAAGGTCACACAGCTAGGAAGTGTCGAGCCAGGATTCAAACCTGGGCACACTGGTGTTCTTAAACACCGCACTCTGCTGCCCCTCAGGCTTCCCTAAGAAAGTGGATGAGAGCTGAAAGATGAAGAGCAGGTAGGCCGGTACAGAGGAGGGCGATGAGAGTTCTGGAAAGAGGGCCCGTATATGTATCACTTGAAGGTGTTACAAGGAGCTAAAATAAATACTGACCCACAAAAAATGGGAAAGAGCCATTCAGCTAACAGTCTTCATTTCTTTCCTTTCTTTCTTTTTTCCCCCAGACTCGGCCTAGAAGAAGCAAGGCAGGGATGAGGTGAGGTCTGGGGGAGGTGATCCGAGCTCTGGGCGAGATGTAGACCCTGGTGCCAGGGCGCCGAGGGTTTCTAAAGGCCCATGGCAACAACTGCCAGGGCTCCTGGGAAAGTCCCCAGGCATCCAGGATCCTGTGGCTTTGGCAGTCTCTCTGTCCCCTCTTGGCCTCATTTCCCAAATGGACCCAACATCAATCAAGGACAAGAGCCTAAGGCACGACCTAGCAAACAGCTGGCAAACTATTTTTAAAATCCAATTTAAAGTTGTATATGGGTAAGCCCCAGTGTGTTTCTCTGGGGGATTCTATCTTTCAAGTGGAAAAAAAAGTTTTTAAGTCAAATAAGGTAATCTCTATTTTGATTCCCATCAAGCCCTAGTGCAGGGCCCCACAGCCTAGGGGTAAGTGCTAATCCACTTTAAGCACAGGCAAGTTGGAGCTTGGGAGTCCGGGCGACTCCAGGACGCGGAGACAAAGGTCAGGACTGCTGATATTTATCGTGTTAACACTGTTAGTGTGCGTTTTGCTCTGTCCAGCAGAAGAGAAGAAATAGAAGACGTTAATTATGGCTGCTGGCGGGTGGGGAGAGCGAGGCTTCTGGGATCTGTCCATCTGTTGTCCAGCTTCCTAAATCTTCGACTGTCTCTGGCCCCTTCCAAAAGAAAACAATATGAAAGCACTCAGAAGAAACCAAAGTGAGGCAAGAGCAAGGTCTGGGGCAGCGAATGGGGCAGAGAAAGTAAGAGGGCGGG
>NW_027527934.1:3213602-3224902 GCF_008692635.1 Crocuta crocuta
CTTGTCTAACTCCGGCCACTGTGTTCTTGGTGCTCTGCGGCCGCCAGGCCTTGGCTTCAGGCGCCAGTGGCAAGATAAAGCATCTTGTCCCAACGCCAGCAGCACGGCGCATCCTGTGAAGATGACAGCATTTTGCTTCTTCTAACAAATGCCTTTTGCATTCAGCAACCCTGATTTATTTGTCTGGGCTTTTCTTCGTTCTGAGGCCCACGCTGGCTAGATACATCTAGGGAAGGATTTCTCCAGCTTTTTTCTTTTTTCCTTTTTTTTCCCCTTTTTTCCAGGCACTTGCTAAGGTTCACCTTTTCTCTCAAACAAGCACATTTCGGGATCACCCCAAATGACCCTCGGCTACCTGAAGAGTCAAGCCTGCTGTGGCCACCCACCCAGTCCGTGTCATCAGCCAGCATCCTTGCATGGTGAACGTTTTCAGTCACTGGAAGGAGAGAGCAATGCTCAACAGGCCTCCTGGGGTAGGGATGGGCCTGGAGCAAAAGGAAGCTTCTGACAGAAGCACTTTGTACTTTGCTTATGATGAGACCCAGGGAGGCGCTGCAGGAGCCACTCTCGGGAGAGAAGGCAGTTCTATTAGGAGGGGAGCAGGAAAGGGACACAAGTCAGAGGAAGGCTTTTGAGACAAACCATGGGCCTATAAATGTAACTTCCCAGGGTTCCCAGTCACCAGTGTCTGCAGTGAGGAAGTGATCACAGTTTCACCAGGCAGCTCATGTCCAAGTCTCAATCATGGAAAAAAAGTCATTCTTGGGGAGCCTGGGTGGCTCATGCAGTTAAGTGTCTAGTTCTGGATTTCGGCTCTGGTCACAATCTCATGGTTCATGGGACTGAGCCCTGTGCCAGGCTCTGTGCTGACAGTGTGGAGCCTGCTTGGGATTCTCTCTCTCTCTCAAACATAAATAAACTTTAAAAGCATATAAAATTTGTTTTTAAAAAAGTCACTCTTGTATTGAATTTACGGACACCAAGCCCTAAGCACATGCAGGGCCTGGTGCATGGTTAGGTGCTCTCTAAAAATGAGTCAGCATCGTGAGTATTATTGAGGAGAAAGATGCCTCTCCCAAATATTTAGCCACTGGCCCAGTGCTCTCTTCTAAAGCAACCTGGTCCATGTCCGATCCCCTGTTCCCGTTTCTGTTATAAACATCTTTCGTGTTTTCCAGTATATGTGATACTGCATGGCTTTCAGACACATCACCATCATTGTCCGCTATAGAAAATTCAAGGCACCGATGGCCCTTTTTAAACATTTTAATCATGGTATCCAGGATTGAATCCAAAATTTCAAGTATCATCTGATCGTCCAAGAATCCAGTGGAAAAGTACTCCTTGAATTCTCTCACTTGTTTATGTACAAACCATTATGCTGGCACGTGTGAAAGGCTGAAAATATGAAGATGAATAAAACATAGTACCTGCTATTTGCAAACTTATTATCACACCTACTGGATCAATGAACTGTGGTCTGTTCACGCAATAGAATATTATAGTGCAATGGAAATGAACTACGACTTCACACAACAATATGGATGACTTGCAGACAAGATGTTGATTAAAAGCCAGACACAAGAGTACATACAATTTTTTACTTTTTTTTTTTTAATTTACAAAAGCAGCCAAAACTAGTGTATGATTTTGAAAAACTGAATAGTGGTTCCCTCCCAGGGAGATGGAGTATAAGAGAGCACAAGGTGGCCTATGGGGTGCCATAATGCTTGGCCTCTTCGTTGGGGTGCTGATCGCATAACTATGTTTAGTTGAAAAGTCTGTGAGCTACACATTTACAACATGTGCATTCTTCTGCATGGATGTTTTATATCACTAAGAAGCTAAGGGGGAGGGGCGCCTGGATGGCTCAGTTGGTTGAGGGTCTGTCTCTGGGTTTCAGCTCACGTCTTGATCTAGGGTTCCTGGGTTCCAGTCCCATGTGGGGCTCTGCAGCTGATAGTGCGGACCCTGCTTGGGATTCTCTCTCATGCCCTCTCTCTCTGCCCCTCCCCGACTTGTGTGAGCGCTCGCGCACTCTCTCTCTCTCAAAATAAATAGGCTTCTTAAAAAAAGAAGTTGGGGTGCCTGGGTGACTCAGTTGGTTAAGTGGCCGACTCTTGATTTCAGCTCAGATCATGATCTCATGGTTCCTAAGTTCAAGCCCCACATTTGGTTGTGCATTGACCATGTGGAACCTGCTTGGGATTCTCTCTCCTGCTCTCTCTGCCCCTCCCCTGCTCATGCTCTTTCTTTCTCTCTCTCTCTGCCTCTCTAAATACATACATACATACATACTTCAAAAAATTGTATTTAAAAAAAGTTAAGGGGAAAACAGGATCAAGTTAATTGAAGGAGACAGTGAGATAACTTCAATTCAGTATGGCAGGTGCCATGAGGAAGAATATAAAATGTGTGAAACAGTGATACAGACAGAAGAAAGAGCAATAGTCAAGACTCAGGGATGGAACAGGGTCAGTGAGGCCTCCTCAAGGGACCCCAGTGCTAAACAGAAGCTGAACCTCATCCTTGGACTGAGTACTTGGGAAAGAAGACAAATGTAGCTTTAAATATATTTATAGAGAGAAGGTTGAGATGTTAAAGGCACCCATCATGAGGGTCTTGCTTGTTCCTTGGAGTAAGACAAGAGAGGTCACAAAGAAGAGAATAGAAGTAAGATGTGAAAAATGAACATGGTGATAATTTACAATAATGGGGATGAGAGCCAGAGCCAAGCAAGGGTAAGTAAAAATCAAGTGATGAGTGGCACAGAGAAAGCCCAGTGGAAGTCTAAACTGTGAACTTGGAGTGGGACCATGCTTATTGGTTACGTGGCTTTTTTCAGGAGCAAAACCAGAAAATCCAGGGTTGGGATTTTACTGGGCAGATGTGGCTAAAGAAGGGCAAGTGGCACTGGTGAGGGAGTAGCTTCAAAAATCAGCCAGTGTCCAGCCAGGAGCAGGGAACAGTCATCTGTGACCCCAGTCCCTCCTGTTTCTCTCATGGCTCTGATCATTCACTCCTTAGCCTCACTGTGAGTCCTCTGCCCCTACTCAGCTCTCAAAAACAGGTGGTCTATGGAGTCCCACCTTGAACCAGGCCTTTTTATTTTTTAGTCTACACAACTTTCCTTATATTCTGTTTTCGCTGCCATGTGATCTGATCTGTTCCATATCCAACTCAGAATTTGTTGAGCTCCAAACCTCTATGTCTACTCAACACGATCAAATTCAATGTGTTCCTCAACTCAACGTGATCCAAACTGAACTCATTATTTTCTTCCCCATCCTCTGTGGTCTCTAGCCCTCTCCTTCCTTCTCTGTGTTTCCTTCAGCAGCATCGCCACCCCCTCAGCTGCCCAAGGCAGATGGCTGGGCCTCCTCATCCAGTCAGGCACCATGGCTTTCAGTTGTCTGTGTTAATAACTCTCCTACTGATATGAGGCATTCTCCATCCCCACCTTCACCTCCTAAATTTGAGCCCTGCTCTGTTGCACAAACCTCTGACCAGGTGTCCCAATTCTAGTCTCACATCTCCCCTCCATCCTCCAAACTGCTGCCCTGGTGGACTTCCTAAAGCCCCAGTCATCTGGTCACAATGCTTTTATTCATACAGCTAAAATAAGGTGGTCCTGTACCAGGACAAACCATAGTCTCCCACCTAAGGGATCCCACTTCTTCCTTATCCCTCCAGATTCCTTGTCTGCTTTTATTTTATTTTATTTTTAATTTTTTTAATGTTTTATTTATTTCTGAGAGAGAGAGAGAGAGCGAGACAGCGAGAGAGACAGTGTGAGCAGGGGAGGGTCAGAGAGAGAGGGAGACACAGAATCCGAAGCAGGCTCCAGGCTCTGAGCTGGCAGTCAGCACAGAGCCTGATGCGGGGCTCGAACCGACGAGCTGTGAGATCATGACCTGAGCTGAAGTCGGACGCTTAACCACCTGAGCCACCCAGGCACCCCTCCTTGTCTGCTTTTAAAACATTTATTTTAAGAAAAATCTTCCATTCACATGGTATAAACATACCAAAATTATAGAAAAGCATCAAATAAAAAGCAAAATTTATTTTTTTCCTCCCTCCAACCCCTCGAGGCAATCTCCAAAAGTTACCAACACTTCTTACATGTGCTTCCTGAAAAAAAGTCTGCATATACCTGTATGTATTTTAAAAGTTAACACAAATGAGATAATATTACTGTGCAGATTGTTTTGTTTAAAACAAGAGAACACATTTAGAAGATCTTTCCATGTTCTATCTCATGTTTTAATGATTGCATACTTTTCTATTGCATGGCTGTATTTAACTGGTCCCCTGCTGATGCATGTGTAAGTGTTCTACAGTTTTTTGTTATTACAAACAATGTTGCAGTGATCATGGTTTTGCACATGATTTTGGCATAATTTTGCCAGTATATCCCTAGGGCAAATTCCTAGGGGTAGAATTGCCGAATCAATGAGAACATTCAAAATGTTGACAGATGTTGCTGAATTGCCCTTGAGAAGAGTTGAATCTGTTTACACTCCCAGGAACAGTACATGAGGGTACCTATTTCACCATAATCTTGTGAACACTGGCTATTACCCAGCTTTTATTCATTTGCTGAATCGACAGATCACAAATGGAATCTCATTGTTTTGTGATGCATTTTTTTAAAGCTCTGAGTGAAGCTCAATATTTTTCACATATCTACTAGCTATTTGTGTTTCTCGTAGATCGCTCATATCCTCTGCCTTTTGGGTATTTGAACCATTGTCTGGTCTCCCAGGGAAGTTAACAGACTGATAGAATTCCATGGATTTTACCTTTGCCCAAGTATGAGACTCAAGCAATCAGAGGTTTGAGTGGCCCTTGAAAGTTCAAGTAAGGGCCTACTCCTGGAACTTTCTGTCCACTGATAGTTGGCCCAACCAGCTGACCACTCTCTACTTCTTGTGCAACCATCACCGCAAAAAGAAAGCCTGTAGTCATTAGCAATCACTCTCCCTTCCCTTTTCCTCTCGGTCCCTGGCCACCACTTTTCTAATTTCTGTCTCTGTAGATTTGTCTACTCTGGACATTTTATATAAGTGGAATCATATAAAATGTAGTCCTTTGTCACTGGCTTCTTTCACTTAGCATAATGCTTTCAGTGGTCATCCATGTTGTAGTATGTATCAGTACTTCATTCCTTTTTATGGCCAAATAATATTCTACTGAATGGCTATGCCACATATTGTTTACTTATTCATCTATTGATGGACATTCAGTTTGTTTCCCCCTTTCAGCTATCATGAAAAAACTGTTATGAACATTTGTGTACAAATTTTTTTGTGAATATGTTTCAACTCTCTTGAATATATGCCTAAGACTGGAATTGCTAGGTCATATGGTAACTCTGTTTCACTTTGTAAGAAACTACCAAACTGTTTTCCATTTCCACCAGCAATATATCAGTGTTCTAATTTCTCCACATCCTTGCCAACTCTTGTTATTATTTCTTTTACTTCACCCATGCTGGTGGTTGTGAGGTGGTATCTCATTGCAGTTTTGATTTGCATTTCTCTAATGGTTAATAATATGAGCATCTTTACGTGTGCTTATTGGACATTTGTATATCTTCTTGAAGAAATGCCTATTCAAATCCATTGCCCATTTCAGAGTTTTATTTCTTGTTTTTTTATTGTTGAGTTTGTAAGCATTATTTACATAGTCTGGATATGAGGCCATTGCCAGATAGATAATTTGTATATATTTTCTCCCATTCGGTGGGTTGTCTCTTCATTTTGTAGGTAGTTAAATTAAGAAAGAAAAGTTTTTAATTTTGAGGAAGTCCAATTTATTTCTTTCTGCTTTGGTTGCTTATTCTTTTGGTGTCCTATGCAAGAAACCACTGTCTAGTCCAAGGTCATGAAGAGAGAGTCCTTTGTTTTTTTAGGAGCTGTATAGTTTCAGGTCTTACATTTAGATCTTTGATCTATTTTAATTTTTGTATATGGTGTGAGGTATGGACCCACTTTCATTCTTTTGCATGTGGCTATTCAGTTGTTCCAGAACCATTTGTTGAAATGATTCTTCTTTCCCCCCACTGAATGGTCTTGGCACCTCTGTCAAAAAACAATTAAAGCCATACATGTATGGCTTTCTTTCTGGACTCTCAATCCAAGTCCTCCAAACTCTTTAACGTGCTTTATTACTTTAATATATATATTTAAAGTAAGCTTAAAGAAATAATTGTAAGGAGAAAGGGATATCCATATTCATTATTCAGTTCCCAAGAGGAAAACCTACATGGGATCCATTTACTATTAAAAATTATCTTTGGTAAAAAAAAAAATTATCTTTGGTGATTTGGTTGCTTAGAGTAAGAGCAAAACTTGAGTGTGGTACAAGAGCCTTCAATGCCCACTTCCACCACTTCATGTGTTGCCAAGTGTGTCTGAGGGAACTTCAGGATAGAAGCATGGCAGGAGGCCAAGGGATGAGGGTCAGAGGCTGGCCAAATCACCAGTGGCGGCAGTGGGCCTGGGCATGAGCAAGAATCCAAGGAGAGGGCAGCATCTGTACATATCAGGCCATACCTGCAAGGGCTACCCATGGGGGAGTTTGTGTCCGTTGGTTCTCAGGGCCTAGCCAGAGTTCAGACACCATGAATGTACTCCAATCTCCAAGTAAAATTCTCAATCCAAAGGAATGACTAGGGGAGCATCTCTGTAATAGACAGATACCACTGAGCCACAAGAAGCTGGCATTTTCCTGTGGCTCTGGACACAGGTAGTGAATTTGCAGGTCTTGAGTAATTTTCCCAATAGGTACTTGTCTAGCAAGGGCCCCTTACTGTACAAGGTCCAAGATCACCTAAAAGGAGAACAGGTAGTCGTGTTCACTAGTATGTTTTGCCCCCAGAATGCAGGTGAAGCACCACACAGACATACAATCATGGCCACACATACTCTGTGTTCCCTAAGTATGTGTGGCCACGATTATGTGTCTATATGGTACTTCACCTTTACTCTAGGGCTCAGTGTGTTTGGTCAGCTGGTGTTCTTGGTTCCCAGGTTTGGCCATCTTTACACTGCTTATAGCTTGTGTCCAGGCAGTGAAGCCAGTACCTGCTCCCCCACCCCTCTTTGCCCATGTTGCTCCCATACCCAGTGTCTATAAGCCCAGCCAAGTGAGACTATTCCCTGTCAGAGCCAGAGACTCAATCTGTACTAGTCCATAGACAAGGCCTTGTAGTCAGTGGGGTTACCGGCTTCATCTAGTATGACTTTTAGGGACTTACAATTTCCAATCCTCAAAGTGAATGAAAGCAAGTCTGACTTCCAGACAGGGTACAGGTAATTTGGGCCCTGATTTATGAACTCCAACATTAACAGTAACCCTTTAATGTTTTCCAATAGCTTAGTGTTTCTCAACTGAGGAGCACATTTTCCACTGTCACAGCTTGGGTGAGTGGGGCCAGGTACTACTAGCATCTAATGCTCAGAGGTCAAGAATAGTGCTACATATCGTATAATGCACAGAATAACTTCCCATAACAAAGAATTATCCAGCACAAAATGTCCATACTGTGAATGTTGGAGAAACCCTGAAAAGTACCTGATTGATAGTATCTGCACACTATATAGGACCAGAGAATGATCACACTTTTGCTAACATTTCTGCACGCTACTTGGATCTGGATCACATAGTGTTTCTGCCTGGACCACCCTGAGTTGTCTCTTTTACAATCACTTCTACATAAACGCTAAATAATTTGAGGTTCGAATCTTGGAGTACACTCTCCTCTCAAGTGGGTCTAGGTAGGTATTCTTATAATTGCTGTGGCTTTTTAACTCCAAAAAAAAGTTTTAAAATTATAGGCTACCAGTATATATGTATATGTTTTAATGTTTATACATTTTTTGAGAGATGGAGAGAGACAGAGCATGAGTGGGAGAAGGACAGAGAAATACAGAATCGGAAGCAGGCTCCAGGATCTGAGCTGTCAGCATAGAGCCTGATGTGGGGCTCGAATTCACAAACTGTGAGATCATGACCTGAGCCAAAATTGGCCACTTAACCAACTCAGCCACCTAGACACCCATGCTACAAGTATATTTTTAAGCAGATATCTAAAGTTTTTCATCACAAGTATATTTGAAAGGTTGTAGCTTTGGGGCACCTGGGTGGCTCAGTTGGTTAAGTGTCCTACTCTTGATTTGGGCTCAGGTCATGATCTCACAGTTCAGTTCAAGAGATCTAGCCCCAGGTCAGGCTCTGTACTGATGGTGCAGAGCCTGCTTGGGATTTTCTGTCTTCCTCTCTCTCTGCCCCTACTCCGCTCACACTCTCCCTCTCTCCCACTCTCTAAATAAGTAAATAAACGAACATTAAAAAAAGTTTGTAACCTTCAATATATTTTAAGTATTGGCATTTAAAATATAATAAACCATCACTCTTAAATATGTCCAGTGGAATCTAAATACTATAGCGTTAATAATCACCATCATTCATTTTAGAAAATACATGAAAAGAAAGAAATAATAAAAATTAAAATATATGAACAAATCCCTTTTTAATAAAGTGCAAAAATTCATATTGTTCCTTTTTCTCTGTGAACTCCAACCTATTCCCCAACAGAATTTTATACTAATGAAATATATTTTATATTTTATCTTGAAAGCCTTTTATTAATCACTCTATCATGTACTCTGTTCCAAAATGTGTATATAAATTGAAATATATTAGAAAATGTTTATTATAAGTCTCTGAGAATCAGCCAAATTTCCTTTGGCTTGACTTATCAATATAATAATAAGTATATGATTCATCTAAATCATAAATGCATTATAATCTTTTATAATTATCACTCAAAAAAGGAAATATATAATTGCACGTGTGTGTGTGTGTGTGTGTGTGTGTGTGTAGTGAAGTGGATGGGTTTTTTTCTCCCTTAATTAGGTTATTTTTTAAAGTTATTTATTTATTTTTGAGAGAGAGAGAGAGAAAGAGAGCATGCTTGCACACTCACGCACAAGTGGGGGGAGGGGCAGAGAGAGAGAAGGGAGGGGAGAAAGGGAAAGAATCCCTAGCAGGCTCCACACTGTTAGCACAGAGTCTGATACGGGGCTCAAACTCATGAACCATGAGTTCATGACTTGAGCTGAAATTGGATGACTGACTGAGCTACCTAGGCACCTTTTCCCTAAATTAGTTTAAAGTCCATGGAAGGCTATTACATATTGCAAGAAAGAGACAGGATTCATTATTGAGTCTATTCTATTTTTCATTTTTACAGGAATAAGCACTAAGAAACTTGTTCATATAAATAGATATGAAAAGAGTTTTGTTAGAGCAATTTTGCTAAGTGTTCTTAATTCCTTCTAAATGCCAAAAAAAAAAAAAAGCCCACCACACAACAAAACCATATAGTGATTTATCATCCAAAATTATGTGTAATGATCAATTCGCTAATAATGTCATTAAGTCATTAGTTGTTTAGAAAACAAAGGATTAAAGATTTAACTTGAAAAAGATTTGTTAGTTATTAGAATCATTCATTTTCTTAGTACCTACACCAACATTTCAGTGTGTTCTCTTGTTTAGCACCCCAGTGTGGGATTCACCTGAGTGAGAGGTCTTCCTTTCTTAAATACACTTAAGGGAAGGGCTGCTGTGAAAGGGGACTTGGGAGATGGGAACCCACTCTTTCATCTCAGGTCTATTCTCGGGCAGATCAGTTTTAGAAAATCGTTGACATGGAAGTTTGGGAATCTGGAAATTGATTCACTTAAAACTACCAATGTCTAGACAGACCTTGGAAAGTTTCATGTATCCTATCCCAGTTTGCAGAGTGTTGGTCGACACGCTTGCTACTTATTGTGGTGCATAGTGGAGATCAGTACCTCCTGGGAACTTGTTAGAAATTCAGAATTCTGCTAAAGTGTGTGTTTTAAAAAGATCCCCAGGTGATTTGTATGGTTTGACATTTTTATGTATGGTTTGTAAGGTTTGAGAATCCACTGCTTCCCACAAAGCAGTCCACAGTCCTGAAGAATAATATTTTTTTTCATATATATAATATGGATCTTTCAGGCCTCTCGAACATGTAAGGTTATCACCATTGATTCAACCCAACAACTGGCTAGCCCAGTAGTTTTCAGCCCTGGTGGTTCATTAGAATGAACCTACCTTTGAAAACCAACTGTGCCCAGAGATTCTGACTTAATAAATCTACAGGTTTAGGCATCCTTGATTTCAAGTGCTCCAGTTGATTCTAAAGTGCAGCCAGGACTGAAACCACAATGCTATTCCTTTGAGTTATCTATTTGAAAGAGGTTGCCCTTTACTCTGAATCCCAGCTGATGCATTTGCCAAAGGACTCCAGAAACATGTCCTAGAGGATCTAATCTACATGTAACCCAATCCATGACAGTTGGGTTGATATCTGCAGCCTAGCTGGAAGCCTGGAAGGAAGGTACCAATGTAGGAACCTTCACAAAGGAAAGCATCATCCCAGCAGGATGCACTGGGTGATCACTCTGCCAGACCATCTTTCTTGTGATAGGTGCCACGAACCCTCTGAGCTTGTTTATAAAGGGTAACATCACTCGGACCACATGTGGAGGCAAAGACCAGAACTCTGCTCCCCATTGTCTGAGAAGATCTCAGCCTCATAGATCCTGACCATGGCTTGGTTTGTATGCTCTTCCTCTGCTAGGATTTTAATCACAGAATACAGTTAAGCCAAATTCTCTTTACATTTCTCTTTTGTGGATTGCCTTTTTCCATTAAATGGGATTGTAAGAAAATCAACTATTCAGGTTTCTTAGGGTAGCCTGAGGACTGAAAAGTTATCAAAGTATGGCAAAAACCCCAGCAAGCCTATAAGGTCTCTGTGAATTGTGAAGGTAACACCATTGAGGACAGGGCCAAGTGCTCCCAGTTGCCCCACCACACCAGCAATCTCTGCCCTGGGGGCAGCTGTGTCCTCCCACAGAGCCGAGTTGGGTGACAAAAGATATAAGAATTCCTTCCTACTTCTACTTCAACACCCTTAGTTACCCAGGGAATGAGGCAGGATCTTCCTTTGGTTGTCTGTGGAGGCAGTTTATAGTGGAAGGACCCTGAGGCCAAATCAGGTATCAGTTAGTGGGAAGTCAAGCCACAGTCACTAAGCCAACAAAACAAAACAAAACAAAACAACAACAACAAAACCTTTTTTTTTTTTAAGTGGGGGGAAAAGATGTAAAGGGAGATAGGGAAGCCCAGGTACCAAGCAAAAAAAGCTGCATGCAAAAGCAAGTAGGTATACTAGTAGGACAAAGTTGAAATTCATG
>NW_027527934.1:3225142-3232204 GCF_008692635.1 Crocuta crocuta
CAGACATGGGGGGGTGGGGGGGGCAGATTTGGCCCTGAATTCAGGGCAAGTCTAAACTAGGACCAGTCTCAAGAGATGCGTATGTGCCTTCTTGAAGTGTTGGGGTGGGGTCTAAAAAAGTCCCCAAATGATACTTTGTCTGTGGAAAATGGCATTGGCTTTCAGATAAGAGCTGAGGACGGCCAGTAGTAAGTCTACACAATAGCAAAAACAATCTCAGTCTGTCCCAATAAAGATACTGATGATTCAAGCGGACATGGCTGTAGATAATAGCCAAGTGGCTGGACTAAGCAGCAACAGAAATGGTGAGAATAAACCCTTACAGGAATCCCTGATTGATGAGCAGTAGCCTCTGGCAGCAGGTAGACTTGGCTCAATCTTGAGAACCCTGTCCACACTTAGGTGGAAGAGAAATTTGAATCCCAGTGCTTTGACCCTGCACACCCCCATGAATGGCACCATTAGAAATTCTGGAAAGCATCATCAGAATCATGAAAGCTTCACCAGAGGCCAATATCATAGAAGAGCTAAAGACAGAGCATCCTATTATTTAGATTCCTCCTTCTGCCCTTCCCTCACATGGACTGTGCCTCCTCATTCCCAAACTTACCATACAAATGAATTAATTTACTGATCAGTGCAGTTAAGCATCTTTTCATGTTTATTGACAACTTGCATTTCCTCCTTGGTTGAATTACATTCTTTTTCCTAGTTTGCATTGGGCTGTTTGTCATTTTCATATCAATTGGTACTAACCCTTTGTCACATGTGTTGCAAATGTTTTCTCCTATTGTTTGTCTTTGGATTTTACTTATGGATTTTTTAAATGTTTATCTTTGAAAGAAAGAGCATGAGTGGGGGAGGAGCAGAGAGAGGGAGACACAGAATCTGTATTGTTCCAATTTTAGTGTATGTGCTGTGGCAGCTAGCACAGGGGAGACAGAGAATCCGAAGCAGGCTTCAGGCTCTAAGCTGTCAGCACACAGCCCGATGCGGGGCTTGACCTCACAACCATGAGATCATGACCTGAGCCGAAGTCAGACACTCAACCAACTGAGACACCCAGGCACCCCAGATTTTACTTATACAGTATTTTTTTTCATTTTAATGTAGTTAAGTCTATCAGTCTTTTCCTTTGTGGCTTCTGGATATTCTATCTTTCTTTAAGAAGTCTCCCAAGGGTATAAAAATATTCTCTTAGCATTTTTCATTTGTCATATTGGCAAAAAAATTTTTTTAATATAATTTATTGTCCAGTTAGCTAACATACAGTGTGTACAGTATGCTCTTGGCTTCAGGAGCACGATTCATTGCTTACATACAACACCCAGTGTTCATCCCAACAAGTGCCCTCCTCAATGCCCATCACCCACTTACCCTCTCCCCTACCTTCCCCAAATCAACCCTTAGTTTGTTCTCTGTATCTAAGAGCCTCTTATGGTTTGTCTCCCTCTCTGAAACTATTGTTTCTCCCTTCTCTTCCCCTATGGTCTTCTGTTAAGTCTCTCAAATTTCACATATAATATCTGTCTTTCTCTGACAGACTTATATCACTTAGCATAACACCCTGTAGTTCCATCCACGTTGTTGCAAATGGCAAGATTCCATTCTTTCTCATTGCCAAGTAGTATTCCATTGTGTATATAAATCACATCTTCTTTATCCATTCATCAGTTAACGGACATTTGGTCTCTTTCCATAATTTGGCCATTGTTGATAGCACTGCTATAAACATAGGGGTACATGTGCCCCTGTGAATCAGCACTCCTGTACCCTTTGGATAAATTCCTAGTAGTGCTACTGCTGGGTCTTGGGTAATTCTATTTTTAATTTTTTGAGGAACCTCCACAGTATTTTCCAGTGTGGCTGCACCAGCTTGCATTCCCACCAACAGTGCAAGAGGGTTCCCATTTCTCCACATCCTCACCAACATCTGTTGTTTCCTGAGTTGTTAATTTTAGCCATTCTCACTGGTGTAAGGTGGTATCTCAATATGGTTTTGGTTTGTATTTCCCTGATGATGAGTGATGTTGAGCATCTTTTCATATGTCTGTTGGCCATCTGGATTTGTTCTTTGGGAATGTGTCTATTCATGTCTTCTGCCTGTTTCTTCACTGGATTATTTGTTTTTCGGGTGTGGAGTTTGGTAGGTTTTTTATAGATTTTGTATTCTAACCCTTTATCTGATATGTCATTTGCAAATATCTTCTCCCATTCCATCGGGTTGCCTTTTAGTTTCCTTTGTTGATTATTTCCCTTGCAGTACAGAAGCTTTTTACCTTGATGAGGTCCCATACTGACAAAAATTTTTAAAAATGATAACATTCAGCACTGGCAAGAGAGTTGGGAAATGATATCATACCCTACTGGTAGGAATGTGAGTTGTGACAGCCATTTGGAAAGTAATCTGGCTGTAACTAATAATATGTAAAAATGCACATTTCCTTTGTCTCAGCAATTCCACTTTGGGACATCTTTTCCACACAACTGAAAACATTGGTTCACAAAAATATACATACAAATACGTAAGGTTCATTGGCATTGTGCACAGGGCAAAAATGAGAAACAATTTGAATGTCAACTAGTGAAGGTAACAGCTGATTGAATTGAATGGCAGAGTCATACTATAGTATATTTCACTGTTTAAAAAAATGAATCTGCAGAATATGAATGTACTTAATGCCATAAAACTGTACATTTAAAAATGGTTAAAGTTAGAAATATGTTTATTTTACTACAATGAAAAAAGAAAATAGAATGATTTATCTCCACAGTATCTGGAAAAATGGCCATGAAGATTTTTAACAGAAAAATCCATGTTTCACATTACTTTCACGTAAGTGACAGGATTGTTCTTCAGAGTTTAGCTAATCTTCTGAGGGTTAAGCAGCTGGAGGCTGCTCCAAGGGGGTCTCATTCATCTCCCCCATGTGAGCATATGTGCATGTTAACAGAAAAAGGCATGAAAGGATACAAACTAATTTGATCTTTAATTATCTCAGGGAATGTGACATATTTATGGTTTGACACGTTTGACTTGTAACAAGGAGCATGAATTTAGAGCCCAGACCTAGGCTCAAGTCCCAGCTCCACTAATGACTTGATGTGTGACCTGGATGACTTACATGCTAGCATCCTCATTTGTAGAACAGGAAGAGAAAAAGGAACATCTTCCTTAGAACTCTTGTGAGGCATAGATATTAGAACAGTGACCACCACAATAAATTATATATATATATAATTTGTCATTATATAAAATAACATATGTCATCATTACATAATCGTCTGGTGTGTGACGATTCTGGTGTGTGACAAATCGTGTGGTGTGTGACCATCACAATAAATTATATATATAATATGTCATTATATAAAATAACATATGTCATCATTACATAATCGTCTCTTTTAGTGTCATCATTATGCCCTATGCATTCTTCATCCCTCACAACTTTCATGGGGATTGTCAAAGATTTGATTAAGAACCAGGAGAGAAAAAGACACAAAAACAAATTTCAAGAAGCCTAAAAATGAGGGGATTCACGTTGTATTGGTTTCAGATCCACTGCAGCTAGCTTGTGTCTGAGGCCCTCTGAGATGTCTGAGCTTCGGCCCTATAGGACTGGAACAATTTCAGAGACATCTGGTCTAGATTTCTTTCTTCTTGGCCTGTCATCACATAGAAGGTACTCTTAAGATTCACAGCCTCACAGCTTTCTTCTCAGTATCTCCACACCTTCTCTATTGCTCTTTGATATACCTGGTGTCATTTTCCTCTTTTCTCCTGTCCAGTGAACAACTTCTTACACTGCAAATGCTTTCTCTTTGTTACTGGAACTGTCTTCTTCCCTGGCAAACTGATAAGACCTGGAGCTGTTATAGTTGCTATGTGGGTCACAAACATTAGTTTGTCCAATCCCAACCTTGCCTCTTTCACAGACTACCGCCACAATAATATTCTTTACGTTGAGAAATCCAGAACCTTTAGCCAGTGATTAGGTTATTTTCTTGTGCTTTACAACATTTCACATTCAACAAATCTCATTAATATTAAATATGAAATAAGCCAATAACTTCTCCTGGTTTATTTTACCCTTATGGGCACTAATGTACAGAATCAGAAATCCCTTCTCAGAGCAGGATGGCAAAGAACGTCCCTATTAGTAAAGAGCCCTCAAGTTTATTATAATGCTTGCAACTAAGATAAAACTGTAGCTCTTTTCATTGATTTTACATGAGCCCCAGGATTTCTTATTTCCCTGTTTCCTTCTGCCATCCCTTATACTTATTCTTTTTTAATGTCTCCTTTGCTCTCACCAGCTCTTCTCTTTCCCTCTCCTCAAACATTCCTAATCACCTTCTGTGTGTCGGATAGTAACAAAGCTTGAGCAAAACAGACCACCTTCTCACTGTCACAGAGCTTACAAATCACAGCAAGAAGTGCTGTAACTTCAAATTGCATTTTAGTAGGAAACACAGGACCCTGTGAGAAATTAGTGTAGAGGAAGGCTTCATCCAGGAAGGGGTAGCTGAGCTGGGGTGGAAGGATGAGGAGTTAGCCATGCATCTCCTCCCATTTAGAGCTCGGGGTGGGCAGAGACTAGGAATGTCATAGTACCAGTCCCAGGGTCTGCCCGCCAGCCGTGCTCATTAAGTATTTGTGGGAGTAAGGAACAATGTGAAAAATAGAAAATCATTGAAATGTGTCTGCTTTGTTTCAAAATTAATCAATTAATGAATACAACTGTTACTAATTGAAAGAAATCCAAAGTAAAAAGGAGAAAGGAGGAGAAAGTGGCATAGGAGGAGCAGCCAAATCACAATAGGATATACAGGGATTTTAGTCTCTAACCTAACAGCAATTAGAAGCCACTTAAGGGCAATTTTTTATAGCTGATGTTTAAAAAAATACCTATTATGTTCTAGATACTGAGCTAAAGACTTAACTTGCATGGTTTCGTTTAATCCTTGAAGCAGTCCTATGACAGTACTATTAGTATGCCAATTTTACAGACTGAGGACACTGAAATGTAGAGATTGTTTGTACTGCAATGTTAATAAGTGGTAGAGGCTTGACTCCAAAACGCCTCATTCTTAACCACTATATTACACATGCTATGAGCCACAAAGAGAAGTAGGTAAGCAAGTACGAACAGCTGATGCTAATCTCCCTGGCAGGAACAGCCCCACTGTGGAGTTGGTAGCATAGGGGTATCAGGGTTTAATGAGCTAATCATTAAATTTAACTAATCCCCTTGTTCTGCCTCCATATTAATCAAATAACCTTCTAATTATATTCTGGCTTCCCATATAGATTTTTCTGCTGGGAGATAATACACTGACCAGCCTACACATGCAATTTTTTCCAGTGGGCAATTTTATTACTCATTGTGAGTTAATAAATTGGCATTCTGCTTAAAAAAAAAAAAAGATGAACTACACTAAAACAAAAAAAATATGAAAGTCTGATACAGTTGCTTTTCTCAGTGGTTTGTTTAAAAATTAAAATAAAAATAACACGTTGTCTCTTTTGTGATTTAAACTTGCTGCCTGCTTGGAGTCGCCATGGATTTGGTCAGGAAGTCTAAAGATGATGAGCTCTTTCTTAACCTTCTTTGTCAAAGCCTCTAGCACAGCCCAAGTGCTTCCATTGTTTCCCAATGGCAAACTCCCACCTTTCCTCCCGCGCTGACAGAATAGTTCTTCTGAATTTAGCTAATTTTCCGAGAGTTAAGCAGCTGGAGGCTGCTCCAAAGGGTCTCATTCATCTCCCCAGGGTAACGTGGATCCAATCCTAGGAGCGGGCAGTTCCGGAATACCATTATTAAATCCCATGTTAATACACTCGGGGCCACCAAGACAGCAGCCCCTGTCAGGCCTGTATCTAGTCGCAGCCCCTGAACCAGAGGAAGTGACAACCGCCCTCCTTTCCCACTGTGGGCTCCTTCCAAACGGGGACGCCATAAAATCCGTCCCTGACTCCCTGCTCCTTTTTGGCTCAAATTCTGTTCCGTCCCTTTTTCTTCTCTCCCTAGAATTCCCTTCATGGAAAAAACTGGGACAAACGCAGGTTGATGTTTTAAAGTGAAAGCTGCATGAAACGGACCTTATCAAGGTCCATTTCACCTTATCAAGAGGTCTGCTTAATCACATACAGGGGCTAAATAGGGCTTTTCCCCCAAGAAAAATATCCAACAGCCGTCTCCTGAGCAGAGGATTGAAAGGACACTCTAAACACCGATTATTTTCCCTTCAAAGACGTAAGAAAGTCAGCAAGTGCAAGGTCAGCCTTGCGAGGGGCCTCCTTTCTTGGACAGAAAAGGCCGGAGCTGATGGAGCCGGAGCGCGGCCTCCACTGCATGAGCAACAAAGGGTAAGGGCCTCTTTCAGAAACTTTAGCGCTGGGGTGGGAGTAGGACGGCAATCGTTTGAATCGATGTCAGAACTCTCGTTATTCTGCTTTTCAGCCATTTTCACCACCGAGGCATTAACCAAGAAATTGCCAGCAAGCCTCGGGATTTCCAGTCGGCAGCAGGGCGCAGACGAGTAAGGCCGTGAGAAGAATCGTGCGCTGGGCAATCAAGATGGCCACTTTCACGTGGCTGAGGCCTCTGGCTCCCTGTCACCAGGGCATCTTAAGGCGGGGCGGCCGGAAAGACCCTGAGGCATAGCTTGAGGACAAAACCTCCGCCAATTCCCGTCGTCACCGCTGGGGGACGCGACCTCGCGGACTGACAGCCCGGTCAACGGTCGGCAGGGAGGTGCCATGTCACAGCAAGGGGAACAGGCCCATAAGGTCCACGTCAGTTTTCCTCCCACTTAGAACACGGAAGGGTACGGGCACCCAGGATACTCGCATCGCCACCTATCCCTTGTTATGCGTGCTTAAGATGACTAAATATTTGCAGGAGGGGCGCGTTACCTTCGCCTCCTCCCCCTGCCCCGCAGAGTGGTTCAGCCCGGGCTCCGCGTCCGCGTCCCGCCCCTTCTGCCTACCCCCGCGCGAGTGGCGCAGTGGCGCGCGGCGCCGAGGGGCGGGGCCCGGGCCGGGCGCGCGCGGGCGCT
>NW_027527934.1:3232360-3263199 GCF_008692635.1 Crocuta crocuta
CTCCGCGCCGCCCGCCCGAGCCTCCTAGAGCGCCGTCCACGTCTTGTGCACCTTTCGCAGCCGCCGCCTTGCCGCTCCCTTTTTCCTCCACGCCGCTTAACACTCACCGCTACGAGCACCACCATGAACGGGCAGCTCAACGGCTTTCACGAGGCGTTCATCGAGGAGGGCACGTTCCTCTTCACCTCAGAGTCTGTGGGGGAAGGCCACTCAGGTGAGGTGACGGGCCCTGGAGGGAAGTGAGGGGCGGGGCGTGGGCAGGGCCGGGCCCGGGCGGCCGGGCCCGGCCGGCGGNCCCTCCCCCTTCCTCCTCTGTCCTCTCCTCTCCTCCCCTCCCTTCCCATCCGGCCGCGCGCCTCGGCATGCGGAAGATTCTAGAAAACGAGAAGGGCGGGGGCCGGGACAGCTGTGCTCTACCCGGGGAGGGCACTATATCCTCATCTCCGCCCCGCCGTCTGAAAGACCTCGAGTGGGCGACCGGCCCCGAGTGCTCGCGGCCGGCCCTCGGGAGCGCGCGCCCCGCATTGCAGCCGCAACCACGTGTTTGCCGCATGTGGCATCCGGGCGAGGGGGAGCCGTCGGGCGTGCGGAGCGGGGGCCCGCGCCTCGGGGCGTCTGCCGAGCCTGCCCATTCCTTGCCTTGGGTCGTGACGGTACACAGGAGAGTACGGACATGCTCTCCTGCAGTATATGGCCTTGCCGTCAAGGTGACAGCGTCCAACTAAATATAGCGCCGGTTGGGGAAGGCCTGCCTTATTTGGACCAGGTTTGAAAAGGATTGGAAGCCTGAATTCAGTGGAAGCTGCCTTTCGTTTGGATTTCTCTTTAAAGTCTGGGGCTTTACCGTTAGGCAGGGTTTTCCCGAACATCTCCTCCTCTGGGCTTTGTCCACTTGTCCGCCATTATGGAGATCAATTTACACGTGAACGAGTGAAGCTATTTCAAGGAACTTTCAATCCCAGGCTAGTAAAGATCAGTCTTTTGCTCTCCTGGCCCTACCTTTCTGTAGGATGACCACAGTGACCTGGTAATCTAGTCTAACGGCTTTTAAAGATCCTTTTCTCTCTAGTAAGCCTACCGGGCCTGTGATGAAATCTCACAAGCAGCCTCGTGGTATAGGAGAGGACAAACCCCAAGATCCTGATGAGCAAAGGTCAGGTGTTCTGGCGTGGGTTGCCCACCTTCCCTCAGTCTTGAGAATTTCGCAAGTATTTGGCCCACGTTTTATTAATTTAATCAGTTAAGTCACAGGCTTTTATAGCAGTTTGTAAATTAAGTCTGGAGCTTCCGAGTTGACTGCAATATGTATGCATTTTGCTGTCTCTAGATGATTATAGAAAATTCAGGAGAGTGATCTCTCTGGGAGAAGGATGTCTGTTCTCCCAATTTTTAATAAATGGCAGTATAGTGAGGGAAGAAACAAGGATTCAGAACACATTGGATATTTCCCAGTCCATTCAGTTCCTATTCCTGGACTACTCTTGGCAGAATCAAAAATGTTTCCCAGCTTTGCTTTTGGATTTGAGGATAAACTCTTGAATTTGATTAACTTTAGTTATGTGTCTGTTCTGTTTAACAGTGGAAATGGTTTCGCCTGGGAACCTAATTTTTCAAAATGTCTAATACTTTAGAGATGAGCTTGAGTCCTAAGGTGTAAAGTGAATGTATCACAATGAATTTAAATATATTAAACGTGCTGGGTGTTCTGCTGGCTAATCTGAATTGGTGAGCTTGTGGTGCAGCTATATTAAGACTATGGTATCAAGTTTTCAAGTAACATGTAGTATTATATCCAGCGTTGATTCTTCAGGCAAAAGGTTTCTGGTAAAGCAGTGCTGTGTTCAGGCAGCAGTTAAGATCTCCGTACTTTGAATGCCACTGAATTGTATGCTTGAAAATGGTTAAGTTGGTAATTCTTATGTTCTGTAGGTTTCACCACAGTTTTTGAAAGAAACCTCTCCCAAAGATCTTTACAGCTGTATTTATAAGGAAATGACAATGAGATTGTTTATTGGCAATGAGATAAATTGACCCAGAAATATTTTTTTCCCAGATAAGATTTGTGACCAGATCAGCGATGCTGTCCTGGATGCCCACCTTCAGCAGGACCCTGATGCCAAAGTGGCTTGTGGTAGGTTCTAAACACTGCTTATCAACTGATGAAAAGGTAGTCTCGTGAAAATTACTTTTTAAGAGTGGCATTTGATTGTGAATTTCTTTTCTACTAGAAACTGTTGCTAAAACTGGAATGATCCTTCTTGCTGGGGAGATTACGTCCAGAGCTGCTGTTGATTACCAGAAAGTGGTTCGTGAAACCATTAAACACATTGGATATGATGATTCTTCCAAAGGTGTGTTTTAAAGAGTTGGCTTTTCTAAGCTCATTTTTCTAGATATTTTCAACTCTCTCTAGCTCTTTTACTTTAAAGTTTATTATTTTGAGAGAGACACTGAGTGCATGCCAACAGGAGGGGGAGAGAGAATCCCAAGCAGACTCCTTGCTCTCAGTGCAAAGTCTGACTCTGGGGCTTGATCCTACATGAGAGCGGGGGAGGATGGGGGGGTAGAAATCAAGTTGAGTGTTCAACCAGCTGAGTCATCTAGGCGCCCCTCTAGCTCTTTTAGAATGTTCCTGCTAACTTTTAATTCCAGTTGTACAACTTTACTATCCCTTTTGTTCCAGCCCTATTCTGGTCTTTAAAAGTACTAAGTTTTGGGTATGTAGGTTTATCCTACTGTCCAAAAATAGAATTTTTGTATGGAACTTAAAAGCCTAAATGATGGAAGAAAGCAAGGCTTCACTTTTACAATAGACTTACATGAGTACAGTAGCAGCTTTTTCTGTAAAAGCAGAAATTCTTCAGATTTCTTTCGGTTAGTGAAAACAAGCACTAGCATAGGTCTCTTTTTGAAGTGATGAAACACTAACTTTCAAAAGGGGGAGGTATCTATATTAGATTTCTTTAGCACTATTTAAAATTCTAGGTAATTCTTGTAAATAGAAGGCATAGGTATCACTATAGCTTTATTTTTTTTCCTTCTTAAGACATTGTTTTGTTTGTAGGGTTCGACTACAAGACTTGTAATGTGCTGGTAGCCTTGGAGCAACAGTCACCAGATATTGCTCAAGGTGTTCATCTTGATCGGAATGAGGAAGATATTGGTGCAGGAGACCAGGTAGTTTGGTAGCCTCTATTTGTATCTCTTCTAACATGACATTGTAAAGCTTGGATTGATCACATTGACTTTTTCCTTTTTTAGGGTTTGATGTTTGGTTATGCCACTGATGAAACTGAGGAATGTATGCCTTTAACTATTGTCTTAGCACACAAGCTCAATGCCAAACTGGCTGAACTACGCCGCAATGGCACTTTGCCTTGGTTACGCCCAGATTCTAAAACTCAAGTAAGTGATGATCATAAAGCTAGATTGCACATACTGCATTGGCATAAAGCTAACTAAAGACTAGTGTTTATCTTTTGTTGTATTGTAACTTAGCTTTGCCTTGGTTCTCCATTCTATCTAATAAACTGATGTTCTGGTAATCTGCTTTGCCTTTAAGGTGACTGTGCAGTACATGCAAGATCGAGGTGCTGTGCTTCCCATCAGAGTCCACACAATTGTTATATCTGTTCAGCATGATGAAGAAGTTTGTCTTGATGAGATGAGGGATGCCCTAAAGGAGAAAGTTATCAAAGCTGTTGTACCTGCAAAATATCTTGATGAGGATACAATCTATCATCTACAGCCAAGTGGTAGATTTGTTATTGGTGGGCCTCAGGTAAGGTCTTGCAGTATCAATTCCATTTACTTTTTTGGATTTTCTGTAATGGTTACTTGCAAATTTGGCTACTGCCACCTTTTTTCTAATTTTTGTTAATTAAGTCTACATGTGAATCTTGAGGATTTTAGTTGAGTAATCCAGAGTAGGTACTTAAAACAAACTTGATCTAGAACCATTTATTGGAAAGGATTAGGCATAAAGTGACTTATATCCCTTAATTGCAGGGGGATGCTGGTTTGACTGGCCGGAAGATCATTGTGGACACCTATGGCGGTTGGGGAGCTCATGGAGGAGGTGCCTTTTCAGGAAAGGATTATACCAAGGTGGACCGTTCAGCTGCTTATGCTGCTCGTTGGGTGGCAAAATCCCTTGTTAAAGGAGGTCTGTGCAGAAGGGTTCTTGTGCAGGTATATACTTTCTTAAATAATTGGAGTGATTAGAAGGCATGCTAGTGGGAGGGCTTATAGTGCAGTTATTTGTGTTTTTTAAATACCGCTGTATTTGCACAAATGTGTGGGTCTCAATCACTGACTTTTTTATGACATTTGAATCTTTTTAGGTCTCTTATGCTATTGGAGTTTCTCATCCATTGTCTATCTCCATTTTCCATTATGGCACCTCTCAGAAGAGTGAGAGAGAGCTATTAGAGATTGTGAAGAAGAATTTTGACCTCCGCCCTGGGGTCATTGTCAGGTAAAGATGGTAAAGCCTATTGTTAGTGAAAAATGAGGGTGTGGGTGTGTGTGTGTATATATATATATATATATATTTATTTGAGGTCTGTTTAAATCCGAGAAGGTGAAGGTGGGTGTGAATGAAGACTCCAAAGTGGGGAAACCTTTTAATTCCTTGAACTGTTGGTGTTATCTTCTAAATTGCCTTTAGTAAAGGCTTATATTAAGAAAAATCTAAAATTACAGTGTTCCATGGCTTAGATTAACCATCCTAGAAAAGTCTTTTGCATTTTTGGGCTTTGTGCTCATGTTGTCTAAGGATGTCTGTTTTACTTAAAAGAAATTAGTACAGATAAGTGGGGATATTCAAGGCTGCTATAAAGAAAATAAACAGGGCTTGGGCGTGGGACCTTGGTAAGTATGCTGTGATCTCAGATGAGCTTTTTGACACTTGGAATTTATCAGAATAATGACAAATTTTCATATTTGTTGAGCCAAGGATGGAAAAACAAGAACTGTAGTTACTAATAAGGACTGTGCGAGGAGTTTGGACACCAGGGAAGTAACAAACACTTCTGCCACAAACTTTTTTCCTAGCAAGCCCCAGAGAACTGAACTCATTTGCCAGAACTCTTGAAAATGAGTCTTGCTGATTGTTTTGCTTTATTTTTTATTGAATGCTACATATTAAGTTACGGACTTGTATATTCCAGGGATCTGGATCTGAAGAAGCCAATTTATCAGAGGACTGCAGCCTATGGCCACTTTGGTAGGGACAGCTTCCCATGGGAAGTGCCCAAAAAGCTTAAGTATTGAAAGTGTTAGCCTTTTTTCCCCAGACTTGTTGGCGTAGGCTACAGAGAAGCCTTCAAGCTCTGAGGGAAAGGGCCCTTCTTCCTAAATTTTCCTGTCCTCTTTCAGCTCCTGATCAGTTGCAGTCACTCTAGTCAATGACATGAATTTTAGCTTGTGTGGGGGACTGTAAGTCGGGCTTGCTATTCTGTCCCTAGGTGTTTTGTTCACCATTATAATGAATTTAGTGAGCATAGGTGATCCATGTAACTGCCTAGAAACAAACCAACAACACTGTAGTAAATAATGCTTTGAAATTGAACCTTTGTGCCCTATCACCCAACCTTCTAAAATCCTAATTGCATTGACTTTCCCACCAAATGCTGAAAATGTCCTGTAATGTGCACGTAAAGTACTTGTAGTTCCATTATAGCCTCTGTCTGGCAATGCCATAGCCCTGTCAGCATGAATTTGTAATGTCTTGAGCTCTATTAAGAATGTGAAGCCTTCCCTTATCTTCCCTATAACTTGATCCATTTCTAATTATGTAGCTCTTTGTCAGGGAGTGTTCCCTATCCAATCATTCTTGCATGTAACGCAAGTTCCAGTTGGAGCTCTAGCCTGACATTAAAAAAAAAAAAAAAAAAGGCAGTTACCATTAAACCATCTCCCTGGTGCTTATGCTCTTAATTGCCATCTCTTAAATAGCACCAAATCAAAATCTCTCCACTTTTCAGCTGTCTTTTGGAGGACGTACGTAATAAGGTTTTTATTTAGTAAACCAATCCTATGCATGGTTTCAGCACTAGCCAAACCACCAACTCCTAGCTCTAGAAAAACAGGCACTTGGCACCCTTGTGATGTCATACAGAGAAGTCACAGGGCAGTACCTGAGGGTCTGTAGGTTGCACACTTTGGTACCAGATAACTTTTTTTTTTCTTTATAAGAAAGACTGAGTAATCCACACTGCACAATAATTCCTCCCAGGGTTTTAACTTTGTTTTATTTTCAAAACCAGGTCCAATGAGCTTTCTGAACAGCTGGTGTAGCTACAGAGAAACCAGCTTCCTTCAGAGAGCAGTGCTTTTGGCGGGGAGGAGGAAATCCCTTCATACTTGAACATTTTCTAATTGCTTATTTATTGTATTCTGGGGTATGGCGTAAGTACAGAGAAGCCATCACCTCAGATGGCAGCTTTTAAAAGATTTTTTTTTTTTTTTCCTCAACACCATGATTCCTTTAACAACATGTTTCCAGCATTCCCAGGTAGGCCAAGGTGTCCTACAGAAAAACCTTGGGTTAGACCTACAGGGGGTCTGGCTGGTGTTAACAGAAGGGAGGGCAGAGCTGGTGCGGCTGGCCATGGAGAAAGCTGACTTGGCTGGTGTGGTACAGAGAAGCCAGCTTGTTTACATGCTTATTCCATGACTGCTTGCCCTAAGCAGAAAGTGCCTTTCAGGATCTATTTTTGGAGGTTTATTACGTATGTCTGGTTCTCAATTCCAACAGTTTAATGAAGATCTAAATAAAATGCTAGGTTCTACCTTAATTGTGTCCATTATTCTTTGGTTTGAATATGACCTGAGAACATACTCCTTATCCCTGAATAATTGTAATCCTTCCCATGGTTCAGGGAAATCCCCTCAAACCCCTTCATCCAGGACTGCAGGCTTTTTAATAGGTTTGTAAATCTAGTCCTAGCACTAAGAAAAAACCTCCCAAGATCTCACCTGTCTAGCATTGCCTTTTTTTGGCTGATGCAGTGGCCAAAATCTGTATGTCCTTAATGTGTAGGAGCCACTCAACTGTGGTAACATTTTTAAATTGTCCAAGATCAAGGACATAGAAAAACAAAGGGGGATGGTAACATTTTAGTCTTGAGAATTTAAGCCCATTACTTCTCATCTTTCCAATTTGGGGGGGTTTGAGTTTATTAGGCCTGAAGTATTAGTCCCTTTATTATAAACCAGTGTTAAGGGCTGCAAGTTACAGGTTCACTATGTGGCACAGTAGGCAGAATTTGAGCAGCGAGGGGCCAGCTAGAATAAGTGCACTAAAGTGAAAAGTTGAGTATAGAATTACAGTGAAACTATTACAAATTTCTAAGACCCTTATTTCAAATTTGTGGCAGTTTGCAGAGCTTTGCAACAGAACTCCAAGCATCCCTTTTCACTAGGAGCTAAGAGTAGAGACCAGAGCCACTTGGCACAGGTTTACACTCAGCATGTATGCAATCATGGTGGTTCAACTTCTTGACCTATAAATGTGAAACCCAAAGTATGCCTGACTGCACCTATTTAGAGGCTTAAATATAATTGGGAGGGGAGGCAAGGTTCAGTCCTAGCATTGTTGAAAGTCAAAAAGCTTAGATGCCAGTGCACTGCTGTCAAGACCAGTAACCATGCTGGCCAAATAAGGGGCACAGGGATACGCTGGATGCTTATAGGCTTGTGGGATAACACTAGAGAAGTTAAGGCTAGGTTCAGTATTTGCCTCTACCTAACATGGGAGAAAGTTACTAAAAAATGAAGATGAAGAAATAGTAACCAGCCCAGGGAGTAAAGTAGAAGCAAAGATGCAAAATGGGGTGATGGTGATTGTAAATGGTTGAAAGTCAAAGCATGAATATGGTGTGGGAGGAAAGGTCAGATGTGTAGGTTAATAGGAAATCTGTACTGGATTTGTACAAAGTTACAAAGGAACAACTTGGTTAGGGACAAAGCCAAAAGTTGGGAGTAGAATGAAGTAGAACAGTTTGGGGGGACAGTAGCATCCTTGCCTATATTACAGCTACTGTTGAGTCCCTTCCCCAAATAGAATTCTTACCACACAATGGGCAGGGGGTGGGGCGTTTGCCAGGGAAGAGAAGATAGCTGAATTTAAAAAGGACATTGCGCTAAGGTACATCGTGTCACTGAGATCTGCAAGACTACTGAAAACCAGTGTTTCCCCACACTTCTTAACAAAGTGATCAAGATACCCTGTGGCAGTTACATGCCTTAGAGGAGAGGTCCCACCTGACCTCAGTCGGATGCCCTTATTCAGGCCCAACCTGCACAACTGTATCTGCTCTGGTCTATCTCCAACTAGAACACAGAGGTAGTAGAGATGAATAGATCGAAGAGGTAGAATTGATGACTTGAAATGTGAGAAAAAAGCAAGAATCCAGACTGAGGATTCAGGTGGCTTGGTAATAAAAATGCAGTTGCCATTCACTGATACAGGAGGAGGTCTGAGTTAGGGGTGAGTATAAGTTGTTTAGGAGAGTTTGAAAGAGGGGCGCCTGGGTGGCTTAGTCGGTTAAGCGTCCGACTTTCGCTTAGGTCGTGATCTCGCAGTTCGTGGGTTCGAGCCCCGCGTCGGGCTCTATGCTGACTGCCAGCTCAGAGCCTGGAGCCTGTTTCAGTCTGTGACTCTCTCTCTGACCCTCCCCTGCTCACGCTGTCTCTCTCTCTCTCCTAGAAATAAATAAAACATTTTTAAAAAAAAGGAGAGTTTGAAAGATTTGTGGGCTATCCAGATGGAGCTTGTTAGATATATAAATCAAGGGCACAGGAAAGAAATTTAAGCAGCAGCATCCCCGGAAGCCAGTGGAGAGGACATCATCATCCTAAGTGTGTACAGTGAGAAGGCAACTGCCTAGGAAAGACCCCCGGAAACCACTGTCCAAGGAAGTGTGGTGGGGTGGGGCATGGAAACAAAGCCTGAAACAGGGATGCAATCCTTTATCAAAGTTACTGGGACTGCCAATATACTGCCATGACAGTCTTTGCTGTGAAACCATGAGCACCCAGAGCAGGGGCATTTTTATTTTCCTTTTTCTCTATGCATTCTTATTTCCAAGCCCAATGCCAAGCTTTTGAGTTTTCAAGGAACTGAGGTGCCACCTGACTTAGCCTGTACTTTGAAGCCTACAAAATAACCGCAAACATGCCCTAATCTCACAGTTTGGTTAATTCTCTTTACGTCGCTTTCTGCTCACAAAAGGCTAGAATAATGCTAAATAGTAAACCTATTATGAGATAGCTCGTGCCAATCATCTAAATTTCCTTATTTAACTTGGTCCTACCTATTCTCATAGCTGGTACTGAAAAACTTGACTGGCTATAATAGGAACAATGAAGGAACCACAACAGTAGGGAAGAGAAAATTACTCTGCATTTAGAACCTGATCACCATACTAATCTTACCTGTAATTAACAAGACAAGTTTTAAGCTAACACTATTTCATAATTATTGTCTGTGATTCTGCGAATTACAAGAGTCAGGGTATAGGACCTGAAGTTGAGCAGAGGAGATTCAAACCATCAGTGTCTCTTTTGAGGGTTGTCTTTGAAATTATATTATCTCTGAGCCTTACTTTCTCCAGCTGTAAAATAGGGAGCTAATGGTCACTAAGAGCTAAATGCAACAATGAAGGCACCATGTTTCACACAGTACCTAGCATATAACAAGCACTTGAGAATAGTTCAGCATTACTGTTATCATGGCACATACATCTCTTTCCCCCAAGGACCTGGTCACTATAAACTTGACTCTTAGCCCTTGATCCTAGAATGCTTTTAAACCCCTCCTAGCCCCTCAACCTGGAATTGATAAGTCTTATCCTTGCTTTACTTTCTTGGCTCCTCTAAGATATCCTCTCCAAATTTAAAAGAACTATGAAGAAAAATATATAAAATATCAGTTTCTTCACATTTCCAATGCATAGGTTGGTGGTCCTATGACTGGCTGTTCCCACATCTGTACCCACCATCTGCCCCCCCTCAGAACTCTGAGTGCACAGGGTCAGAATTTGGCTCAGGAGGATTAGAATTCGAAGAATCTGTGTTTGAATGACTTGACTCTCCAGCTGGCTCAAAGGGTCGCAAGTTTGCATAAGTCACCTCTTGGGCCAGCTGTTCCAGGGAAGGGCGGCCTAATACCAGATTTCGAAGTGAGATACAAGTCATCAGGAAGCTGAAAAAGAGGGAAAAGACCACCCAGTCCAAACTCCTGTTTCTACATAGGAATTCCTGCTGAACCCCTTGTGGCCACCTGGTCCCACCTTCTCTCCCCCCAGTGACCCACCCATCCCAGCTAGAAGCGCACACTACTCCTTATATGGTCCAGTAAAGGATTCCAGAGTGAGGCCGGAATAACCCACAGGGAGGCTGGTGGTGAGCTGAGGCAAGACAAGACAGCAGGCCATCAGACACAGATCATTTAGGCTTCCATTACATCAGGGAGAGAAGAATGGAGAGGGAAAAAGATTTACTACTAGATTGTCCTTTCTCGGGATAGTCCCTCCCGTTACCTTCACCAGAGAAAAGTTACCCAACTTGTAAACATCTGATGGCAATGACCATGTTGTCAGTATAACTCACCTGCGGCGAAAGATATAGAGCTTCCGTAGCAAGAAGCGGAAGAGCCGCTCATGGAAAGGGGTATTTCTCCGGCGTTCAAGCTCTTGGAGCCTTCGCTGGCGTCTAAGAAAAGTCTGAACCAGAGGTGTTGGCTCAGGGCCCCCTTTCACTTCCCCTTCCAGCAGAGGTTGCAGTTCTGGAGGTAGAGGCCCCATTTCTGCCCAGAAGATGGCAAGAAGAGGAATCACTGAGATCATTCTTTCAGAATTCTCCTTTCACCAGCCAGAAACTTCAAGTTCACTCTTTAATGGCTAGAGCCTCATTCATAACTTTGACTTGTAACCAGGTGCTTTCTTAGCCCAACTCTTCATATACTCACCAGTTCCATTCTCTACCTTCTCCTTTAGTTCTTGCAGATATGCCAGGTCTTGTTCCAGTGCAAGCTCTGTAGTGTTGACATAGATGTACATGTAGCAGGAAGGACTGGGTGACGTCGTATACACCTTATGGTACTCACCAGCAGGCAACTGACAAGGGACATGGACATATTTCACTCTCTGACCTTTCCCAGGTGGCCTATGGGCTTCCTCCACTCCCCACCCCAATCCAGCACCCTTCCTCCCCCTCCGACCTAGGCATCTGTCTTCTCATTGTGTTTTGGAGTCCAAAGGAACTGACTTCTAGGATCTTGGATGAGGCTCTTCACAGCCCTGGGGACCCCTGCTTTTTGAGCCCCCACTTCGGCATCTATAGTATATTAATTCCGCTCATCTAAACTTCTCTGCCATTGTTAATTCCAGCAAAATACCTGCATTTTTTCTCCCTCCTGCAGAGTCTGATTCTTTTGTTCTGCCACCAGCTCCACAATCACCTCCCCCTGCAGCAGCTGAATGCTAGTGTTGCCCAGGTCTTCACTCACAAAATTCTCCAGGTGCAGCCCTGCCAGGGGCAACAAAGTTCCCCAGCTCACCCCGTGGAAGGTGAAATCATTCCCTTTACCACTACCATCCTTCGGGTCTCAAGAGCATTCCGCCCGTCAGCAATGTCCCTCCCCTCTCCATCACATGCAGTGTCCCCGGCCAACGAAGCCACAGGAAAACCAGCAGGGGTTCTTTGCTTTCCTCCATACCAGGGAAATCTGCAATGAAAACCACCTCAGTGTGGTTGTCCAGGCTGCTCTTGATTTCCTGTAACTTGGTCCTCCAGGGAGACAGGTCCATTAGCAGTGGCTGCAGCCAAGGTGTACGCTGGAAGGGGGACCAGGCGGCCTGCACGATGTCCACACGAGGGTCAAAAATCCTTAGGGAAGAAAACCATGTTCTAAAGAGACCACAGCACCCATCCACCAGAATGTCTGATTCTGTTCCTTCATCACTGTTTCCAGATAGAGGGAACGAGTTTGCCAATTAGAAGAAATGGCTTATGTCTGCATATTATTGCCAGTCTAGGGCAGAGAGAGAAGCAGAAAGAGATTCTGGAGCACTGGGAAGAATGGGGGTTAGTGGCCACCTGAGGAGAATTGTGTTACCAGCCTCTAAAACAAAAAGAAAACAAAACAAAGCAAAAAAAAAAAATCCAGGTCAGTTACCTTTTCTTCTGGTTGATGGTGCCCCCTGCTGGAAGCAATCAGCTATGCCCACAACCACGTCAACAGGGACATGCACCAGAGGACAGATAGCCTTTCAAGCAAGACACCACTGGGGAGCATGGACTATTCATCTTGGCAAGAGGAGTGGGACTTCATTTTTCCCCCTTCTCTGTTCCCCTTGCCCACCTCTGCTGGAAGCGGTCATTGATGGAGACCCAAATATCAAAGTAGATCTGGGGCTCAGTGACATTGTACTTGGGAAGCAGTCGGCTCAGGCAAGTAGCGTATTGCTTCAGCATGTCTGCGTGATCCTTCCATCGCCGGCTCTGTGTGAATACCTGCCCCAAATCCCCACGTTAGTCCCACCTCATCATTATCAGCCTCCCAGATAGGTCATGCACTGCCAAGGGCACTAAGAGAGCCCTGTCTGGTGCCTGTTTTGACCAGGAAAAAAAAATCCTGAACGTGTCTCTGGGAAAGAATTTTTTAATGCTGGGCTTGTTACACTTACCTTTCCTACATCTCATTTCAATTCAAAGGACATGAATGACACTGCCCTATTTGAACTTACACTAAAGAAGGGTCATTCTGGCTCCTGGGGACAGAGTGGGCAGAGTGGACTCGAGTTTATTTTATATTTACATTTAGGACCAAATCAGACCCCATGCTCAAGGGAGCTCTGCAGAGCAGTAAGTTGTTCGCATCAGACACCTCACCCCAGGGTTAAGGTAGCCCAGCTCGCCAGTGCGGCCATCACGGTAGGTGATCTTCACATGCTGGTGGGAGCGTGAGTGTACCATCATGTCCCAGGAGTAGCCATACAGCCCATTCGTCCAGTTGTTATAGCCCTGAAAAAGCAGGGCGGAGGCGATCAGTCCAACAGGACTCATCCTAACCCCATTCTGAAACCGCCCAGCTCCACACTTCCCTAACGCTGTGACCTCCACCACTTCCCAACCCAAGCCCCAGCCCACACCTACCTGGGTGAGGAAATGAGAATAGGGCAGGAAGAGCTGCTCCAGGAGGTAGAGCAGGGTGAAGGCGGCACCCAGCTGATGGCGCAGCCCTGGCTTCTGGCCACTTTTGGCTCGGTTCCTCTTATACACACAGGACACACTGGGCTGAGGGGCGGCCTTGAGGGGCAGCAGTTCTTGCAGCCTTTCGGGGAAGTGAGATACTAGCTTCCGGGGCCACTCAGGGGAGCAGAAGAGAGGGCTGCTGGCGAGCATGACGTACGGGAACATACCTAGGAATGCAGGGAGAAAATAAGCTTTGCAGGAGTTTGGTTGCAGGGAACGTGGGCGATCCCCTCACCACCGTCCTTTAGGAAGCCTCTTCCAGGAATTCCACTTGTGATGAAAGAAGTTCTTAACTAGAGGGTTCTTACTTCCCTGAGATTCCTTCCTACACAACACACTAGCTGAGCCCAGAGGCCCCAGTCCTCTCCTCCTGCTTACCGCCATTTTCCAGGGACTACATCTGGCTCAGTTTAACTCCACTTCCCATCACCACCTCCCACTCCCAAACAACGTGTCCAGCTAGTCCCTTCCCGCAAACCGGTGGCTTCCCATCTCCTACCAGGCCACAGGTACTGACCGATGCTGAAAAGCTGGGAATTCATGCAGTGGAAGTAGGACACAAAAAGGAGGCCAATGGACCTTGAGGCATCAAAGAAGAGCAGGAAGCCAGCTGAGAGGTCGAGGAGCAGTCCACACCAGTGCACCACTAGCAGGCTAGTCATCTCCTCGGACAGTACTAGCCTGTAGACACCAGGGACAAAGGTCAGGCACCAGCCTATCAGAGAACCCAGCATTCACAACACAATCACAGCAAATGCACCTCCGCCACCCTGTCCTTGCCAAAGGATGTACCGCAGCAGGCGGGTAGAACTCTGCACAAACACCCTACGGTAGAGTTTCCAACCCTATCCATTTCCACACACTTTAGGTGTTCGATTTTTCTCAACACGCCCCATGTAATAAGGGCAGATTTCACAAAGCAAATTTGATTGAGAAGTGAGTGTATTTTGGGGAGTAAGTTCTTTCTTTTTAATGTTTATTTTTGAGAGAGAAAGAGGGAGGGAGGGAGGCGAGGAGGGAGGGAGAAAGAGATAAAGAGAGAATGAGTAGGGGAGGGGCAGAGAGAGGGAGACACAGAATCCAAAGCAGGGTCCAGGCTCTGAGCTGTCAGCACAGAGCTTGACACGGGGCTTGAACCTATGAACTGTGAGATCATGATACGAGCCCAAGTCCGATGCTTAACTGACCGCGCCACCCAGGAGCCCTGGGAGTAGACTCTTCATGGAATTTATAAATGAGAAGACACTAGGGCGCCTGTCTCACTTGGTTAAGAGCCCAACTTTGCTGGGGCACCTGGGTGGCTCAGTTGGTTAAGTGTCCGACTTCAGCTCAGGTCATGATCCCAGGTCGTGGGTTGAAGCCCCACATTGAGCTGTCCTGACAACTCAGAGCCTGGAGCCTGCTTCAGATTCTGTGTCTCCCTCTCTCTCTCTGCCCCTCCCCTGCTCATGTTCTGTCTCTATCAAAAATAAACATTAAAAATTTTTTTAAATTAAAAAAAAAGTCTGACTTTGGCTCAGGTCATGGTCTTGTGGTTCATGGTTCCAGCCCTACCCCTACATAGAGCTCTAGTGCAGAGCCTGCTTCTGATTCTCTGTCTCCTTCTCTCTGCCCCTCCTCCCTAGTTCATTCTCTCAGTCAGAAAATAAACATTTAAAAAGGAAGGAAGGAAGAAGAAATTTTAAAAGGTGAAGAAAGAAAGGAAGGGAGGGAGGGAGGGAGGGAGGGAGGGAAAGAAAAGTGTGATCGAAAGGTGAATGCCTGACTAGGGCACCTGGGTGGCTCAGTGGATTAAATCATCCAACTTTTGATTTCAGCTCAGGTCATGATCCCACAGTTTGTGAGTTCAAGTCCTGCATTGTGTTCCACATTGAAAGTGCACAGCCTATCTGGGATTTTTCTCTCCCTTCGTCTCTTTCTGCCCCTCCTGTGTGTGCGCTCACTCTCTCTCTCAAAATAAATAAATAAACTCAAGAAATAAAAAGTATAAGTAAAAGGTTAATGCCTAATATAATAAAATCAAACTTTTGGAACCGAGAAAGAACAGAGAAGAGAGAAAACAAAGCAAAACACAAGGCAAGAAAAAACAGGAGGAAAGGAGAAATCAAGAGAGGCAAACCTGTGTTTTCTAAGGAGTTGGCAACAGTGACTTTGTCAGGGCAGGGACGCTGACTGTCCATCTACGGACACTGGCTGAGGAGTCCAGGCGGCAGCACAAGGCCCCACCCATGGCAGCTGCCAGGAGCGTGGACTCAGTCACCAAGTCACTTCATTCTGACTTTCCTCTTCGTTTAGTTTTTTCCCTTTGTTCCTGCCCATATCATAGGTCTCCCAGGGGCCAGTAGGCCTAGATCTTGTGGTATCACTGACTCTGCCTTCAGCTCAATGGGAAGATGAGTGGCCAGACGAGAGCATGTGGCAAATTCAGGCAAAGCATTACTGTAGACCTGGGGGAGGGGAGTCACCCACTGTGTACCTGTGCCTCCAAGAAAACTCTGGCCTGACTGCCACTCACTTGAAGGGACTGAAGAGCCAGTGCCGGGACAGGTACTCCATGGAATAGCCTTCAACCCAGTCTGCGTCCAGCTTTTTCACACCCGCAATGAAGTACACAATGAAGATCTGCAAACACAAAATGCAAAACGAACGTTCAAACAAAAAAAAGAACCTTGTTTTCTACAGACGACTGGCAGTAACACAAGTTCTGATCTGAATTCGGGGGCCTAAGGAAGATTAGATCCATTCATTCATCTGCGATATTCACTCATCCAGCAAGTATTTACTGACATTCCACCGATGCCAGGCACAGTATTAGGTACCAAAGAAAGTCACAAAGCATATCTCTCTCGTGAGGATGTTAATCTAGCAGGGATGAAGCTCTATTCTTTCCATGACAAGGGGAGAGAACCCATAGACGAGGGGACTAAAACAACAGGAGAGGCAGGCTAGCTTTCCAGCAAAAGGAAACAAGGGCAGACGGAGGGAGGCAGAGTACAGTGCGGTCTGGCAGCAGGCTGGCCACGCTGACCGTGACTATCAAAGAGCACCTCCCTCTGTCCTCCAGTCCCGTACCTGGCCCCGCAGCACAGCATAGTTCCAAAGGGGCACATGGGCATTCCGCTTACGGGCATTCAGCAGGCCGTCCACAGACCTACCCCAAGGAAGCAAGGAGTAAGGAGAGCTTCTTAGTCCAGCACATTTCCACCTTTCTTTCTAAATGTGATAACCTATCTAGCCCAGGATGCCTCCCCATATCCTCTAGGGTCCTCCAGGCTATTCTGAGGCTCTTTAGAATTATATGAGCGAATTTAACAGTGAGTAAGTCATAACAGAAATGTTACTAGTGAGTTATAACAACAAAGAGGTCAGTGTTTACCATTAGTCAGTTAGTAAATTAGTTTGTCCTGTTGGAACAAATCAGGGAAAGGACCACAGTGCTAGAACATGACTCAATTTGAAAAAGTACCAATTTGAGAAGAGTGTTTGAAGAGCTAAAGGTATATGTAAATATATACTGCATTTAAGAAAAAAAAAATTCCAAAATCCAAGAGAAACTGACATTTCGTAGACCTAGATGCCAGGGTCTAGGGCTGGAGGGTACCTGCTAACAGCCTGCCTTGGGTGCGGTACCTGAGATACTAAGACTAGATGTATTCTAGGGAGGCAGAGGCAAAGCGGGTTTTCGAGACAATGAATGAGCAGCGAAGATGGGAAAGGGGCAGTTTACTCTGGCGGTCTACTCTTGCGGTTTACTCTTGCACTGCAGTCTGTAGTTAAGGAGACCTGGATTCTCACTTGTGCCTCTTAGCCTGGTGGGTGACCTCAGACCAATCCTTTACTTCCCTCTGCTTTAGTTTCCTCATCTATAAATAGAACAGCACTATGGACCTCATGGCATTGTAACGAGGAAAAATCCCTCAGGAAGGGACAGGAATTTTTTCGAGTTGTGTAAAAATTATAAAAATGAAACTTTTCAAGAGTATTCTGTCAAAACTCCCTCTTAATTTTTTTTTATATGATCGGAGCTGGCTATTTTGAATGGATTTAAAGGTTTACCAAGTGGGTGTCCGTATATTAACAAATAAAAATTAATGGCTGATAAATCACTAACAAACTCAATACTTGAGATTCTTTCCCCCTATACCCATCTTCCTGATGTTTCATATTTGCTTTCGCTTAATGGGGAGGATCCCTTGAGGTCATCCACCCGGCCGCCCTGTCTCCAAATCCCTTGAGGTCATCCACCCGGCCGCCCTGTCTCCAAATCCCTTCGCCGCCTCCCCTGGAAGATGGGTCACCTAAGCCAGAGGTGGGGAGGGTTGCCTCCTCCAAGGACAGCACTGCTGAGCAGCCTGGTGGGCCCTCTCCTTCTGATATGACTCTGTCTCACAGCAACTGCTACTCTAGGCTCTAACTCCGACCCCCTGGGCTCACATAGAGAAAGTCTGCTCCCTCTTCCACATGACCACCCTTGAGGTATCTGAAAACATCTATGTCTGGCTTTAGTCTTCTCTTCTTCTAAGAGGATTACAGGAAATGGATAGATCAAGGCACCTGGGGAGATATGGAAAGAGTGAAGGGTTGGGAACGGAGCCCTTTTGCTTTTTGTCATCCCAAGTGCCCCAACTCACTGATCCTTCCCCCTCCCGAATTCATCCGAATCAAAGTGTGACCCTGTAACCAACCATGCAAAAAGCATGGTTGAAAATATGCTTGCTGGGGCAAATTCTAGGACCTCACTGGGCCCCCATCACTGGTAACCATCCTGACCCAGCCAACCCTTTCCCCTTGCCCCTAGACTCATACCAGTAGTGGTTTGCATCCGTGAATGTCAGCTGAAAGGCCAGCAAACCATACAGATAGGAGTGGTTATTCCACGACGTCTTGTCCAGGAGAAACACATACCAGTATGGCAGCAGGAACAACACGCAGCTTAGCCGGTAGCACAGGCCCAGCATCATGCCCAGCGCCCCTGGGGTTTGTGGAGGAGAGGATTAAGAGGTCAAAGGGTCACCACAGGCCCAGCTTCCCTAGGACAGGCTGTGGGCGGGATCAAGAAGTCATAAGACATTTTATCATTGGGTAAAACTAAATGAGAATTAGATGTTACTTTAATATTTTAAAAAAGACTTATGGGGTCACAGCTCAGATGACACACAGGTCAGCAAGATGAAATCATGAATCGCAGCAGAAGTGAAATAATGAATCCAAGACTTGGGTCATTCACCAGCATCCTTTGTATTTCTTTGTTTTAGGTAGGTCACGTAACACTCCCATCTCTCGCACACTTTCCCTCACCCAGAAACATGACGGTGTAGACAAGATACATCCAGTCAAGTGGTAGTGGCTGCAGGCCATCCAGCAAGGGGAAGCGGCACACGTCCAGCCCATCCAGGTATCTTCGGTCCAGGGAGCTGAGCCCCCGCTCCTGGGGAATGTCCAACACCATCATCAGCCCTGAGAAGGTAGTCGAGGAGGAGCGGTTATGCCTCAGCAAAGGAGGCGGTGCAATATACTGAAATACAGCGGAATGCACCCAGCTCTGGGGTCAGACTTTGTGCCTAACCTGGCTCTGCCACTTATTCATTCATTCAACAATAATTACTGAGCGCCGACTCCGTGCTAGGCATGATGCTGGTTATGTGCTCTCAGGTGGCCGCTGTCCCTCACAGCTGATGCCTCATCCCCTATTTGAGAAAGGGGCTCATCTTTCACAGGCTTACAAAGAGGACTAAGTAAGCGTACAAAACGCTATAAACGCTGTTCAGGTTTTGATCATTTAAAGTCTGTCCTACGAGGCACAGAAAGTGTCCTAAGGTGCTGCTTCTCAACCTTTTCCACTTCCTAGCACACCCAGGACACAGTACTTGGCTTACACACTAAGCAAACAGAAGTGGCTACTTGGGTCAGGAGGCCAGTTCCAGTTTAGACAGGGTTTCTCAACCTCGGGACAATCACAGTTTAGGCTGGTTAATTATTTGCTGGGAGGAGCGCCATCCTGTGCACCACAGGTCACAGCATCCCTGAATCCTAAGTACACACTTAGTACCAGTAGCCAACTACTTCCTCTTCTCCCAAGTTGTGACCAATAAAAATGTCTACAGACATTGCCAAAGGTCCCCTGGACAGCAAAACTGCCACCAGTTGAGAATCGCTGGGCTAAGGGGATGGATATCTCAGCACATCTGTAACCCATTCCAAGCACTCGTGTTGTGGCCTGTGTTAGGACACTCCGGATTCGGGAGTCACAGCCAAATGTCCACCCTGTCACCTAGCCATTTCTCTGAGGTCTAGTCCTTAGTATAGTTACTGGGTAACTTCATGCCACTAGCAAAATGGGTCTCTGTTCCTCTGCCTCTATATTTCCTACGACCTCAGATCAAAGCATTTCTGGCCTCCAAACCCTAATCAGAGGAGACAAAGCTGGATTTGATCCTAAACTCCACAAAGTTCTCTTCCTGGATATCAGTATCTTCAGCTCTGAGGAAAAGGGAGGCAAATAACTAAGTAAGTATGGAAGAAACAACACAAAAGAGGATTGTTATTCTCTCACTCAGCACCACACGGGCCCCTCCCAGAAACCCGACTTACCAAAGAGAAAACGGAAGACAGCCAGGCTGGCAGGATCTGTTGGTCGATTCAGCAGGGTCACCAGCCTCCCCCAGCTGGAAACATCTGTCCACTCAAAACCCAAGAGTTTCCCCATTCTGCTGCCCTGCCTGAGCCCTGAAGTCTGTGCAGCCTTGTCTTTCTGTACTTTATCTGCAGACAACAGAGAAAGTGTGTGTGCAGGTGTGGGGATGGAAGTGCTTTAGGATCAGCTCCTCCCCAAATCATAGAAATCATAGCCCTAACAGCCCTAGGGTTTCTGCCCACCAGGTTCACCCACAGATTCCTAAGTACTCGGAACACCCTTGCAGTGCAGCCCCTCCTTCTGGATCCTCCAATGCCCCCGAACCTCTCGCGTCCCGAGTGTCATTATCAACCCGAATCCTCGGAGTACAATCGCCCCTTCCTAACAGAGGTCCCCTTTCCGGGGTCCCCCAGGACAGTGCCACCGCCCCCGCCCCTCTGACACCAGCACCCCTCTCTCTGCGCCGCAGGGGAGGCCTCTGAGCCTACGTGAGTCCGACGGGGCCCGCGCGGAGCCGGCAGTCACCGCCATGGCTGCAAGGAAATAAGACGGCCACAGCCTCCGCGCGGGAGCAGGGAGCGTCCCGACAGATCACTTCCCCGGGCCCCGCCTCCCCGACACATCAGCACGCGCGCGGCCGGCCGCAAAGCGCCGGGACTGTCGTGGAGCGCTTTGGCCGGCTGCGCCGGCTCCCTGCTTGGCGGCAAAGGGAGGGGCGAGGACCCCTGGTGCCGGCGACTCGGGCCCTCGGCTGGCCTCGCCTTATCCGCTGACTGAGGAAGAGCGGGGATGCCCCAGACACGCCTCGCTTCAGCCGCCAGGCCTGTCTCGCCCCCGAAGCGTTCCGAAGCCCCTCGATGCTTTCAACCTTAAGATGTCTCGGAGTTCTGGCAACTTCCCTGGGCTCCTCCCGCGCCCATTCTGTGTCTCGAGGTCGTGGTGTCCCTGCGGTGCTCTCAGACATGAGCGATGCGGGTGCAAATGTCAGACTGCTCCCCAGAGATGTTACCTCTGAGTTGAGGACACACCTGGAAAGGGCTGTCCCGGCATAGGGAGAGGGTGCGAGTTACTTTATTCTCTCTTCCAGTAGGGATTGAAGGGACCAGAGGTTTGAAATCAACTGCAGAGGGGACGTAGACTAGGGGCGGTGCGTAGACAGTGTGATCGATCGGTCAGGGAGGGTTCCTAGAGAGGTGAGGCTTGACCAGCACTGTAATACCTATTTTCTGCGCCGGGATTGACCAACTGCATCACTGGAAGGCATCCTAGAATAGCGGTTCTCACATGGTTTTGGTCTCAGGACACTTTCACCCGGCTGCACGTGATCGAGAACCCTAAAGAGCTATTATTTATGTGGGTTTTATTTTTCCACATTTACCATGTTGGAAATGTACACTGTGAAATGTTTAAAATACGTATTGATTCACTTAAAAAACATTAATAAACCCATTATATGTTTACATAAGTAACATTTTAAAAATGTTTATTTATGTATGAGAGAGAGGGAGAAAGATGTAAATCAGGCATCCTAAGGACCACAGAGAGACCCATGTGGGGGCTGGAACTCACAAACTGTGATATCATGACCTGAGCCGAAATCAGATGCTTAACCGACGGAACCACCCAGGTACCCCTATAGAAATCAAATTTTTATGTAAAAAGTATATTTTCCACAAAAAAATTGCACTAGTAGTACTGTATTGCCTTACATGCAAATCTCTTAAATGTCTGCCTTAATTGGAAACAGCTAGATTCTCATATCTGCATTTGATCTGGTGTTGAANAACCCATTATATGTTTACATAAGTAACATTTTAAAAATGTTTATTTATGTATGAGAGAGAGGGAGAAAGATGTAAATCAGGCATCCTAAGGACCACAGAGAGACCCATGTGGGGGCTGGAACTCACAAACTGTGATATCATGACCTGAGCCGAAATCAGATGCTTAACCGAATGAACCACCCAGGTACCCCTATAGAAATCAAATTTTTATGCAAAAAGTATATTTTCCACAAAAAAATTGCACTAGTAGTACTGTATTGCTTTACATGCAAATCTCTTAAATGTCTGCCTTAATTGGAAACAGCTAGATTCTCATATCTGCATTTGATCTGGTGTTGAATGAAGTGTATGAAGGAAATCTGGCCTCATAGATAACTTACTTGGAAAAGGAAAATCATTTTAATGACCTTTTTAGATACTTGTGGGTCTCCACCTTTGATACCACCCCTACACTTAAAACTGGTAGTTTTTTTAAAGGTTAGTTGGATGTGGAATCTGAAATCAGATCAATAAACTTTTATGCTTTGTTACATAAAATTGCTGGTATATCTAATACTTTGAGTGGACCTTTTACAAAATCATGCATTTAGTCATTTGGAAAACACTGGTTCACTGGGTTATGCTGCTCTTCCAAACGCAGAGTCTCTTAAATGTTGGGAAGCTGCCAAGCTCACAGTGGCAGATACAAGTTTTCTAAAATTTTAATTTTCACTTGAAAGCTCAAATTTTATCATTGGCAATAAATTCTGTCTATTGTTTCTTTCAAGGAACAGTCACACTCTTTTCATTTTTTAAAAAGTATCTGCCAGATATGCCAGTTTGAATACCCATAGTCTGTCCAACATCCTCAAGTAAAATGATGTTTCCTTTAAAAAAAAAAAAGAAAGAAAGAAAGAAAGAAAGTGGGGCGCCGGGGTGGCTCAGTCAGTTAAGCTAAGCATCTGACTTTGGCTCAGGTCATGATCTCCCGGGGGCGCCTGGGTGGCTCAGTCAGTTAAGTGTCCCACTCTTGATCTGGTTAAGCATCCCACTCTTGATCTCAGCTCAGGTCATGATCTCCCGGGGGCGCCTGGGTGGCTCAGTCAGTTAAGTGTCCCACTCTTGATCTGGTTAAGCATCCCACTCTTGATCTCAGCTCAGGTCATGATCTCCCGGGGGCGCCTGGGTGGCTCAGTCAGTTAAGTGTCCCACTCTTGATCTGGTTAAGCATCCCACTCTTGATCTCAGCTCAGGTCATGATCTCCCGGGGGCGCCTGGGTGGCTCAGTCGGTTAAGCGTCCGACTGCAGCTTTGGTCATGATCTCACGGTTCATGGGTTCGAGCCCTGCGTCGGGGTCTGTGCTGACAGCTCAGAGCCTGGAGCTTGTCTTCGGATTCTGTGTCTCCCTCTCTCTCTGACCCTCCCCTGCTCACGCTGTCTCTCCCTCCCTCTCTCTCTCTCTCAGAAATAAACAAAACATTAAAAAAATATTTGAAAAAAAAAAAAAGGTCATGATCTCCCGATTCGTGAGATTGAGCCCTGCATCGGGCTCTGTGCTGACAGTGTGGAGCCTGCTTGGGGTTCTCTTCTTTCCTCCCTCTCTCTCTGCCCCTCCCCCATGCATGCTTGCTCTCTCTCTCTCTCTCTGAAAATAAATAAGCATGAAAAAAAATTTTTTTAAGAAAGAAAAAAACCCAAAGATACTCAACATCTTATTTTATTAGGGAATTGCAAATTAAAACAAGATAGCTATTAGAATGGCTGAAATCCAAAGCACTACCACCAACTAATGCTGGCAAAGATGTAGAGCAACAGGAGCTCTGCTTCACTGCTGGTAGGAATGCAACATGGCACAGCCCCTTTGGAAAACAGTGGGGAAGTTTCTTACAAAACTAAACATGCTCTTACCATGCGATCCAGCCATTGTACTCCTTGGCTTTACCCAAATGAACTGAAAAATTATGTCCACACAAAAGCTGCGCACAAGTGTAAGCAGCATTATGCATAATTGCCCAAACTTGGAAGGAACCAAGATGTCCTTCAATAGGTGAATGGAGAAACAAACTGGCACATCCAAACAATGCAATATTCACTGATACAATGAGACGAGCTATCAAGCCACAAAAGGACCCGGGGAACCTTAAATACATATCCCTAAGTGAGAGAAACCAATCTGAAAAGGCTATATTGGTATGCCCCAAACTGATAACCCTGGAAAAAGTAAAACTGGTTTTAAGGCAAAAGATCAGTGGTTGCCAGGAACTGGGGAGAGGGAGGGAGGGATGAATAGGTAGAGCACAGGTGGTTTCTAGAGAAGTGAAACTACTCTGTATGATACTGTAATGGTATCATGGCACATAGGTGTCATTATACATTTGTCAAAACCCATAGAATGTGAACCTTAATTAAACTATGGACTTCATTAATAATAACGTATCGATATTAGCTCATCAGTTGTAACAAATATACTATACTAATGCAAGATGTTAATAATGGGAGAAAAATGGGAGAGGGCTAAGTGATGTATGGGAGCTGTCTGTACTACTCAAAAAAAAATTCTTTTAATTCTAAAACGTTGCTTCAGCTCACATTTTAACTACACAAGTGGTGTATGGGTTCAAGCCCCACACTGGGGTCCATGCTGACAGTGTGGAGCCTGCTTGGGATTCTCTCTCTCCCTCTTTCTCTGCCCTTCCCCTGCTTGTGTGCACACACTCTCTCTCTCAAAATAAACTTCAAAAAATGTGTACTGCTTCATTAGGGATGTCCTTAATTGAAAATGCGAGTGCACAGCAGGGAGTAATCCAATGACTACTACTACTACAATTTGGTGCCTTATTCCTGCTAAGTTGCCAACAGTTTTATTACCCATGGTTGCTTTTGCATCATCAATGCAAATTGCTTTTGTATCATCAGTGCAAATGGCAGCACAGTCAAAAGGACAAATAATGTATCCATATTATTATAGAGGTAGTTTTGTCCTTGAAGACCCCAGGGGTCCACACATCTGGACTGTGTGTTGAGAATCATTTTCCTAAAAGGAAGGAATGTCAGGAGTAGATGTAAAAGTAGGGATTACTAGGGACAGATGTGTTTGGCAGGTAGAATCACTGGGCTAACTTTTCCTACTGCTGAGGGTCTGGCCCACTTCTAGGCCATCCTAACAGATAAGGTAGGCCAAGTCACTCTGGAAGCCATTGATCTATTTAGGGGATGAATCTCTTAATCTGCTGTCAGCCCCAGTCCATATGAATTCAGTGTGGGTTGGAAAGGCTGGACTAGCTCTTCTACTTAAATGGTTCCATTAAATTCAGCATTTATGGTCTATTATGGGACAAGAACTGTACAGGTTACAGAGAAAGACACAAATTAGTAAGTTGTGGCCTCTGTCCTCTTCCTTGAAAGACAAGAAAACATAATAATAAAAGAATATAAAAAAATAAAAGAATATAGAGATAATAGGATAATAATAGAATATATAAAATTCTGTATATTTTTGAAAGTTTATTTATTTTGAGAGAGAGAGCACATGCACACCTGTGTGGGGTGGGGCAGGGACAGGGAGAGAGAGAATCCCAAGCAGGCTCCAAGCTCTTAGCACAGAGCCCCATGTGGGCTTGATCCCACGAACCATGAGATCATGACATGAGCCCAAAATCAAGAATCAGACGCTTAACATACTGAGCCACCCAGGCGCCCCTTTAAAGTCCTAAGTATTAGGGGTGCCTGGGTGGCTCAGTCGGTTAAGTGTCTGACTTCAGCTCAAGTCATGATCTCATGGTCCGTGGACTCAAGCCCCACATCAGGTTCTGTGCTGACAGCTCAGAGCCTGAAGCCCATTTCAGATTCTGTGTCTCCCTCTCTCTCTGCGCCTCCCTTGTTCGCACTCTGTCTCTCTCTGTCTCAAAAATAAAATAAAACATTAAATAAATAAATAAAGTCCTAAGTATTANTGCACTCTCTCTCTGTCTCAAAAATAAAATAAAACATTAAATAAATAAATAAAGTCCTAAGTATTAAATGAGGTGTCAAATGCTGTGGGAGCACTGAGGAGGAACTGAATTATGACTGGAGAACTCAGGAAAGTTTCTGAAAACTTGAGCTGGACTTTGAAGGATGAGTATAATTTTGAAAGGAGAAAGGGAAATCAAAAGTTCTTGGTAGTCTTGCGTGAATGAAGAGCATTCTGGATAAGAGAAGTACAGCTAATAAATGAGCTGTGGTAACTCAAAACCTCTCCACTTCATGATTTTAACTTGTTTTTGTTGAAGGGGTTGATTTCCAGTTTATCCTTTCAGGACTAGTATACAAAGACTCATGCCATTTAGCATCCATTTATCCATAAAATAGTCCAACATCTAGGAAAGAGATTTCTTCATGGACCTTTTCTAATACAAATTATCTTTTTATATGCACTGGAGAGAAAGAAGCCCTCTTTCGGATCTCTTGATTCAATACCCCAAACATTTAGTGAGTGCCTACTCTGCTTATGGCATATATTTTTTTCTACAAGGGTGCCAAAATAAAGACATAGCCCCTGCCTTCACAGAAGTTAAAGTCTTGGAGGAGTCAAATGTGTATGCAGCTAATGGCAAAGCATATTGTAAAGTCTATAAAAGATAAAATGTAATGGAGATCAGAGGAGGAAGAAGTTAACTTCAGGGGGAAATCTTGAAGGCTTCATGCAAGCAATGTCTTAAATATGAATACGCTTAGTGATGAATGAAGCAGGATATTCACTCATCATGAGAAAAGTCTGCTTGAACAAAGATATAAAAGGGGATGGTGTGGGGGCTCCTGGGTGGCTCAGTCGTTTGGGAGTCCAACTTCCACTTAGTCATGATCTCACAGTTCATGGGTTCGAGCCCCGTGTCAGGCTCTGTGCTGACTGTTCAGGGTCTGGAGGCGGCTTCAGGTTCTGTGTCTCCCCCTCTCTTTCTGCCCCTTCCCCACTCGCACTCTGTCTCTGTCTCTCTCAAAAATAAATTTTAAAAAAGCTTAAAAGGGAGGGGGAATAGTGTGTTTGAGGAAGGAAATATAATTTGGTATGACTAGGGGGACTGGGAGGTGAGTCTCATGGGAGATAAGGTTTGAAAAGCAGGTTAAAAAGAATCTTGGGATGCCAAACTAAGAACTTTGGGCTTTACTCTGGGGACTGGGTGGAGAATATTCAATCTGTGTTTTGGGAAGATAACAAGCAGCCCTGTGAGGAATGGATGGGAAAAGAAGGGTCAGTTTGGAGGTGAATGGAATTATCCAGAAAGGAGATAATACTGGCATTACCTAGGAAGCAGGAGCTGGTGTGGAAAGGAGAGAGTGGATAGAGAGACCAAGACAGAATCAAGACTTAGTGATGTCCCACTGTGGGTGTAGGAGTTTAGGGATCCCTAGCTTGGGAAACTGGTAGAATGGAAGTACTACTACCCAGCAGGAGGAACATAGGAAAAAGATCAAGGGTTTGGTTTGACCGTCAGGGGTGTCTGTGGAGAGGACATTGGAGAGGGAGCAATAGCAATTGAGAACAAGGTCAGGGCTGGAGACACAGATTTGGGGACCATCCAGAAATGGCTGCTGCAACCATAATGCATTGCACTTCCCTAGGGAGACCAGGGTTTCAACCTTAGCACTGCTGACACTTTGGTCTATATAATTCTTTGTTGTGAGAGGGCTGTAGGAAATTTAGCATCCTTGGCCTCTGCCCATTGGATGCCAGTAGCACATCCCCTCAGTTGCAACAAACTGAAATGTCTCCAGGTGTTGTCAAATGTCCCTTGGAGGGCAAAATCAACCTCATAGAGTACTATTGCTCCAGGAGAGTGCAGAGTCAGGAGCGGAGATGGCCAAGAGCAAAACCTTCTGATTCTAAGGTCACAGTCAGAAGGAAGAAAGCACGTTAGAAGCAATGGGGGGAGGTGACTGTGTCACAGATGGGGTGGCCAGCAGTGTAACAGTCAACAAAGGGGGTTGGAGACAAAAGAGGCTTTGGCAGTGGTGAGAACTTTATGGTCCTTCAGGAAGCAATTCCAGTTGTGCCTCATGAATGGGCCTTTCCTTATTTTCTAGCCTTTCCCCAGAGGGGAGTAAACTGCCCACTTGGGCCATAAATAAGATTGGGACAGATGTCAGTGTATCCCCAAAGTTTGCCTGGTTGCTTTGCAGACTGTTAACTATTCATCTTACATTATTTTCTCATTCTATTTTGTCTATTAGTCTCTTTTTTCATTTATAAAGTGGTTTAGTAGAAATATAGAAATATATATCCATATCATTTAATCCTAATAATAACCCTGCAAAACACTTTCATTCCTCTTCCCATTTTGCAGACGAGGAAACTGAAGTTCCCAGAGGCGAAGTGGCTTGCCCAAGACCACACAGCCAAGGAGCAGGAGAGATCATACCCAAATCTTCTGATCACGCAGAGACTGAGAACACTCTTCATCACACTGTGATTGCTTCGTTGGCTGCCACTCCTACCACGGAGCATTTTTCTTTGCAAAGTGACTGATACTCCATTTCTTCTGGGATAGAGCAATCAATGACTTATTTCTCTTCTTGCACCCTGCCCATAGTATCATTTCTTTTTTCTTTTCTTTCCTTTCCTTTCCTTTCCTTTCCCTTTCTTTCCCTTTCTTTCTCTTTCTTTCTTTCTTTCTTTCTTTCTTTCTTTCTTTCTTTCTTTCTTGTAAGCTCTAGGCCCAATGTGGGGCTTGAACTCATGACCTCAAGATCAAGTGTCACATGCTCTTCTGACTGAACTAGCCAGGCACCTCCCACCCCCCATAGTACCATTTTTGCTCACTGTACACTGTTTGGTGCCTTACTGAGTGTCTCATCCTGTGGGGGCATTAGCAAGGTGGCCTTCTGCCCAAGGGTAGCACTGTGATGTTGGCATGGGTGAGGCCAAGGCTGCAGGGGTCCTGCATGGGGAAGAGGAGTGTGAAACACGTTACAGTCCCAAGTCTGGGCCCTAGAGAATCCCCCTAATGGTTGCTGGGTCTAGGCCCAAGGGTCGGTCCCTCAGGGACATCAATGTATATCCAAGGCTGGCAGTGGCCTACTAGACCCCAGTAACTCCTCAACTACTGTAACTGTGATTTCCACCCTGGAAATCCTTCATTTCTTTCTGCTCTCCTCAGACATTCTACTCTGGCCCTTTGTGTTTCCGCACCTTTCATGTTCCCGTATCCACCATTGCACTTAGCATTTGGAATTTTTTTTGGGAGACAGAGGGCGCAAGTGAGCTAGGGATACAGAGAATCCAGTGAGGGGCAGACAGAGAGATAGAGAGAGACAGAGAAGGGAGACTCACCCAAAGCAGGGCTCCAGCTCACCCGAAGTGGGGCTCGTGCTCATCCAAGGCGCGAATAGAACTTATGAACCATGAGATCATGACCTGAGCCAAAGACAGATGCTTAAGTGACTGAGCCACCCAGGAGCCCTGGAATTCTTAGTAATGGTAATCACAATAGCCACCATTTACTGAGAGTTTTTTCAGTGCCAGGCACAGACAGTGAGGTAACTGAGGCTTAGAGATGTCACATAAGTTTATCTAAGGTCACACAAATATTAAGGTATGGATCAGTATGTCTAATAGAAATACAATTTGAGCCACATTTGTAATTTAAAATTTTCTAGTGACCAAAGTAAAAGAAAAGAAACAGGTGAAATTAATTTTATCAATTTTAAAAATTTAACTCCATATACTACATTACTTCAACATGTCGTCAGTATGTAAAATGACTAATGAGATATTTACATTCTTTTTTGCATAATAACTCTTTGAAATACAGAGTGTGCTTTACTCTTACATCACTTCTCAGTTTATTTTAATTTTTTTAATGTTTATTTGTTTTATATTTGAGAGAGAGAGCGAGGGAGGGGCAGAGAGACAGAGACAGAGAATCTGAAACAGACTCCACACTGTCAGGGCTTTGCCTGAGGATGTGGGGCTTGAATACATGAGCCATGAGATCATGACCTGAGCCAAAGTCAACCAACTGAGCCACCCAGGGGCCCCTCACTTCTCAGTTCAGATTAGCCATAGTTCAAGTACTAAGTTCATAGTATATAGTACATAGTACTATGTGTATAGTCAACAGCCACATGGGGTCAGTGGCTACTGTACTGGGCAGCACAAGTACAGATCAAGGATTCTGACCCACTTTATAGCCTTTCTAAGGATAGTGAAAGCAGGCTGGTACTGTGCACCAAAATTTGGGTTTGCAAAATATAATAACTTGATCTAAATTGTGATAAGATTTCATTATAAACTAGAATACAGTACCTCAAAACAAAGGTCCAAAATTTGTAAGATCGTTTAAGAAAATCATGTGTTAGAGAAGCTGACATTTCCCTCTGGAACTGATACTTCTGTGATGGGGCAGGAATGTTTGTTCCCTTTTGCGTGACCCTGTTATTGTTCTGTCTTGATAAATAGCATCCAGGAAGACTGGATTTTCTCTGGCCTGGAGCCAGGTGGTGGAAAAATCCTTTGCCCTGGGGCCCTTCTCTGGTCCATAGGGCAGGCATCTGACCATTTCTAACTCACTTCACCACCCCCTCATGGTGGCTCCTGAAGGGATTGTTGAACTCTGGGACGCAAGAAGGGGTTGGTGAACCATCATTTCCTGGTTCCAACAAAGGCTAGGCCTTTGTTCTGGACACTGTGCAAGGCACGCTGCATGCGCTATCATTCTCACCATCCTCTGTCGTCAGCATTAGCACCTGCAAAACCCAGAGAGGTGAAGAGGTTCACCCAGGGTCACACAGCTAATAGCTCAGAGCTTTCTGACACCACAGCCCAAGATCACAGCATTCCAGACTCTGGAGGTTTTAATACTTTCTGACCACCCATGCACATGGGAACAAGGGTTGCCAGCAAGAAATTTTCATATCTGTGTTCTGTTTCTATGTTAACTAGCCCTGGCGGGGTGCTTAAGGTTGATTTCAGTCTCTAGGATTTGGGGTCAGATATTCTGGATATTTAAAAAAAANACCACAGCCCAAGATCACAGCATTCCAGACTCTGGAGGTTTTAATACTTTCTGACCACCCATGCACATGGGAACAAGGGTTGCCAGCAAGAAATTTTCATATCTGTGTTCTGTTTCTATGTTAACTAGCCCTGGCGGGGTGCTTAAGGTTGATTTCAGTCTCTAGGATTTGGGGTCAGATATTC
>NW_027527934.1:3265993-3267571 GCF_008692635.1 Crocuta crocuta
ACTGAAACAGGCTCCAGGCTCCGAGCTGGCAGTCAGCACAGAGCCCGACGCGGGGCTCGAACCCACGAACCGCGAGATCATGACCTAAGCGAAAGTCGGACGCTCAACCGACTAAGCCACCCAGGCGCCCCGAGATGTCACATAAGTTTATCTAAGGTCACACAAATATTAAGGTATGGATCAGTATGTCTAATAGAAATACAATTTGAGCCACATTTGTAATTTAAAATTTTCTAGTGACCAAAGTAAAAGAAAAGAAACAGGTGAAATTAATTTTATCAATTTTAAAAATTTAACTCCATATACTACATTACTTCAACATGTCGTCAGTATGTAAAATGACTAATGAGATATTTACATTCTTTTTTGCATAATAACTCTTTGAAATACAGAGTGTGCTTTACTCTTACATCACTTCTCAGTTTATTTTAATTTTTTTAATGTTTATTTGTTTTATATTTGAGAGAGAGAGCGAGGGAGGGGCAGAGAGACAGAGACAGAGAATCTGAAACAGACTCCACACTGTCAGGGCTTTGCCTGAGGATGTGGGGCTTGAATACATGAGCCATGAGATCATGACCTGAGCCAAAGTCAACCAACTGAGCCACCCAGGGGCCCCTCACTTCTCAGTTCAGATTAGCCATAGTTCAAGTACTAAGTTCATAGTATATAGTACATAGTACTATGTGTATAGTCAACAGCCACATGGGGTCAGTGGCTACTGTACTGGGCAGCACAAGTACAGATCAAGGATTCTGACCCACTTTATAGCCTTTCTAAGGATGGTGAAAGCAGGCTGGTACTGTGCACCAAAATTTGGGTTTGCAAAATATAATAACTTGATCTAAATTGTGATAAGATTTCATTATAAACTAAAATACAGTACCTCAAAACAAATGTCCAAAATTTGTAAGATCGTTTAAGAAAATCATGTGTTAGAGAAGCTGACATTTCCCTCTGGAACTGATACTTCTGTGATGGGACAGGAATGTTTGTTCCCTTTTGCGTGACCCTGTTATTGTTCTGTCTTGATAAATAGCATCCAGGAAGACTGGATTTTCTCTGGCCTGGAGCCAGGTGGTGGAAAAATCCTTTGCCCTGGGGCCCTTCTCTGGTCCATAGGGCAGGCATCTGACCATTTCTAACTCACTTCACCACCCCCTCATGGTGGCTCCTGAAGGGATTGTTGAACTCTGGGACGCAAGAAGGGGTTGGTGAACCATCATTTCCTGGTTCCAACAAAGGCTAGGCCTTTGTTCTGGACACTGTGCGAGGCACGCTGCATGCGCTATCATTCTCACCATCCTCTGTCGTCAGCATTAGCACCTGCAAAACCCAGAGAGGTGAAGAGGTTCACCCAGGGTCACACAGCTAATAGCTCAGAGCTTTCTGACACCACAGCCCAAGATCACAGCATTCCAGACTCTGGAGGTTTTAATACTTTCTGACCACCCATGCACATGGGAACAAGGGTTGCCAGCAAGAAATTTTCATATCTGTGTTCTGTTTCTATGTTAACTAGCCCTGGCGGGGTGCTTAAGGTTGATTTCAGTCTCTAGGATTTGGGGTCAGATATTC
>NW_027527934.1:3267586-3296560 GCF_008692635.1 Crocuta crocuta
TTAAAAAAAAAAAAAAGAAAGAAAGAAAGGAAGGAAGGAAGAAAGAAAGGAAGAAAGAAAAAGGAGACAGCTTCCCTTTCTAAATCTGGAGGCCCAGCCTCAGGAAACCTAGGAGGGCTGCTTGATCTTTCTCTTCTTGTTCCTGATGAGTTAGAAGACCTTTGGTGCCCGGGAGCCCTGTTGCTTTAAGTCTAAGCCCTGGTTTGGGAGGAGACTGGGAGGGCAAAGGAGGCTGCCCGCCTACCTGGGGGAACCTGCCGGAGGTGAGGCTGGAGCCGCCTGGGATGCGGGGTGGGCGGGGGCAGGCTGAAAGTTGGAGCAAGCAGGAAGTGAACCGAGGGCCGCCCGGGAGGAAACAGACTAGGCGAGTTTGCCGCTGACAGGCCTGAGCCGCTTGGAGACATGGTGAGCGAGCTGGGAACTAGGAAGGGGCCGATTCAGAGAAGGGCCGGAGTGGGCTGGGGGCTGGGGATCGGGAGAGCTCGGCGGCGGAGTCGGAGGGCTGGGCCAGGGCTGACCGTGGCCTCTCTCCTTTGACAACTTGGCTGCAAAAAGTTCGGAGCCGCCTGGGCGGGTGTTCCTGCACCTTCTCTACTCCCTCCCTTGACCTCTGTGCTGGCCTGGAGCAGGGTTTCGGTGGGGGTGGGGGGTCCGAATTCCATGCGGGGAGTTGCTGAGAGGCCTTTCATCTCCTGCTCCAGCCCTCCCGCCGCCGGGTGTTGTGACACCCCTGGGCAGCACCTCTGAAGTTCTCTGGGCGGATTCCAGCCCCGCGGCAAAATCCCCCCCCACCCCCTGCCTTTCACTTTATCCCTACACCGAAACCCCAGGAATCTGTCTTCTCCACCGAGTCTGAGGAATCAGGCTCCTCTCCATAAATGTGAGGAAGGAAACTAAGGGTTTGTGAAAGACTCAAACGTTGGGTTTCTGTGATAATCCATCTAGTTTGGACCCCAGCTCCTGGCCTGTTTCAAAAGGCCTAGGGTCAGGGAGGGAGGAGCTTCATAATAGTTTTCTCTCCCTGTTCAAAAACCTTATCTTCACCCAGGGCAGAAGGGCCCTCCGTTTCCCCCAACACCCAGGCTGCTGTTTTTGTTGAATATCTGCTTAAGCAGGCAGTCGTGGCCTGGTGGCTGCGTGTGGTGCTGTGTGGTGGGAAAAGCAGAAGTTCGTGGCGCAATGACTCTCCCTCCTGGGGCCTGCTGAGGGACCTGGAGCCTGAGTGCTGTGGCTCTGGGTCACAGCACTTAGGCTGGAGGCCTGGGCCCCCGGCTTCTGCCCGGCCGCTGCCTTGCAGGGAAGCGGGGTTGTGCTGGCTGAGGGCCTTCTGCTGGCCAGCACGTGTATTTGTCAGGAGGACCCTTTGGTTAGTAGTGGTGGGTTTCTACTTTGTGAGATGCCAGCCCAGCAGTTCCTTCTGACCCCATCAGGGGAGCAGGGAAACAGTGGAGAGGGATTTAGTGCTGGGTTTCTTTTCCTCATCAGGGGCCCTGAGAACCTGAAAAGAAATTTGATCTAGTCTGTCTAGCATCAGCACTCACCTTCTGAGACTTAATAACACATTTATTTTTGATTACATGAGTAATACGTGAAAACATTCTCTTTGTAAACAGTTCAAGCATTAAAAAAAAGCTAAAGTCCATCTGAGGCCTTCTCCTCCTCTGGCCTCTGAGGCTGAGTCTCGGTTCCTCCACCTCCACCGCTTGACCGAATTAACCCCTGTGTTGCTGCCCAGGACGAGGCCAGTGGGGGTGGAGGAAATGACCGCGTGCGGAACCTGCAGAGTGAGGTGGAAGGAGTCAAGAATATCATGACCCAGAATGTGGAGCGGATCCTGGCCCGAGGGGAAAACCTGGACCATCTCCGCAACAAGACAGAGGATCTGGAAGCCACAGTGAGATGGGGAGCCCACTGCGGGTAGAGGAAGAGAGAGGGGGGAGGACTGTTGACGTTTGAGGGGTTGGTGGTGTTGGGGGCACAATGAATAGGAGAGAAGTCTGCCTTTTCACGTGGTTTGGGAATTGATGAGCAAGTCCCCAGTCCTGATTCTGCTCTATTCCACTGACTGTGACTGGGATCCGGGGAAGGGGTCCAATGACTGGGGAGGTTGATTCTTGGAGGCATTTTATGAGAGAGACAGATGGCCCTGTCAGCCCTTCCATTCTTTGGCTTCTCTCCCGTGAAACTGATTTTTCTCTTTGAAGGCTCTCCTTGACAATCCTTTGGACCTGACCTCCCCAGGGCAAAAAATATTGGCTCTGGAAACTCCTCCTAGGGCCTTTGGCCTTCTCTGGGGGTTATTAGGCAGGGGGCGGAAAACTGCTGGAGTTTTGCTGAGTCTGCTTTAAAAAGATGCTGGGAAGAGCAGTGAAATTCTTTGATCAAAGGGTCCTCTGCTAACTGAAGGCTAGAATAATATCTCCCACACATCTTGCTAGACCTCATTCCTCTCTCTCTTTAGTCAGCTGCTCACGGAGGGAGTAACTCTAACAAAGTAACTCCAGTAAAGGCTGGAGCCTAAGGCTTTAGGTCCTTGGGGAGAGAGAATGGCCGTGGCTTTCTGAGTCCTGTGCATAATCCCTGGGAAAGGGTTGTTTGTCTCCCCGGAACTTGGTGTTCCTCTCGGTAGCCTAATCTGGGGAGCATGGCTCAGGGAAACTTAATATCTGCAACCTGAGTTGAGGAGAAAGAGCAGTTTCTCTCACCTCTAGCCTCCTCCATACTGCTCTGGCCCACCTTCTGGCTTCAGCTGTCCCCATGGGGCAAGGGGTCATGGATGCAGGGAGATGGGACCATCTGGAGCTTGCACCCCTTGGCTCCAGCGTGTGCCCTCCCAAGGTGGGTTGTGCAGACAGGGTCGCACCCCCAACTGTGAGCAGAGTCCCCTCCACGTGCGTGATGGTGCAGGGTAGGAAGAGAAGGGGGAAAGCAGGGGCCCAAAGGGAGCCCAGGAACTCTAGATTTGAAGCTGGCCCGCCCGATTGTCATGAAGGTGGGAGGCAGAACATTTATTGCTAACAGTCCGTTACCTCAACTGATCACTTAAGTATTTAGATGTAAGGGAGGGGCGCCTCTGTTCCAGTGCGCGGGTGCACTGGTTCACTCTGCCTTATCCCCCAACAGTCGGAGCACTTCAAGACCACGTCACAGAAGGTGGCTCGGAAGTTCTGGTGGAAGAACGTGAAGATGATCGTCCTCATCTGTGTGGTTGTTTTTATCATCATCCTCCTCATCGTGCTCTTTGCCACCCATGCCATCCCAACTTAGGGAGCCCCACCCCAGCCTCCTCTTCAGGGCAGCCCTCCAGAGTGGGTGCCAAGAAGGGCCCTGTCTCCCATCCTCCGCAGGGAATGCTGCTCTGCCCTCCCGCCCCTCACTCTGAGGCCCCGCTGCCATACTGTCTGCCCCAGGAAGCACCTCGGGCCCCCGGAAGGAGAGAGCCGAACTGTGGCTGCGTTTCCTGGGCCCTCAGAGTTGGTTGGAGAGACACCCAGAAGGCCCAGCAAGTGGCTGGGAAACTGATGGTGGCCGGTGGGCAATAAAGACCTTTCAGTATCCCTACACATGTGAGGTAATTTCTCCCTTTCCATTTTGCCTTTGGCCCTTCTATTTCTTTTCCCCCTGGGGTCCCCTTCTGGCTGCGATCCTATTTGAGTTCCAAGTGGTTGGAGGGGTAGAGAGCGTATGTTTGGAGAAGAAAGACGGAGCCTCCTCATTCTTCTCTATTCATTGTCACAGGTCTCAAGAACCAGAATTTCCTGAGGGTCTCGGCAAATGGAAAATTCAAAATCATTTTAGGGTGGTATGCAGGATTCCTAAGTGTCCATCTTGGGTCTTGCCATGTCCCTTTATTACTTTTCTGCTGGAAGTGTTAGCCTAGGCAGCCCGAGGGCCTCCTGCCTCACCCGTCACTGTCATCTCTCTTCTGTGGTCCTGTTGCAGTCTAGAGTGTGGGGTTGGAGGAACTGGGCTGCTCTTCCTTCTCTTTGGTTCTTCAAAATTCTTTCTTTCTTTTTTTTTTTTAATGTTTTATTTATTTCTATTAGAGAGAGAGAGAGAGACAGTGTGAGCAGGGGAGGGTCAGAGAGAGAGGGAGTCACAGATTGAAACAGGCTCCAGGCTCTGAGCTGCAGTCAGCACAGAGCCCAACGCGGGGCTCGAACCCACAAACTGCGAGATCATGACCTAAGCGAAAGTCGGACGCTTAACCGACTAAGCCACCCAGGCGCCCCTCTTTCTTTTTTTTAAAAGTAATCTCTACAAGTCAACATGGAGCTTGTCCTCACGACCCCGAGATCAAGAGTCACATGTTCTTCCGACTGAGCCAGCTGGGTGCCCCTGGTTCTACAAAGTTCTATTTGTCTTTTGTCTGCCCCTGCCCTTTTGGGACTTAGGAGGGCCTCTGGGTCTCAGCTGAGGGGGCAAACATCTCTTCCCATGTCTCGTGGTTGGGCCCAGTCAGTGTCACAGGACAGGGCATATGGCCCTCCTTCCCCTCCATGTACAATGGAGCTCTTTGTCCCTCCTCCCCAACCAGGTTCCACCTCATTGTCACTCTTTCCTCTGTCTTGGTTTGGGGAAAGAGTTCTTGTCATCTCTGTCCCCATTTCTCCCCTGGGCTTTCCAATATTAAAAAAAAAAAAGACAACCTGTTTTGGGGAGGGAGTGTAGAAGGAACAGGGTTAGGAGACAGGATTTGGAACTCCTACTGGCAAGTCCTGGAATCCTACTCTGAAAGGGGGGGGGGGGCTAGAAAAGCCCTCAGGGCAGTCTTGGTCCTCCTAGGTCCTCCTAGGTCAGGCTACAGCCATCCTCTCTCCTCAGGCCACTCCTGGATTCACGGTCCGCAGAACTGGGGTGAAACCTCTTCCCTGGGACCCAGATTGCCCAGGGTGGGGATGAGGGCTGTGCTCACAGGGGCTCAACCCTAGGAGGGAAACGTTCAAACTCCTTCCTCAATAGTGGCCACAGCTGAGGTGCTGGGGGTGGCGGGGGTGGGGTGGAGAACAGGTGGCTGTGACTTGCTTGCAGCAGCGAGGGGAGAGGCTGGGAATGGGTAGAGTCAGCTCAGGAAGGCTCTGGAAGGGTAGCCTTGCCCATCTTCCGATTGAGGAGCAGGGTCATGAGGGCAGGGCTGCAGCTGCCCTTGTGGTGAAGAGGGAAATACAGAAGAGCCTGAACTAGCACTTTTTTCATGGGGGCCTGTTTTCTTTTAAGCGAGGCGGCGGTCACACAACATACGTCGTATCCGTGTACATACACTTGTATCATGCAGCGGTGCTGTTTTAAAATAGTTCAGCGGCAGGTGATGCATTCACAATGTTGAATGTGAATAAACTTTCTTTCCCTTCACAACTTTCTGGGGGAGTCGGCGTGGAATGCATTCCCCGAGGAGGTGGCCGAGACCCCGCCTGGCTGGCGCTTTGCGTCGTCTCTAACGCAGGGGCACCGGGACGGTTGCTTGTTGCGTGCGATGCCTCGGCTCCAGAGTCCACTTCGCTGGGCCCCCGACGTGGGGTGGGGGAGGGGCGGGGTGCAGGGTGCAGAGCGAGCCCTGGGCTGTTCAGACGTAAGCGCCCGGTTCCGGGGGCCTGGGAGCCAGGCGAGGCTGGGCCGGTCGCCGGCAGCTTTCGCTTNGGTGTGTGGCACCGCGGCCGCTCGGCGACAGAGGAGCGAGCCGGAGCCGGCCCGGCGGCGGCGGCGGCGGCAGCTATGGTGAGGGCCCGGCGGGGCAGAGCCGGACCGGTGCGGGGCAGAGGGCGACGTGTGGGTGGGAGACCGGAGTCTGAAGTCCGAGGTGGGAGGTGACCTCCGGGATCCGCGCCGGTCCCCTCCGGGGAGGTGGCCACCGCCAGGAGCAGGATGGGGGCCAGAGCCTCCACTGGGGCGCACAGGCTGGGGAGGGAAAGTTTGGCCGCCTTCGCGCGGTGAGCGCGACTCGGGCTTCCCCCTTCTCTGAGCCAAGTGGTTAGGGAGTCAAGACTCCAGGCTGAGATCCTGGTGGTGGCCGCTTATGGGCTCTGAGCCCGGGCAAGTCACTTAACCTTCCTGAGCCTCCTTTTCCGCATCTGTGAAGTGGGGTCAGCAGTACCTGCGTGGCCGGTGACTCACCTCCTGGTGAGGTTAAGGGAGATTCAAGGGCAGAGCCCTGCCTGGCGCTCAGAACCTTCTCCTGAGAAGTGGTAGGTAATGTGACGACCTCTTCAGCCTTTCCTGGAGCTGTGAGGAGCCAAGTGTGGCCTGGGAGTTGGAAACCTGAGCAGATGGACTGGCAGAGGCTCTGCTAGCCCCATGGCAGGGTGTTGGAGGGCACGCTCCTTCCCCTGGGGAAAGATCAAGGGAGATGTTTACCATGAAAGTTCCACTGAAGTTATCGGAGTGTGGCACAGGCCTGACTCCTAACCTCTGCCTAGGGACACATTCTGGAGGTGAGTCATCCCCCACTCCTGCTGCAGACTCTGGCCTGTGTCCCCACTTGCCATCTCCGAGGCAAAGGTGTCAGGAACAGGTGGTGCCGGCCGCTTCGCCTGTCCCCTGGACTCTTGGGAAGATGGGCTGGGCAGGAAGCAGGCTTGGTGCTTTAAGATTCTGCGCTGGAGAAGCTGGCAGAGGGGTGACGCGTGTGGCCTGGCTGGGGGTCGTGATGCCTGGATGGCCTCCTCTCTAGGGAACTGGAGGCAGGAAGAGGAAGCGGGGCAGGAAGGTTGCACTGAGCTCTAAGGTCACGCCAGGAAACTGAGGGAGGCTCTGAGAATGGGACAGAGCTCAGAGCCCACTTCCTAGCGTGCAGGCCAAGGGATCAGGCAGGGCTAGGGGTGGGCTTCCAGTTGGCCTTTAGCACGTGGGGAGAAGAGGAAACTCCTGAAATGAAGGCTCAGGCCAGGATAACTTCCTGGGGGGTACTGGAAAACTCTGGCCCCCTCACAGGCTCATCTGAGGCAAGTGGATCAGAGCCCGGGGAAGGTCTGCGGACCTAGCCCCGTCCCTCTGTTTCTTTCGGTCTTACCCCTTTCTCTGCCCCCAGCGCTTTCCCTTCCTTCTTCCCACTCCCTTCCCTCCTTGGTCTTTCTTCCTTGTCCTCTCCTCTGATTCATTCAATCAACAAGTATTTCTTGGGCATTTCTTCTGTGCCAGACATGTGGCAGGTATAGGTGACAGAGCGGGACCAAAGAGTGATGGGAAAGATGACAGCTGAGTGGGTAAGAGCGTGAATTCATTCATCTTGTAGATGGTCATCTCGTATGCACCGTCCGATGAATGTGGGTTTTGAACCACGGCTTCCCTCATGTGCACACAAGTTGAGCTGGTGGCATCAGAAGGTCTGTGGAGTCTTTACCCAGCCCGCTAACGTATTTGACCTCCCTTTACCTGCGTTCAGTTTAGCACAGTAGTTAAGAACATGATTCTTGGAGTTTATACTGGTTCAACTCCCAGATCATCTGCTTACTGGCTCTGTGAGCTTGGACAGATGATTTCACCCCTCTTAGCCTCAGTTTCTTATAAAACTGGGATAACAGCCTGCCTTCAGTGAGGTGTTGTGAGGATTAAATAAGATAAGGAGTACAAGCAGCAGGCAGCACGGTGTTTAGCTCGGAGTATGTGTCCATTGAATTGTGGCTTTTATTACCATCAAGATGTACGGCCTTCTCAACAGCCGGCAGTGACTGATGGGAATAAACTCTACACAGGTTATCAAAGGGCCCCGTAAAGTTCTGTATTAAGGTTAGAGGCGGACACACAGGTTTGCAGTAAGGAAGAACTTGCTTGGCTGTGTATTTTGTAAAAGTATCTAAGAGGTTTTATTTTATTTTTTTAATATTTTAATTTATTCCTAGGAGAGAGAGAGACAGCGTGAGCAGGGGAGGGTCAGAGAGAGAGGGAGATACAGACTCTGAAATAGGCTCTGAAAAACACCCCTCTAAGAGGTTTTAATGATCACACTTTTTGTGTAGTTCTTGAGATCTGACTGCTAAGACAAAAAAAAAATCAGCAAGGGAAGATTGGGCTCCATTAATAATAATAGCTATTATTTATTGAGCATTTAGTATGTGTCAGGTGTTGTGATAAGCACTTCGTTGGTAACATGTCACCTGCCTTAGCTAACATTATGGTAGATATTATTCTCGTCACCACTTTGAGGATGAGGCAGTGGAAGGTCAGAAAGGTCAGGTAAAGGGGCGCCTGGGTGGCTTAGTTGGTTAAGCGTCCGACTTTCACTTAGGTCATGATCTCGCGGTTCGTGGGTTCGAGCCCCGCGTCGGGCTCTGTGCTGACTGCCAGCTCAGAGCCTGGAGCCTGTTTCAGTCTGTGACTCCCTCTCTCTCTGACCCTCCCCTGCTCACGCTGTCTCTCTCTCTCTCTCTCTCCTAGAAATAAATAAAACATTAAAAAAAATTAAAAAAAAAAAAAGGTCAGGTAAAGGGTGAGTGGCAGAGGGAAGATGTGCAGGAACCCTGGCCTGCAATGTTGAGTCTCGGCTCTTAATTCTGAGCTCAGGTGAGTGCTGACCTAGGTGGGAGGTGATATGCCCTTTTGCTGCCTCAATCCTCTAACTAGGACAATGGTGGCAACTAGAATAGGGGTTCTNCAGGTGCCCCTAGAATCGGGGTTCTTTGGCACTAGACAAGAGAGAAGGGAGTTAGGACAGGGAGGTTTGGGAGAGCTTTGTTTTTAGAGGCACCAAGGTTATTTGGCTTGGAGAAACCAGAGATACTTGAGGGCTGAAGGCAGGCTATTCTGTACAGAGGGCTAACTGTCTGTCAGGAACATTTCCTGTGTAACTGCCACCCTCTGTCTGCCAACCATGCTGATGCTCGCCCTCCACTGCACAGCCTCAGCCCTGCACACCCCCAAACAGGGCTGGCAAGTGCCCCTCTCACCCATCCTTCCTTTCCATGCTCTCTGCTCCCCACTATCTGCAACCCCTCACACCCTTGCTGGTGGCATTTGTCCACCCCTTCTGGCTGTTCTCTCTGCCTGGAGTTTTCTCACTGCCGTCTTCCACCAGCAGAGAAATTATTCTGAAGCCCCTCTCCGGCATCCCCCATCCCCCCGGCTCAGAAGGGTCGCGTTCTGGATCTCCTTCCAAGCGACTGTCCCCTTCTTGACTTTTACTCTCTGTGTTCTCTGGCCCCACCCTGCCCCCTCTGCCTGGTGTGTCTTTGCCTGAATGCCCCAGCCGCACCCCATCCTGCAAGGGCTTATCCACCTCGTCCATCCCAGTTCACAGGAATCCACTCTCTGAGGGAGGCTCCAACCCTGGGTATGCGTATCTCACAGCACAGCCCTTCACTCTTCTCTACGTCATATATGTCTCTTTCCCTCGGTCTATAGTAAGCTTCTTAAGAACGGGCACAGTTCATTCAGAAATTTTTTCCCACACGTCCGCTGTGTGCCAGGCACTATATTGAGGTCACAGTGGCAGGCGTAGCATGGCCCCGCCCTCTGGTCCCTTACCTCCTTCCACATTCGGTGATTATTTCTCATTGTGCCAGCAGGGGCCTATGCATAGTGTCCTTTTCCAGCTAGTTGAGGGAGGGCCCAGGACGGCCAGGGGCTTGAGCCTGGGGCCACTTTGTTCCCTGGAGTGAATGTGTTCTTTTAGGCCTGGTCCCACCTTGGCTCCAGACAGTGGCTTTGCAGTGGGGGGAAGGAGGCTGCAGCAGGAAGCACAGCCAACTCTCTTGGGGAATGTGACCCAACGTCACCCCATGTTGGAGAACACGAGAATAATAGCTGTAGTTTTCAGAGTAGAAAAGCAGTAATATTCAGCATCCCACCAACCTCTAGCAGTGATTGTCATTTCGGGTCTCTGTCCCTTCTCAAGTTTTTGCCTTGGACTGTTATGAATGTGGCGATGCCCTGGGTCGTGTGCATGTGAACCGTGAGCTCGCTGACTAACAAGGTAGCAATAAGAGTGGTGGCGATGGGTGACAGGAAAAGTTAGTGATGGGGGCAACTTCCTTCTCTGTGTGTTAGTGCTCTTTGTTCCCCAGTTAGTGTTCCCCCAGCCTGTGAGTGCACCCCTCTGTCATAGTTTGCCTGCCCCCTCTCCAAGCAGGTTGCTTTTCTAAGCTCATGGGTAAATATTGACCTACTTGGGTTTCAGATGCCTGCCCCATGAAACTCTTGCTGGGCTAGATAAACACGCTGGGAAAACATCTCTTGAGAATAAGAGCTGTTCTTGGATAGGCTATAACGTGATGGCCTGCTCAATGAGCCCTTGCAATGGTCAGCACTGTGCTGGGCTGCCCCCCACCCCACCCCGGCCACCAGGATGGGGGGCAGACAAAGGTAGCTCCTCCCTCTGGGGCCTGTGGTCCAGCTGGGCAGATAGGACTCATATACTGGGAATGCTTGGAGGTTGTGTGCAAGACAGCTGCAAGGATCCCGAATGCATTTCTTGCCTGAGTAGGAGTGGCCCTCTGTGACCACCAGATCCCTCCCCTTTCTCTGGTTTTAAGTGGAATTTAGTCAAGTGCCAAAATGTCTGCAGCAGACAATGGGCAATATGGTCTGGCAGGAAAGGGAGCTTGGCCAGTGCTGTGTGGGGAGGAGATGAGAACAGGGATGGGCTGTGGGGGAATTAGGCTGTGGGAAGGGAGTTGCTGTGGTTTGTTAATCTGCTGGTATGCATCTCCCTGACATGTCCCTGGACCTGCTCCTGGACTTCCAGTTTTTCCTGGGGCCTCCTGCCCTGGATCTCACTCGGTTGTGTGTGTCCAAAGCCCAGTCCCTTTCTTGCTTGTGATGCACGCTCTCTTCCTCTCTCCTGTTCTCAGACCACCCCCCCACCCCTCCCTGCTTGAACCCTGCACCGGTCTTCCTCTGAAATCAGCTGGGTTCTTCTGTCTGGTGTGGTTGCTGCCCAAGCTGAGAAGTCTAAGAGTTGGTCTTGTCTCTGTGAGCTAGACCCTAGTGAAGACAGTGGGTAGCTGGACAGCTGAGGCCAGCAGCCAGGGAGGCTGAGGTTCCCAGGCAGACAGGGAATCAATTTTGGTGACTGATATGGGAGCAGGGTCATGCCAGGAGGCCGAACTGGCCTGACTGGTCAGAGGGAGGTTTGATCTCCCAGTTTGTTTCTCTGTGTGTGTCTGTCGGCTTAGGCGGAAGCTATCATGTGTGGTGGTCCAGGGTGACCTTTCTAGCTGGGGAGGGGTGGGTCTCCTCCCTGTCTGGTTTGTAGCCATGTAGCTTGGTGCCGTCTTCTCTGGTGCTTCCCTGGGCCAGTGGGAAGCCACAGGGCAGGTACACATTGGGTAAGGCCATCCTAGAGCAAGTGAGCAAAGTATCTGCTTTGTGGGAGGGTGAGACCCTGGGAGGTTTCCATCCTGAAGCATCTGAGAGGATGCTGAAAGCCAAGGCTGACCTGGGATCTGCCTTGATTGGCGAGGAGAGGAACCTGTGAGATCAGAGGCAAGCCACACACACACTCCTTCACTCTGTACATATCATACCCTTGCATGTAAGATACTGTTTCCTGTATCCATACATCACCTCCCACCCCACACACACTGGGGGCAAGGAGGCTGCTAGGTCTCAGGCCCAGGTGGGGGCCTCCTTCAGTTCTGACCTTGGGCTTGGCGCCCAGGCAGGGAAGGAGTTGGAACGGTGCCAGCAGCAGGCGGATGAGGTGACGGAAATCATGCTCAACAACTTCGACAAGGTCCTGGAGCGCGATGGGAAACTGGCGGAGCTGGAGCAGCGTTCTGACCAACTCCTGGACATGGTGTGAGGCCTGGGGAAGCAGGGATGGGGGAGGGTGAGGCCAGGAGGGGTCCTCAGAGAGAGAGAGAGTTCGCAGGCTGTGCTCAGGGTCTCCTTGGTGGGGTCTGAGGCTTGCCTGAAGGCAGGTGTGGGGCCCGTGGGTTTGCTGAGCCACCCTTAGCCTAGATATGCTCCAGGTAAGCCTCGTGAAGAAGTCCTGGGTTTGAAGCTGTGCAGCTCTGTAAAGGTTGAGGGCTGGTATTGTTAACTGGAGTGTCTGAGACCAGGAGTCAGGCTGGGAGGGTTCCAGGGCAGGCTATGTGGAGAAGGGAAGCAGACAGGCTGGAAAGATGCAGACGGAGACTAGGCCCTTCTGGGGAGGTGGGGTTGGGAGACCCTGGCCCTGGATCTCTAGAGGAACCACTAACTCCCATCCTGTGTCTGGGAATGTCCACAGAGCTCAGCCTTCAGCAAGACGACCAAGACCCTGGCCCAGAAGAAGCGCTGGGAGAACGTCCGTTGCCGGATTTTCTTGGGGCTGGTGGTGGGCGGCAGCCTGCTCATCATCCTGATTGTGCTGCTGGCCATCTTTCTCCCACAGAGCAGCAAGGGCAGCAGTGCCTCTCAGACCCAGGACGCAGTGGCTGCCTCGGGGCCCAGGGACTGACCCAGCTGGGCCTGGAGGAGGGCCGAGTGGCCACACTGGCTGGTTCTGGTCTCCAGAGAACCCTGGTGTTTGCTCCCATCTGAGCTGCCCAACCGAGTGCTGAAGAGCAGTCCTGACATGTGCACCTTTGCATCTCCTATCACGCCACAGACTGGTCCTTGAGGGCAGCCTCCTGCCCCGGCCGTGCCAGGCCAGCCCCACCTGGAGCTCAGTAAAAGCTGCTGTTTGGTTAAAAGCTGCTGTTTGGTTAAAAGCTGGAGTGTCTGTGTGTGTGTAGGTCTGAAGCTCTCCAGTTTGCCTCCACTCCTGGGGCTGCTGAAGTCTACCGCCCTAAGGCCTCTATTCCTGGGAGATGGCCCCTTTCCTTTCCCTTCCATACTTGATTCAGCCCTACCCAGACAGGTCCTTCTGGAGTGCAGGTGGAAAGACAGAGTGACTCCCAAACCTGACCCTTCAACCAGTGCCCTCTAAGCCTGTTTCCCTAAGAATGAAATCTATTACTTTCTGATGTCTTGAGGATACTCATTATAGGACTCCAGAAGAGGAAAGTACTTCAGAGATTTTTATATGACAAGGCTCTCACCTTTGGGACAGACTTTTTCCTTTCTGAACCAGCCCCCACCCGCCCAGCTCAATTTCTCTCCTATGTTCTTCCTCAAGCTTGACACCTGATTACAGATGAGGCGGATAGCAGTGAAAATGGGAAGGGCTTCAGTGGTGCGGTAGTGCACAGTCCCAAAGGATGGCCTGGAGTTTGCCCCGTGGGAAAGAATTCAGGCTTTTCAGAGCTCCTTGGCCACACAGGGCCAAGCAGGCAGTGCCTTCGGGGTCACAGGAAAGATGATGAAAGGGTAAAGGGCATGGAAGAAGGAAAGAAGGCCCTAACAAGACTGAGGAAGTTGGGCAGTCTCTGCCTGGCTACCTGACTGCGTCTCAAACTCAAGTGTGGGTGGAAGGAAAATTCAGGGTCAAGTGTGTAACAGAAGCAGTTCCTTGTTAGGCAGAGGGAGGGCTACTGACACAAAAATAAGAACAAACCTGAGAGTTGTGTGGAGCTTTACCCCTCACAGGGCTTGTTACTTCTACTCTGGGCTCATTACCATCTTTTCCTGGGAGAGATGGAGAAAAACACTTGGCCCTGCAGTTGGATGGTCAGGACACCATAGTCAGCAACACCACTTAGAGGCCACGTGAATTTGGGCAAGCCACTTCCAGGACTTGGGTTTACCTATGTAAAAAGGGACATACTTAATTCCCAGAACACTTGTGAGGACTATTTATGCTGTGTGTAAAACATCCATCAATGTAATGGCTCAAGATGCCAAATAAATGGTAGCTACCATCCAAATCATTTAGTGCAGTAGTCCTCAACTCAACCCAACGTCACAGTAGCATCACCTGTAGAGGGGCGGCTGGCTGGCTGGTTCAGTCAGTAGAGCATGCAACTCTTGATCTCATGGTTGTGTGATTATTCCAGCCCCATGATGGGTGTGTGGCAGGCCTAGATCAATCAGTACCAGAGCTAAGGTTTAAAGTCTGTGGGATGCCTGGGCACACACATTAGCCACTGCCCTACAAAGCCTCCTTATGGGGCCTAGATCTGTTAACTCAGAATCTTTGCGGGTATCTGCGAAAGGGTTATTTTCCCCAAAGGGTGCAACCCCTCATTCTCTCTCCATGATATTCATGGGTAGCCAGGGATGCAAACCACCTATTGGATTCAAGCCACCGATTTTACAGAAGCTAGGAAGAAGTGGAACAATGGGCTGAAGCCCCATGAGCGAGTAAGGTCCCAGAATTCCAGGCAAGGATCCTTCCTCTTACGGTTGGGGAGTTCTGCTCTACTCTTTATTGTGCCTGATAGAGAAGAAATGAGCAGAACGCTATTGTTTCTGGGTATGGGAGGAATCAAGCGCCGACTCCTGAACCAACAGAAGTACAGGGCGGGGGCCGGGCAGAGCAGCGGGAAACGCGGTGATTCAAGGTTCGCAGTACCGTCAGCCCTCGCGCCTCCCTTTCTCGAAGGGCCTCTAACACCTGCGCGTCCTAGTCCCTCTGAACGCAGAGCGGGCTGGGGACCCTCTTACAGTCTCGACACTTCGGTTTTCACCGCGGTATGGATGCGAACTACGCGACACTCCCACGTACCTACCTTAGGTTAGGAGTCCAAAACAGATTTTTCTGACCACCAGCTCCTGCCATAGGCTTTAGCCTTTGGTCACCTGACATACTCGGGCCAACGAGGGGCGGCAGAATTAATACTTCCGCTTTCAATGCCCCAAACGAGCCTCTGTACCCGCCTTTAGGATGATCTGATTGGTGTTCCTCTCTCAGCTCGGCAGTTTATTGGCTAGCGCCGCGGGGCCGAAGTCCAGCGGGGTTCGAGGGCTGTGTCAGACAGCCCCGCTGCCATGGCGTCCTATTTCGATGAACACGACTGCGAGCCATTGGATTCCGAGCAGCAGGCCCGAACCAACATGCTGCTGGAGCTCGCAAGGTGGGTGCTTGGTGTCGGGAGGTGAGGGCCCAGGCAGCGGGTTTCTGGGCTGGGGCTGGCTGGAGAAGGCTGATTATATAGGGCCTCGATTTGGGGGAGGACGGATGAGTAATCTGGAGAGTTAGTCCAGCGACGACATTCGAGGGAGATCGATAACTCGGCTATTCATAGACTGGCCGGGCAAAGATATTGTAGGACAGACTGGAACTGGCAAGTAGGGGGAGTCGGTAGCGGGAGGGCAGCGGTTCTCGCAGGTGCGCGAGAAGACGGGTCATGGAGGCAGGGGAAGGGCCTATGGGTGTGAATAAGTACATTCGTTAGGAGCACCAAGCACGGCAGCCAACGCTGCCACTGGGAATCTGGCTTTACCAGGTTATTCCTACATAGCCTGAGTAACTTCTGAGCCTGTTGCCTCATGTGTAAAATGGGACTAAACCGCTTGCATGCTTGGGGTTGTCTTATAGCAGCTGTAAACCGCTTCCCACTGTGCTTTTTATCTAGTGAGCACTTCTGCAGGGTACTAGCTGCAGGGCATTTATCTGCTAATGCCTAGTGGGTTGTTGGGGGCAAAGACAAAGTATGGTTTTCTGTGGTTCTGACCATGCACCATTCTTCCCAGGTCACTTTTCAATAGGATGGACTTTGAAGACTTGGGGTTGGTAGTAGATTGGGACCACCACTTGCCTCCACCTGCCGCCAAGGCTGTGGTTGAGAACCTTCCGAGGAGAGTCATCAGGGGCTCTCAGGCTGGTGAGAACACTCATTCTTTCTGCTGTTTGGGGCAGATTTGCCAGACCCACCCCCTCCCAAGCTAGACTGGTCTGGCCGTTCAGTTTTCCAGGTCCGGCTGGGGCAAGAATGTCCTTGAGGAGTGGGAGCTGGGAGGTCGGGCCTGTAGCAGCTCTCCTGATCAGCACTCCCTCCCAAAGAGCTCAAGTGCCCCGTGTGTCTTTTGGAATTTGAGGAGGAGGAGACTGCCATTGAAATGCCTTGCCATCACCTCTTCCATTCCAACTGCATCCTACCCTGGCTAAGCAAGGTACTACTTCCTTTCTCTCAGCCCTCACCCTGCCCCAGGCCCAGTTCTCAAGCCTCTCAAGTTCTGTTTATGCACTGTGAGGGGATCAGAGAAGGGAGAGCGGTAGGGGTGGGAATTGGGAGCAGGGGACGGATATTAACTTCTGAAGACGAGACCTGGGCTGGAACACTGCCCTCCTTTCCTCAGACAAATTCCTGCCCCTTGTGCCGCCATGAGCTGCCTACTGATGATGACACTTACGAAGAACATAGACGAGATAAGGTAGGGGCTGGCGGTAAGTGGAGAGGGTGGTAATGGGGCCCCCTCACTCCTGTCCTCCGTGTTCTCATTCCCTACCTTAGCAGGTCTGCGCAGGCCTCAGGGTCCTTGGTTCTAGTTGTCTTCCTGGTGACTGGTGAGGGGCAAGAGCCTTGGCAATGCACGTGCTAGAAGCCTGAAAACAGTGACAGGCCCAAGAGAGCTGTCCCGTTGCTCCACCCACAGGCCATCACGTACGGCTCATGCCCATTGTGCCTTCTTTCCTTCAGGCTCGCAAGGAGCAGCAAAAGCACCGACTTGAGAACCTCCACGGAGCCATGTACACATGAGGCGCCCCACATGTACACATGAGGCGCCTGGGGCTGAGTACCGGTCCTCCAAATCTTTTTCTTGCACTGCGAATCCTCATTAAAGTTTTCTTTACCCACCCTGCACTGCATTGCTCACAAGCCTGGGCCGGGACCCCTTACCCTCCATGAGGTCCCTACTGCCGTTGGGGAAGGTGATCCTGAACCACAGAAATCACCAGGCTGTGTGTCCCTTCCTGCTGAGTCTACACACTGCTCAGTCTGGCCTGAGAGCAGTGGAGCCCAGGTCAAAAGCATGGCTACTTTTTTACACATCAGCTAGGGCTTTGGGCCTGTGTGTTCACTGCTGGAAAGCAAAACGTGTCAGGGTCTGGCATCCAATAGCCACTTACAGATGATAAGGACAAACTAGCCTACATCCTCTCCCCTGCAATTCTTAGTAAACCTTGGAATCCCAAAGGCTTTCTTTAGCTTCATTGTAAAAACTCCTCGGATCATTTTGAAGTGGCCCTGTGGATCCCCCTCCCTCCCCCGCCCCATGCCAATATCACCTACTGAGGAAGCAAACTTCAAACCACACTGTTGAGTAGGAGGAGGATCAGGTCAGTTCTTTAGACCGTTTAAAGTTCTAGAAAGGGTTTCAAGCCCTTGAGGGGTATTTGGGTAGCACCTGGCATCCTTTATTCTTGGCAGCCTTGCTCTCAAAGAGCAGTGGACACCCAGGACTCTCTCTGGGGGCAGGAAATTTTTCCCATCCTTTGCCCAGGGAAAGCCATCCTGCGTCAGTCTCTCTCGACTCTTCAGAACAGACTACAAACGTGCAAATTAGAATTCTTTTTATATATATATATATAAAAGTACTAAAATACCCACATGGTTCTGCTGTGTTATTTGCCCAAAAGAAAGAAAGGGGCAGAGTGAAGAATCCCAATGCAGCTCAGTGGGTCCCAAAGTGGGCCTTCCGACAGACTAAGGAGTGCCTATCCCTCCACCCCAAATTCTATCTTTGCTGTTCCCAGCCCCCCATTCCTGCAGCAGGAAACCCCAGTGGTCTGGCTTTGGCACTGAGGAGTAGAAGGCACCTGAAGGGCTGGCTGGATGAAGTGAGAATATGTGACCTTTGAACATAAAAACAGCAGTGCAGAGTAAAGGGAGTAGGTTGTGTGCAGCCCAGCACCTGCCGGGCCTGTTCCTCTATGGCACGGATGGGCGTGGGGTGGCCATTGCTCCAGCGGCAAGGAAGCCTATATCCCAGCATACTTTCTCAAAACCATTTTTGGTACAAAGTAAATGCAAAGTTATGAGGTGGGGAGCTGCCAAGGCTGGCATGGCCACCCTCCCCAGACCTCAGATCATGGCGACGCTTTCGGGGGTACAGGGGAGGTGAGTGGAGGTGCGACCGCCCCCAGAGGGCTTGGCGGCCCGGCCAGGGGCAGGCTGTAGTGCAGCCACCAGCGTCTCTGAGGACACTGCTCCGAACTCATAGCTGAAAGTACCGTAGAAAATGAGGATGTCGATGACAAACACCCACTCGCACAGGGCTGCCCCGTGCTGCAGCTGCGAGCTCTCGTGCATAAAGAAGACAGCACCTGGAATGGGGCTAAGGAAATGCTCAGTAGGATATGTGGAAGTCGGCTGACCCTCCTACCTTCCTAGGTGTACGACTAAGCTGGGGCAAAGAGCCAGGTCTCACCTCCTGGGAGGGTTAAGTAGGAAACCACACTGGGCAGTATTTTCTGGATATACGTGTGCCAGGCTCTGGTGCCACCCCNAGGGGATTAGTTCCTGGCTGTCCTGTCCTGGAAGGATACTGAGGATCAGGGTGACAAAGGCGATGGCTGCCAGCACAATCCGCAGATAGGCCATAGCCAGGTCCTGGGGGGCGGTGGCTGCCTGATAGCAGAGAGCGCAGTGCAGGCAGACAAAGAGCAGCCCGGCGGAGAAGGCCACACCAGTTCCCACGTAGTGCAGAGACTTAGCGTGATCCACCTGGCCCAGAGAGAGCGCCGATCTGTGCAGCGGCCCCACCTCCTCCACCCCTCTTTGCACCCCCCATCCCCTTTCCCTCCCAGACCCTCCTGTCCCCACCCTCAGCCTTGAAGGGCTGTCTCTGCAGCTTGGGTCAACCTTCAGGGGACTGAGGGCACCCGTCCGTGAGAGTTCAAGAGGCAGGCAGGCGGGCACACCTGGAAGTTGCCGACCACCACAAGGCCCGCAGCGTTGGTGCAGCCGGTGATGAGGGTTGTGGTGTTGACCCAGGAATGTCGACTCTGCTCCAGGAGCTGCCCGTAGCGCAGCAGGCAGATCAGAGCCACTGGGGGAAGACAGCACAGGTGGCGCCGGCACTGGTGCTCTGCTCCCACCCTAGCCGGGCCCAGCCAGCCCACCAACTGCCCGGCCTCTGCCCCTGCCTCTCCCCCACCCCCCACTCTGAGGGCCAAAAGGGACCAGAAGGGCAGGTGGTGAACTGGGTGTCCTCAGGCTCCGGCCAGCAGGGTGGCTGTGTGGGACACTTTGGGCCTCATTCAAGAACAGGAGAGACGTGACTCTTCTTGCCTTAGCCCTTGGTGGGGTGGGTCACACCGAACAAGGGTTTCCTGGGCCCTTCTTGGAGAGGGATGGGGGAGTGGGTTGGGCTGGGCTGGCTAGGGGGGCTGAGGGCACGACTCACCCATGAAAGCACCCATGTTGCCAATGAGGCTGAAGAGGCAGCTCTCTGGGGGATATGTGCCACACTTGCTGAGAGGAGGGGGGGCAAGGACAGAGTGAGAGAGGAGCAGGAGCACTAGCACCCCTATTCTGGCCCATCTGTCTCTTGCTTTAACTGTGCCTGTTCCTTAGCAGGCAAGCCACTGATTTAGGAGAAGGGCCAGTTGTGTTCTATAAACAACTGGCTGTGGGCAGGACCCTCCCCCAAAGCAGAGCACGTGTGCGTGATGCGTAAGGTAGTGCCCAGGACTGCTTGGTGGAGCCCAAGACTCCTTGGACTCCCGGAGACCGTCAGGGTCTGCAGCCAGTCTGGCTTTCCTTGAGCCAGAACTGGGCTGAATAATCAGAGGGCTTGAGCTTAAGTCCAGGCGCCTCCACCTACTAGCTGTGTGACCTGGACAGATGACATACAGTCTTGTTTCCTTGCCTATAAAACGGTGAGAACAGTAGCTGCCCCAAGGTTAGGAGGGTTAAACGGTGTTCTGCGTGTAAAGCATTCAGCACAGGGCCTGGCACACAGTGATTGGCAAGTAGTATCATTATTAAGTGCTTTTTAGTATACTTAGTATATCTGAGACCCAGGGGCAGGTCTGTGAGGGGCTTGGGGCTCCCTTACCTGCCCAGTGTCCAGGCCTTACCTGATGAGGGGGATATCATCCAGGGTGCAGCAAGTCTTGGGACCCCCTTGTTCGGCAGGGTCAGGAGAGCAGGATTCGTTGTAGGACCTGGCAGGCAGGACAGAGAGTAGACTGGGGGAAAGGGGTTTTCCCAGCCTGTACCCTCAGGCTTCTCAGAGACTACCCTCCCCGTCTTCTCTTGGCAGGGCAGAAGAGCACTTCCCTGAACTGGCCTGAGACAGATGCCAAAGGGGTGAAGGGATGGTGGGAAACAGGTGGATGGGCCTGAAGTCATGCCTGGGGAGGGGCAGGCATTGCCAGGGTCAGATAAGAGCAGTGAGGGCCCGGGTCTCTGGCTTGCTCACAACAGCCCCGACCCAACAGGGAACAGAGATGAAGGAAGCCTTAGAGGGAGGCTGTCTACAAGTGCATCATACCAGTTCTCCACAGGGCATGCGTGGCGGTTCATCACGGCCATGGCATACCTGTGGGAGCAGAACTGTCACCCCACACCCGTGACCCTTCCAGCCCAGCTTTCCCCAGCTGACTCTTCTCTCTTGCTTCTGGCCCCATTCGGCCTCATTGTCCTTGTTGGGGACTCAAGTTGGGGTGGCCCTGAGAATTGGCACCACATCAGAATAGCATGGCCCCAAACTAGAGGACCTCTGGAAGTGTCCTCGGCTAGAAGTATGTCTGTCAGGGTCACCATACTGGACAGCAGTGGTGCCAGCTTGCCCAAAGGAGCTGTGTGCCCAGGCACCAGGCCAGGCTTTGGAGAAAGATATAGAGTGATCCTGGGTACCACCCCGGAGGCTGCAGCAGGACAAGGGACTCTGTGTGTGCCATCAGGCTCCTGTTGGCTCCTGGCTGGGCCCTACCCCTCCTCAGCCTGGGTCCATTCTGTCCCCTGTTGCCTTCCCCCCTCACTCTATTTACTCACACAGTCCATAGGCCAGTGATAGAGAATGCTGACAAGCTGACAGGAAGGAGGATCCAGGCGGTCATGAGGGAGGGGAGCCAGGGTGGTGGTGGTGTGGGGGGAAGGACAAGAGGTAGGTGGGAAAGAGGGGGCCGGCCCAGCTACCTTAGGATACTTCGCCAAAACCATCAGCGGCCCAGGCCTGGTGGAGAGAAACAAGTCAAAGTCCAGGATCCAGGGACTGACCAACGACGGTGGTGGGGAGGTGGTCAACACCAGATTCACAACTTCTGCTGGGGCTCTGAGCGCCCACATTTTGGGCTGAGCCCACGCCAACACGTGGACACCTTCTGGCATCCCCCGGGGGCCTCCGCGTTCCACCTGAAAGCCGCCGGTGGGCCCAGGCACACAGGCGGGGCCGTAGCATCTGCGGAGGGAGTCACGCTCCCTCGCCTGCGGGATCGGGCTGGGGGAAGGGTGCGATGAGGGCAGTCGAGGGGGCCGCGCCGCGGAGAGCCTGCCAGCGGGTGCCGGTCCCGGCGGAGCGGCAGCCACGCGCAGGCAACCACCTGACCGCCGGCGCCCCGGGGGAGAGGTGGGTTCGCGCAGGAAGCGTGGCTCGGCCCCCGCCCGCGAGGGCGCACGGAAATCCCCCCGGGAGCCGGGGACTCGAGCCTCCCCAAGGGCCCAGTACGCACCTCCCTGGAGCGCCCCGCCGCCTCCGCGCCTTGCTCCGCCCGGCGTGCTGTGGTCTGTGGCTTCGGCCCTCGGAGCAGCCCTGGAAGGTTTAAAGGGCCGGGTGGCCCCGCCCCTGTCGCCCGGGCAGCGCCGCGCCGCCCGCCGGGACGTGGAGTCCGCACCGCCCTGCGCCGGGCCGGGGACTACAACTCCCGAGCCCAGGCCCCCGCGCCGCTGTGCAAGCGTGGATGGCGCCCCGACTTCAGGAGACCTGAGCGCGTGGCAGTCGAGTGGAGCCTCTGACTCCGAGATACTGATAGTGCCGCGTACCACGTTCCTGCGGTGGAAGCTTCGGGAGGCGGGAAGCTCCGGGGCTGCACCGCTGTGATTGTCATCGCGTACAAGGCAGGAGGAAACCTCCCTTTGCCGCTGGGCACATTTTTGCAGCCTAGACTGTCCGACAGTGAGACTTGGGGGAACCTCCCTCAATGTGGTGCCCCGTGCATGCTTCTGTTCTGGGCGAGGTGGGTTCGCGGAGAAGCGAGCACAAAGCCTTGGCTATTACTTAAATTTCAAGCGCCCTGGATTTGTCTTCTGCTTCCTTCCCTTCGGCTCAGCAAACCCTGGAGGAGGGCTACTTTATCAGATACTTTTTATTTTCAAGGGTACAGGTACACACAGTACTGTCAGTTTCCAAAACATGTTTCCCAACTGATGAGCACTTATTGAAACAAGGCCACAGAGACCAATGGATATCTATGGTCACACATGGACAGGTGCTGGTTAGCAAGAGGCAGGCTGGAGACTCAGAGCAATTTGGGAAGAGGAAACAGGATAGCGTGGGAATAAATTACCATCGGCTTCACCAAAATGTACAGGCCAAGGGTGCCTTCCTGGACATTCTTTTCACAACAAAAAAGAGTGAGATTACTTCTTTTCACACAACCCAAAGTGGTCCGGCCACTGTAAGCAGCAGCCCAGAATGTGCTGGAGCCCCTGTGGGACAGCAGAGGGGCTGCCAGATCAGTCATTACCTGGAGGGCCCAGGCTGCCAGGAGCAGGGGGCGCTTAGGCCTGGCAGTGTCGAGAGTCAAAGGTAATGTGCACAAACAGGGGGCCCCGTACTGTGGGGAAAATGGAGCAAATAGATAATCTGGAAGATGGCTTCAAGGAGCAACCTTTTTTTTTGACCCAGTGGAAGGTAAAAAAAAGAGAAATAGGAAATTTGTGGGAGAGCCCTTTTCTGAACTGCATCAGGACAAGTAGTTAAAGCAGGGCCAAGAAGAATGGCTGTGCAGAGAAATCGCGCTACAAGAACTGGCTGAATGGACTAGTGGGGCATGAAACCCAGTCCACTTTCTGGCAGTCATGCTCTCTGCCGCAGAACACAGATGTGCCTCTTGCTCATTCACAGGTAAGCACCACCTTCCTGCCCAGGTGTGTTCCCACTGGAGCAGGCACCTTTTTCTCACCTGCCCAACGGTGCTGTGAAGCCTCAGCATTTCCTACCTCCTTGGAAGTTTTCCAAGTTTCAGTCAACACTTAACTACATTCTGTTGAGCTGGGTTTGAGTTCCTGTCCAACCGTTATCATGGGAAGACCTGAGAAGCTACTTGGAGCCTACACTGGCTGTTCTAACGTAAAGCGGAGGTAAGACAAGCACTCCAGAACTGTGACAGAGGCAGATTGTGGCTGAATATGACAATCTCAGTAGTCCCTAAAGTAGAATTACCCCAAGATAGAATAGAACTCCCTGTGACAGAAGAGCTCTTCAAATGTAGTCGGTAGGGAGGAGTCACTTATCAGAAGACAAGTGGGGCCAGACATCTTTAATAGTCCCTCCTAGCTCTAATGGTACGTGAGCCTAGTTGTTATGCTTCAACCAGGACAGTTCTTAAAATAGTCAAGGCAAAGCAAGAGATGAGATTTCAAGTGCTGATTCTGTGGTGCTGAATGACTTTAGGGCAGGCATTTAATCTGTACTTCTCTTATGTACACAAGCGATTTCAAAACTCTTGGCAAAAACAGTGCTGTAAAAATAGTTAAGTTTATTGCTCAAAAAGAATACTGTTTTTGAAAAGTACCTTCCTTCCAGGATTTTCAAATAATTTGCACACTTCATTAGTCCACACAGCAGAAACATTGGAAATGTGGAAACAGAAGAATATATGGCTTGTTACACATTTAACACCACAACTCAAACCAGTAAAACCAACCTCTCATCTGGTGCCTCTGAGAAGGCAAAGGAGCCATTTACTCAGGTTTTTACTTCTAGTGTCACTCTAGCTACTGGAGAAATGTGGGGTACGTGCCTATGGCTTTTTGGCCATCTGATTCCTCAGAGACAGGACAGGAATTCAATGAGGGGGCTTAAGATGTTTCAAATAATTGTCAACATTCTGTGCTGATTCTCCCAGAAGGCTCAGAGGTAGGAAAACAATTGTCCTCCTTCCCCTTTCTCTGTGCAAGGGCCTCATTTACACTTGGGAATGGGCTGCGGATCCGCTACTCTACCATGCATGCATCCTGGCAAATGCACAGCAGGTTGGACAGTCACTACACCAAAAGGTTTCTTCCAGCCCCACGGGCTGATCTCAGGTTGGCAGTGCCTTGCAGAGTGGATCATGGAGGTGGAATGCCCTTTTCAGAGTCTCATCCACAGGGAGAAGCATTTGTTATTGCCCACGTTGGTCCTAGTGGCTGGCCAAGCTCCACAGACTCCTACTCTCAGTACAAAAAGCTTTACTTCTTTTCTGTTCTTGCATTACATTCTTCAAAGACTTCTATGCTTGCCAACTGGCTAGAATGCAAACTTTAGTGTTTACTCTTAAACAGCCGAAAGCCCCTAAGAACCCCAGATTCCTTCTATTTATAATATCAACCATCATGGCCCAGGAAATACAAAGCCTTAAAATCCAATGCCTACCCTCAGTAAGAACATTCAAGGGCATGAGATAGGTCTATAAGGCTACCAGACTTCTTTCTGACAGCCAAGAAAGTATCTAGTCAAGTGAGTAGATTCTGAAGCAGCCTGCCAGAAAGCTCCAGTTAGTCTGACACGGTTGCCACTGTACCAAATAGCACAGGGCAGACCTCTCTGTGATATCTGGAGAGCCTACGGGAAATGCTCTGGAACACGCTCCTTGATGGCAAAGCACCGAGTTTTGCAAACAGCTGGAAGATGTCTGGAGACAAGTCTGGTGAAGAAACTGGATGGTGCCAGCGCCGTCTTGGAGCCCTGCTGAGGGGTGGCAATAAGCGAGGAGCCTGAGCTAGAAGGCTGCCCGCTGGCTGAGGGCCACTCCCAGAGAAGCATTTGAGGCACAGCTGGAGCAGTGGTAGCAGCATCACCAACAGGCCTCCCTGAGAGGACAACCTTGCGTTGAAGTACCATGGTTAGTGGTTTCTAGTCGTGGTGCTTAAATTAGCTAAGAATTAGGATGCTTCTTAGGGTGGAAAATATTTTATATGCACTTGATAAGCAAAATGCCTCAAGAAAAAAGCTCACAAACACGGAGTTCCCGTGAGTTTCTTACCTGAGAGTGTGAGGATTACATTACAAACACATAAAAGGTCACAATAGGTACACACTTCCCTTCTTACAAACAGGAATGGAGGCCAAAATTTCAGGTCCCATGCCCTCAACCTCTTCTTCTGGTCTTGTTTCTAAATTCTGTAATAAATCCATGAAAGAGGCCATCCAGTTGTGAGAAGACGGACCCAAAAAGTATTTCCAGACTAGGAAGCCTAAGAGTTCCAGTGAAATCCTATGTCCAAGTCGGAAGATCAGTTGGAGAGCTGGAAGACTAAAATCCCCAGTCCTCTGAGCTGCAGGAAGATTGGGGCTAGAGTGTGGCACAGCCTCCCTGACCCAGGAGGCTCTGGAGGGTGTTTAACATTACAAGTCAGAAGGCACTTCTAGCCTGGCTGGGTAAGTAGAAGGCAGACTTTCTCCTCTGAAAGTAGAACTGAGCCTAGGACTGGCAAGTTTAAGGCATTTAACCTTAGGCCAGCTCTGTGGGTCAGGAACATTCTGGTCCTTGGCCTCACTTATCCACCTCACTCACCTTCCCAGGATTCCTCTGGTACTGCAAGCTGCAGCTTGCTAGATTCTGATGATGTAGTTTAAGTAGCTGCCTTGCCCCATTCCAGAGGCGGTAGATTTTTCAGGGGTGTAGGCACAAACCAACAGTGAGTGCCTTCAGGTGTCCTTTAAGAGAAAAGGTGCTGAGATGGAAATGCCAGACTAATCTTGAGACCCTGATGTAGAGAAACCCCTGGAGCGGGGGGTGGGGGGAAACTTTGGTTTCAAGAAATCCAGAGTGTTCGTGGGCTCACTGAAACCCCGTACTTCAAGTCACTGAGGTTAGGTCAGTTGCTGGAAATCTCAAGTGGCTTGGAACTCCTCTGCACAGGATGTCTTGTGGACTTCTCAGAGCTCAGCCTAACCCTGCATTAGGGAAAATGTTCACTGAGATGAAAGCAGTGATATTCCTAGGATCTTTATTCTAAGTATCTCAGTTTATATACTCTTCGGAGATAGGAAAGGAAAAAGAATGGGGCAGAGGAAGATGAGAGAGGCTCATTTCACAGCCCTTTGTTTGTGCCTTTTATTCTTTTTCTTTTCCTTTCTCTTTTTTTTTCAACTAGGGTTCCAAATAGGCAATTATTGCTTATGTTGAATTTCCCTTTGTATGGACATTCAAGACTTATGTCACATTAGGAGAGTCGTTTCAAGCTTGTTTTGTTGATTCCTCTCTAGCCTGAGCAGAGGATGGTCTCTTCACAGCTGGGGAGGCTAAAAACTAGAGTCCTGTAGCCATATGCAAGGCAGGTTGTGCTGCAGGAAACCCTTGCAGTTTAGTTCTGACATTGTCTTCTAGCTCTATCTAGACGGTGCAAGGCAGGGGGTGTTGAGAGAAACCTGCAAAAGCCATGGAAGGGGAGGGAGACATGCTTTCCGCCTTAAAAATGAAAATCTCCTACTTGACTGATAACTCCCCACCTCCACAGTCCCGAGCAATTGGGAGGTGCAGTTATGTTGGGACGTGGGGTGGAACTGATGGATTCTGAGATCAAGAGAGGAGAGAATGGAAAGAACAAAGAAACAGCTGAAGAAAAGATCTAGGAAAATGTGGATGGAAGTGAGCAGAAGCAAGGAACAAAGGAACCATAAAGAAACAAACACGGCTCACTGAGCTGGGTGGGGCGCAGCGGCTAGGTGTCCCATGGCATGTGACCTCAGTAAGAAAGCAGCATGTTAGCACAAGCTATGAGGAACCTCAGCTCTCCCTGGAATCTCTGCTTCCAGGACACCAAGGCAGCCAATCAAAGTTTTCAAATTCCAGATACAAATGGGCCCAGATACAAGAAAGAATGGCCGCAAAGGAGGTGGCCAGGCTTGTCCCTCTATTCCTATGGATGTGTCAGCTTGGGGTGTGTGTGTGTGTGTGTGTGTCTGTGTGTGTCTGTGTCTCAAGATCAGTTCAGACTGGTGTTGGCACCCCCGAACTTGGGATGTGTGTGTGTGTGTGTGTGTGTACGTGTGTGTGTACGTGTGTGTGTGTCTCAAGATCAGTTCAGACTGGTGCTGGCACCCCCGAACTAGGGGTGAGCTCCCTGGGCAGTGAATCCAGCCTGACGAGACTGCCTTCAGCCTGGTCAATGTCGGCTCTGGCGCTTTGCAATCTCCTCCTGGATGCGCAACTTGAGGGCCTCTCGCAGGGGTGGGTCCAGAGGCGTGTGTGCCGACACCTCCTCACTCACCCTTCCTGGATCATCATCCTACGTGGAGGAAGAGTCGGGAAGCTCAGGGCCTGGCCTCTTCTGGAAAGGCGACCTGCCCTGTCCCTAGACCACACTCTTACAGAACTCCGTTTGACTCAAGGCTTCCTGCCAGTGCCTGTCATTTCCCGGGTGGCCCCTGTAATAGTGATTTTCACCTGGGGGCCACGTGCCCTCCCTGTTGCCCGCTGAGAATCACTGTGTGACAGGCATGAGTTGTGCTCAAAAGCATCGCCCAGCAGTCTATGCTCCTAATGCAGAGCCGACACTTCCCACTGGCCCTGAGGAATACAGTGGCTCAGGCTCTGGCAGTGATTTCTAGCACAGCCCGGGACCTTCAGGTTGCAGCTGCCTCCACGCGGCATACCTGATACACGATAACCGAGGTGACCTCTCCGCTGTCTGCCTCATATTCTAAACAGAAGAGCTGATGGCCAGAAGGCTCTGGCTCCGAGCCGCCACTACTGCTGCTTTCACCAGATTCCTCACAGTCTGGATTGCTTGGGCGGGTAGAGCCATCTGGAAGGATGAATCACAGTGAAAGGGAAGAGGGGAAAGCTGTTGGAGCCCCTGCCCACATGTATGAAACATGAAAATATAACCATAAAGAAAGTTCCAATTTTCTTATGGACCCTGTGTGTGTGTGCATGTGTTAAGTGTGCTGCCAATGAGTAGTTTCGTTTATCTTTGTGTCTGTGCTCTGGGGCCAGCAGTCACACAGGAAAAATACAATATGCCTTCGTAGGAAAGTAGTGGAGAGGTGGATAGAGCCCTGCCTGGGTTCAAATACAGGCTCTGCCATTTATTAGCTCTGAAATCTTGGGCAAGTTACTTAATCTCTCTGTGCCTGTTTCCTGACTGTGAAACAAATGATAATAGTTCCCATATCATGGGAGTCAGTGAAAACTAAGTGAATGAGAGTACCCAAGACCTAAAAAACAACTTTTTTAAGTAACGCTAAACAAATTTAGTGCCACGTTAGCTACTGTGATCTTTAGGTCCCTGCGAAGCTTGAGAAAAGGTGTTATTTTATTTATTGTTTTAAGAAAAGGCCATTTTAAATACTAACTTTGGGTTTCCTTTTACGAGTATGTTCTGGTCAACTACAGCTGTGCCGAGCTTTCTCTCCGTCAGGGAGTGAGAACTCTATAAAACACAGCACGGTGGTCAAAGCAGTAGACAACTTCTTGCTGGCTCCCAGGTATTTCCTGTAATAGTGATGCTTAACTGGGCCTTCTCTGCTTTCAGGGAGATTCAGTGAGCAGAGAATGGGGGGCGTCCAGGTGGGGGTTCCGGGAAGGGACGACATAAACCGGGCCTTGGGGAATAAAAAGTGGTATTTTCCATGTAGAGAAAAGAGTGCATAAAGGCAAAGGGCTGGGAGCCGAAAGAGCGCGCGGGCTGAAGGAGACAGGCGGGGTGGGCGGCCTCACCTCGGTGTCGCGGCAGGTACACCTGGAGGTCGGGCTTGCGGGGCCGCGTCGGCGCCGGCGTGTGCCGCCTCCTCGCCTTCTCCTTGGCCGCTTGCTTCACCTTCTTATCATAGTCGTCCCTGCGGGGAGCCGAGCGGGAGTCAGAGACGGTCGGGCCAAGCTAGGCTGGGGGTGGCGGCGGCGGGGCGGGGCGGTACCGGGCGAGCTGGTTCCGTCGGATGTGGTGCACGAAGCCGTGGCTCATGTCCAGCCGGCCGCCCGGCTTACAGCAGAGTCCCGGCCCGGGGTCCGGCGCCGCTTCCATCTGGAGCCCTGTGGTCGGAGCAGGCGGCGACACAACGGCCCCAACGGCCGCCCTC
>NW_027527934.1:3296635-3342836 GCF_008692635.1 Crocuta crocuta
ACCGCCCTCCCTCCCGCCGGGCAAGCTCCGCACCCCGACTTCCGGCCCCCGGCCCTGGTCCCGCCCCAAAAGAGCCAGGCGGGCCGAGCGGCCCAGCGCGCGGAGTTGCCTGCGCGGGTGCTGAGATGGGGCATGCGCAGCTTCCACTCTCCGTCGGGGCTTTTCTTTGTGACATTAGCAATAGGAAACGGGACTTAGGCTTACTGTTAACACATAAGAAAATTCAGAAGAACACAAAGCACCCAATACGCCACTCAGCATTCGGTATGGAGTCTTCCTCTCCTTTTTGTGGTGATAAAATGCGGTGAAACTCCTATCACCAGTTGCGTGACCTCAGCTATTGAGCTCCAGTGCCTCAGTTTCCTCATTTGTAAATGAGGACACTGACAGCATCTACCTCAAAGCAGGTTGTGAGGAGGTGAGTGCTCTGGCAGGGTACAGAGCAGTACCCCGCCACCAGGCAGCCCCAGGAAGGCTGCTGGAGAGTGGGACACCCCTTCCAGCCGGCCAAGCGCCTGAGCCCACCCTACCCATATCTTAACTGTCCCCGCAGGAGGATCCAACGCTTGTAGGAACTGTGTGTGTAGTTTTCAAGTCTTTAAAAACTTTTTAATGTTTACTTATTTATTTTGAGACAGCAGGAGCACAGGGTTTGGAGGCAGGAGGGACAGAGACAGAGTAGGCTCTATGCTCTCAGCATTCAGAACCCGCCGTGGGACTCGATCCAGCACTGTGAGATCATGACCTGAGCCAAAATCCAAGAGTCAGAGGCTTAACCGACTGAGCAATCCCGGCGCCTAACAGCTTCCACACCACTGAAAGATTCCCTCTCTGTTAGCTGCAAATTTTGGGTAAGGTGGCAGTAGGCCCGGACGTAAAGGGACCTCAGGAGATACAGTACCTCCCAGAAGGTTTCCCCTGGCGAAATGTGTCCGCAATGCGGACTCGTAGAGAGCCCTGGGCTGGCTAACAGCACCGCTCCTGATTGGCTGCCTGCCTTGCGCTCTGGCGTGCTTTGAGCCTGCGCAGAGGGACTCGGCCGGTAGTGGCAATGTCCGGCCGGTCCAAGCGTGAATCTCGTGGTTCCACCCGCGGGAAGCGCGAGTCCGAGTCGCGGGGCAGTTCGGGTCGCGTCAAGCGGGAGCGAGATCGGGAGCGGGAGACCGAGGCGCCGAGCTCCCGGGGCAGCCCAGTGCGTGTGAAGCGGGAGGTCGAGCCTGTGAGCGCGCGCGAGGCCCCGACGCCGGTCGTCCCGCCTTTGCGAGTGAAGCGGGAGCGCGAGGTCGACGAGGATTCCGAGCCAGAGCGGGAGGTGCGAGGTGCGCGGGGCTGTGCTGGGCCGGGCGGGGCCGGGCGCGGGCTCGGCTCTCTCGTTCTCCTTTTCTTCTTGACAACTTTCACTGGGAGTGAGGGTGGGGGTGGGGCAGTCACTTTCCACTATTGTTGGCGACAAGCCTCCTCTACGTTTTAATGAGGACAGTACTAGTCTTTTTTTTTTTTAATTTTTAATGTTTTATTTATTTCTGAGAGAGAGAGAGAGAGAGAGACAGCGTGAGCAGGGGAAGGTCCGAGAGAGAGGGAGTCACAGAATCTGAAGCAGGCTCCAGGCTCTGAGCTGTCAGCACAGAGCCCGACGCGGGGCTCGAACCCACGAACCATAAGATCATGACCTGAGCCTAAGTCGGACGCTTAACTGACTGAGACACCCAGGCGCCCCAGGACAGTACTAGTCTTAATGAAAACCGTAATTCTAATGTTTTAACAACAGTAGAAATAACAGCAGCTGCCCTTTATCGAATGCCTAACGTGGGCCAGGGGCTGTGCTAATTACTTTTGTAAATAACTGGAAAATCACCTACTAAATTGTGTTTTGCCCTTCAGGTTTTACAAAACATCTGACTTGTAAGTTCTGTTGTAATATCTGGAATGTGCCCATGTAGCATCAAGATCCTGAACCCCAGGCACCTCTGGCATACTGCTTGCTCTGCCATTCTTTACCGGGACCGAGTCACTGTGGTTTGGGAAAGTGGATTTTACGTGGCTGTCCCTATGAAAGTTAGCGGAGATAGTTTGGAGGCTGTGACCTTCGGGAGCCACTCTGATAACTGCTAGGGAGTCTTAACTCCCATCCATGACTGCAGCCTTTTGCCTCCTTCCTCTGGATTCCCGCTTTGCCTGACACTCCTAATTTCTGGAGACCTCTTTACCCATCCTTGATTCCCTGTCTGTAGAGGGCTACCTATACCAATTTGTTGATATCCTACCGGTTGTTAAGTAGGTTTCCATCACTTTTGAAGCTTTTCATTTTCACCGGAATTACATTTCCTTCACTGAACTTGAAATTCCTGACTTGAACCTGTTCCTGTATACTTGCTTTCTGGTGAGTTAGTAGAAGCCTACTGAAGCAGTAGGTGAATGTATCACTATGCTTACATGCTAACAGTGGGATTTGCGGGAGGGGTTACTAGTTCTCCAAGACTTTATAATTCTGCCTTCTGGTCCTGCTTATGTATTTATGATCATACTTTAATACTAACTTTTACTCTTTTTAAACTTTTTACTCAGGGTCTTCTGTTTGACATATTTTTTTGTATTACACGTAGGGTCCAGAATAGCACCTTACTCATAGAAAGTGCTTGATAAATATTTTTGAATAATTAATAATTTCAGGGTATTCTTTGTTTTTCTTAAATAACTTATCAGTTTCTGTTTTCCCTTTCTTTGGAAGAGAAATTGTTTTTTAGCTATTTCGCCTAGTTGTGATAAAGGAGATTATTTTTTTTGAAATAGGCTAGAATCCCAGTTGCAGTTCTGGCTTGTCTTTTTCCCCTCTTTTATTTTTATGGTAAAGTAGATCACAGGTACTAAGATGGATTGAATATAATGCACAAGTATAGTTTAAAGAAGAATGAGCATCCCTATCAAAATAACACCAGCATTCTTCACAGAATTAGAACAATCTTAAAATATGTATGGAACCAGAAAAGACCCTGAATAGCCAAAGCAATCTTGAAAAAAGAAAACAGAAGCTGGAGGCGTCACAATCCCGGACTTCAAGATGTATTACAAAGCTATAATCATTGGACAGTATGGTTCTGGCACAAAAACATACACTCAGATTGATGGAACAGAATAGAGAACCCAGAAATGGATCCACAAACATATGGCCATCTAGTCTTTGACAAAGCAGGAAAGAATATCCAATGGAGGGGCGCCTGGGTGGCTTAGTCGGTTAAGCGTCTGACTTTCGCTTAGGTCATGATCTCGCGGTTCGTGGGTTCGAGCCCCGCGTCGGGCTCTGNAGGACTTTATCAAAATAAAAATCTGCTGCACAGCAAAGGAAATAATCAGCGAAACTAAAAGGCAACTGATGGAATGGGAGAAGATATTTGCAAATGACATATCAGAGAAAGGGTTAGTATCTAAAATCTATAAAGAACTTATCAAACTCAACACTCAAAAAACCAGATAATCCAGTGAAGAAATGGGCAAAAGACATGAATAGACACTTTTCCAAAGAAGACATCCAGATGGCCGACAGACACATGAAAAAATGCTCAACATCACTCATCCTCAAGGAAATACAAATCAAAACCACAATGAGATACCACCTCACACCTGTCAGAATGGCTAACATTAACAACTCAGGCAGCAATAGATGTTGGTGAGAATGTGGAGAAAGAGGATCTCTTTTGCACTGCTGGTGGGAATGCAAACTGATGCAGCCACTATGGAAAACAGTATGGAGTTTCCTCAAAAAATTAAAAGCAGAACTACCCTACGACTGAGCAATTGCACTACTAAGTATTTACCCAAGGGATACAGGTGTGTTGTTTTGAAGGGGCACATGCACCCCAGTGTTTATAGCAGCAGTATCAACAATAGCCAAAGTGTGGAAAGAGCCCAAATCTCCATCTGTGGATAAATGAATAAAGAAGATGTGGTATGTGTGTATGTGTGTGCTTGCGCGCGTGCACGCACACATACACACTGGAGTACTGGCAGTCAAAAAATGAAATTTTGCCATTTGCAACTATGTGGATGGAACTGGATGGTATCATGCTAAGCAAAATTAGTCACAGAAAGACAAATATATGACTTCATTCATATGAGGACTTTAAGATACTAAACAGATGAACATAAGGGAAGGGAAGCAAAAAGTATAAAAACAAGGAGGGGGACAAAACATAAGAGACTTAAATATAGAGAACGGAGGGATTGTGGGGGGGGGGTTGGGCTAAATGGGTAAGGGGCATTAAAGAATCTACTCCTGAAATCATTGTTTCACTGTATGCCAACTAACTTGGATGTAAAATTAAACAATACATAAATTTAAAAATATATATTAAAAAGTAGTGAAAATCTACATCCTTAAATTTACCACTTGTCAATAACTGTGAAGGGTTTGAGATTTTATTTGCAAGCTGCATAATTTTTTTTTTAAATGCTTTTATTTTTTTCTGAGAGAGAGAGAGAGTGCAAGCTGCATAATTAGCCTGCCACAGTTTTCGGGATGCTAAGGAAGATGGGACTAGTTCCTGTAGAGTCATTTCCCACAGCAACATGAAGAAGATATACTCATAGTGGGTGGCCTTACTGGAGAAGAACTCTGGGCTTAACAGAACTTAAGTCTTTCATAATGGTCTGTGAACTTGCCTCCCCTTTGCCCTGTAGGGAGACCCTGTCTCTGTCTTCTAATGCTGTTTACTATACAAATATCCTTGACAAGGTCTGGAGGCAGACAGTGCCTTTGGTCACAGTATGGACAGAAACATGAGAGACCCATGGAGAATTGTCTCCTAATGCTGTTCAGCTTAAGAAGTGGTATGTAACCTGTACCTTAGAAGGTACCTTAGGCCCCTTCCTATTAATATCTGCCTTCCTTGTTTGGGAATTCACTATTCTATATGTTTGAATATTCTGTTCATTATTCTGAAATCTATTGTCATTTCTACTTTTATTTATTTTTTAATTTCTTAGTGTTAATTTTTGAGAGAGAGAGAGAGACAGAGCACAAGTGGGGGAGGGACAGACAGAGAGGGAGACACAGAATCCAAAGCAGGCTCCAGGCTCTGAGCTGTCAGTACAGAGCCCAACATGGGGCTCTAATTTGTGAACTGCCAGATCATGACCTGAGCCAAAGTTGGACACTTAACTGACTGAGCCACCCAGGTGCTCCATATTTTTAGTTTTACCTCTTACATATATTCCTAAATAGTACTGTGCTTTATTTTGTATTTGATGTAAATGGAACCATACTGTATGTGGTCTTCTGATTCGCCCTTTTTCTTTTTTTCCTAACCATATTTTTGAGGTTAATTCAGGTAGATGTTCATGGCTATATAGTGTTCTATTGATGATGTACCAGAATATATTTATTTATGGTGGATATTCAGGTTGTTTCCAGTTTGGGCTCTTTCAGATATGCTGGTACATACTAAATATTTAAAATAATAAATATTTTACTAAATTTTTTAGTAAAGCACTTAACAGTGTACATGTGCAAAAGTTTCAGGTTTATAAGTAGAGATTGCTGGGGGGGTCAGAGTTCTGCATATTTTCAGCTTTGATCTGGTTGTACTATTTTCCAAGAGGTTGTAACCGTTACAACCACCAGCAGTTACATGAACATTTCCATTGCTTTATCTGTTTGCCATACTTGGAATTTGCCAATTTTATGTTTTTCCCTCTATGGTAGGTATGAAGTGGTATATTATTGTGCAAGAAAATCTGCATTTTCTTGATTGTTGAGGAGGGTTATATTCCTCATTTTCTGTTGGGTTGTTTGTCTTTTTCTTATCGTTTCAGCAATTTCTTTATGTAATCTGCAAATGAATTGTTTTTTGGTTATATGTGTTACACATATATTCTCCCAATTTGGCTCTTGTTCCATTAGTGGGCTTTTTGGTGTATTGCCTTGCCTCCTGTGTAGGAGTTCATCCTGTTTAGTATTTTGCATTTCTGTGTTTCTTTGTTTGTACTAGTAGTTCACCCCGAGTACGGGTTTCCCATTTTCACAGTCTGTGATGATTTTCCTTTCAGCAAAGAATGGCCGCGTGGATTCCGAGGACCGGAGGAGCCGCCATTGCCCGTACCTGGATACCATTAACAGGTTAGTAGGACAGGGATGTCAAGGGCAGCACCAAACAGTGGAATCTATGCAGAAAGTTCTTTGAACTGTACTTTGATCATAAATTTTGTTCTTTTTAAAGCTTTCAGCCCAGAAAATTGTGCTTCTTGCCATATATAAAGTGTCAGGGGGCATTATTTTTTAGTTTTATATTTTTAGGGTGGGCACATGCATAAGGAGCTTTTAGCTTAGTTTGAATTTGTTTGGTGGAATAATAGGGTGCATAGTGTACTTAAAATGATGGTAGCAAATTTAAATATTTTTTTGAACACTCACTACGTGCTAGGTACTACTCTAGGTGGCTGGCATTCAACAGAGAAAAGAAGAATAGATATGTTCTAAAGCAGAGGTAGTTACCTCATCCTTGTTTCTTTTCTCTGATTCCAGATGGCATCTTACGATGCTTTTCAATTTAAGCTCTATGGTTGTAGTGCCAATAGAAGCTTTCTTAGTAATGGGGTTACTCTTTATCAGGGCTATCTGTTGTGGCAGGCACAGGCCATTGTGACTAACGAGGACTTGAAACACAGCTTGAGGAACCAAGTTTCAAATTTTATTTTATTTTTAAATGTTTATTTTTAAGAGAGAGAGAGAGAGCGTGCGCACGCGTGCACAAGTTGGGCAGGGGCAGAGAGAGAATCCCAAGCAGGCTCCACACTGCCAGTGCAGAGCCTGACACAAGGCTCCAACCCATGAACCATGAGATCATGAACAGAGCCACAGTCAAGAGTCAGATGCTTAACCAACTGAGCCACCTTGGTGCCCCAAATTTTATTATTTTAAATTGAAATTTCAATATCCCCTTGTGGCTCTTGCTTTCTTTAATGGACAGTGCAGCTTTACTGGGACCAAACACAATTAGAGTTAATATTTGAGGAGAAATCTCTTTGTCACCTGTGGATTCAGTGAAAGTAAAGTTGTTTGTCCCTTAACCTGCTTGGTACTCATGTAACATTACTTTGTGGTTGAATAAGTAGATCTGTTTGTAGGTATTCTCCTAATATTCAGGTTTCCCATTCATTTTTATGGACAAAAATAGGTTTTTCTTCTATAAAAGTGTTTGTTCACTCAATGTCCTCTAAAGAAAAAAAGATGGTCGCTGGCATTGTGTGTCTAGTAGAGATAGTTTGACGCTGCTTTGGGACTTGGTGGCTGAGGGTGCTATAGTAAATGTTTAGGGGAGGAATAGTTAACGTTCCCCACAGTTTATACAAGGCTGTTGAACCATCTCTGAAAGATGCTGTGTGACATTGTGCACTGTGGAGCCAATGCTGCTTCACTTGAGTTCTTTCCTAGACATCTGTCCCTATTAATTGTTTTCTTCTCTTATTTAAATGTTCTTTTAGGAGCGTGCTGGACTTTGACTTTGAGAAACTATGTTCCATCTCCCTCTCACATATCAATGCATATGCCTGTCTGGTGTGTGGCAAGTACTTTCAGGGTAAGTAAGCATTGTGCTTTAAAAAAAATTTTTTTTAATGTTTAAAAGATGTTTATTTGTTTTTGAGGGATGGATCGTGAGCTGGGGAGAGGGAGAGAGAAAATCCTATATAGGCTACATGTTGTCAGTGATGAGCCCGATGCAGGGACTCTATTTCACAAACCATGAGATTATAACCTGATCTGAGATCAAGAGTTGGATGCTTAACTGACTGAGCCACCCAAGCACGCTGTGTTGTGCATTTTAAACTTACCAGTGCCAGCTACAGGTCTCCTCCAGAGATAGTTTAAAAAAAATTTTTAGGGGCGCCTGGGTGGCTTAGTTGGTTAAGTGTCCGACTTTCACTTAGGTCATNGACATGGGCTTGAACCCATGAACCGTGAGATCATGACCTGAGCTGAGGTTGGACACTTAACCAACTGAGCCACCCAGGTGCCCCTCCCTAACCAATGTCTTAATGCCATCCAGGGAATAAAGTACTAATGTGCTGTTCTTTCTTGCTAACTTCTGTGATGAGAAAAGTTCATGTAGGAGATTCATTGTACAGATGGCATAGTACTTTGTTTTTGCTGATATTAATATGTTCCAGTACAAAATACTGAAAGGAAAATGAAATGTGATTTGTCTCTTTCTGGCATCTGCCCTACACTGCCTTTCCTCCTTCCCTACAGGCCGGGGTTTGAAGTCTCATGCCTACATTCACAGTGTCCAGTTTAGCCACCATGTCTTCCTCAACCTCCACACCCTCAAGTTTTACTGCCTTCCAGACAACTATGAGATCATCGATTCCTCGCTGGAGGATATCACAGTATGTGTCCAGGAGGCTGGTTTGGAACTAGTTCTCTTGGGGCCATCCCAGGGCTCCTGGGGATCTGCCCGACCCGAGGTTACTTGGGCTTTGAGAGGCTTCTTTCCCTTTGGGAGAAACGGGGGAGACCTGAGTAAGGATTCATAATTGTGGCCTGTGGTCTGCAATCTAACTGTTATTTCTGCTTCTAACATTGAGGGTTAGGACTAAAGAAATGCAGCTACTTTCTAGTTGAGGTGAAAGCATTTTTGTGAAGTATATTACCTTCCACATTTTGGAGGAAGGATATGAGTCAGGCCTGGTGGAGGACAGTGGATACCAAGCTGCATACTAGCTCGTGACTACTTTTGATGTGATGTGGCCCGAATGGCCAGTGCCTCCCATCTGTGGGCTCTGGTGTGTGACCTGTGCCAAGTCACTGTACTTAAGAGATCATAGGAAGTCTTCTTGGATTTGATTAATGTTGGAACTATTGATTGTTATTTTCTTTTTTAGCAAGTGTCTGTGTATTCATGTTGAATGCTTTGTTCATTTTTGAGGAAAGCTTGGTGTCCAGAGTGTTTGAAACAATATCTATGCTACTTTTAGAAGTTTTATATGCCTGTTAAGTAGTTGAGGTTAAAGTAGTTATGGACGGTAATTAGAGAGAGGAACTGAAGTAAATGTAAGGTCTCTAAGAGACTTAGTAGAGACCTCTGTTCCACCCTTTACGTGATGACCCTTGTAGCTCTAGGACTGGGGAAGGTTCCGCTCCTGTGCCTCCAGCCATAGGGAGTATGACATCTCAGATTTGCTATGCGCTGGGTCTGTACTGGCCCTGTGTGAAGTCCCATCTGACACTCAGACTCCTGCTGCCTGCAGAGATGTGCATGTCCTTCAGCTTTGGACAGTTGTTTATCATGGAGTTGGCCAGACCTGAGGTCTGAGGAAAGACCTGGGATTCAGTGATTTTGGGTTAAACACAGAGATCCCCTTCTAGATTAGTAATGTGGAGAGGGCCTGTTCAGTGTTACCTCAGCCTTTATACCTGTTGTTGTAAGCCTTTTGGTTGTGTGGTGAAACATTCATGACCAAAATATTTTTTGTTTTTGACAGAAATTGTTATTTCAGATAGCTCTTGTAAACTGTGTAGACAGTCCTGAAACAACTTAGAATTTTCTTTTCCTTTGCAGTATGTGTTGAAGCCCACTTTCACAAAGCAGCAGATTGCAAACTTGGACAAGCAAGCCAAATTGTCCCGGGCGTATGATGGGACCACTTATCTGCCGGGTATCGTGGGCCTGAATAACATAAAGGCCAATGACTATGCCAACGCTGTCCTTCAGGTAGGATCAAGAACGCTGTGCAGGGCAGCCAAGAAGTGACTGCCTTCTGGTAGAATAGAGTCAAATGGTCCCTGGAGACACCAAGCCTTGCTAAGGACTCTACTTAACTATTTGTTCTGCACCAAACATAACATTCCTACGTCTGGTCAAAGGGCTGCTGCCAGATGGTGAGGCCTTTTCTAGCCTCTGGGCTCATGACCTCTGGGGTTGTCAGGGACTGAAGGATAGAATGATTGTGTGGCCTGGCAGTACCAAATAAGAAACACATGTGTTGGATGATGCATCTTTTCTTTTTTTAATAGTGCAGATGTTCCTTGTGCTGGGTGTCTGAGGTCTTGATCTTGCTCCTGCACTTAAGCTCTGAACTTAAGGGATCAGAGTCCAACTCCGGGCTTGATCCCATGAACTGTGAGATCATGAACTGAGCTGAAATCAAGAGTCGGATACTTAACCGACTGAGCCACCCAGGCACCCCTAAACAATAAAGGATTTATAATTTAACATATGCATGGTTTTTTTAGACTAAGTTATTGCACGCTTAATAGTATGGTGTAAACATAACCTTATAGTGGACAGGGAAACCAAAAAATTCCTTTGACTCTCTTTATTGTATTATTAGCTTTATTGTAGTGCTCTGAAGCCGAACATGTAATACCTCCAAAATATGCCTGTACATTGTCTTGTGCGGCATCTTTAATGATTACATGTTAATTCAATTTGTGGGTGAATTACAGTTTATTTAACCATCATATCTTGTATTAATGCATCTGGGGCCTAGATTCTAATCTGTAGGTGTTTGTAGCAATTTACAAACCATTAGCAACACAAAAGAGAGTTCTCCATCTTGCATTGTCCCTGTTACACTGTTATTTTTCCCCCATCTTGATACATTTAACCTACCTTTTGTTATTTACTTCTAAATTCGATTACTTGTATTTTTTCAAGCACTTCTAAAGTTGATTACTTGTATTTTTTCAAATGTTGTTGGGGCCTCGGGCTCATTTTTCTGTTGGTAGTTTATTTTGCTAAACTCTGAAAAATATATATTAGCCTTTTTCTGTTGTATATGTTGCAGAGATTTCCTTCTAGTTCTTATTTGGCCTTTAAACTTGATTATGGTATTTTTGCATACAGAATTTAGATTAAAAAATTATGAAAGTGTATCTGTCAGTTTTGGTGTCTGCCTCTAATGTTATGCCTAGACCCTGGAAAGGTTAAATGCTTAGGTAGAGAGAAACTTTGTTTCTCTTACAGCCTTTCATGGCTTTGTGAAGACTTACAGGATAAACAGATAGGATTTGAACATGGTTAGGGCAGTTAGCATTGGCTTTGTGATGGATTTTAGTTCCCATAGGAAGTTTTTATTTTTAAAATTAGATGAACAAATCCTCTGTGATGTAATTGCCACTAGAATGGGATTGAATGGACGAAGTACTGCATCTGGAGGCTGACACATGCTTTTTATATTGTTGCTGAAACCAGAGAGCAACTTCTCTCCACAGCTTGGATAAGTGAGAACTAGGATGAATTTTGTTCATACTTCTTCCCTTTATTTCTGTAAAGTTTATTTATTTTGATAGCGAGCATGTGCGCATGCGTGAACAGCGAGGGGGGAGCAGAGAAGAGGGAAGGAGAGTTTCAAATCCCAAGCAGGCTTCACGTTGTCAGTGCAGAGCCCCACATGGGACATGAACTCACAAACTGAGATCATGACTTGAGCCGAGATCAAGAGTTAGACACTCAACCAACTGAGCCAGTCAGGTGTCCCCATACTTCTTTCCTTTAGATAATAACCCATTTTTTAGTAATTATTCTCTAGGCATTAAGTCGTCGTTTCTTTAGCTGAGCTAAGCTTGTATGGGCTTTCCTAATCACCTCTGTTATGGTGTTCCCTGTGTCCTGAGTTGTCTCCCTATGAGATGTGTAGGTTTATTGTATTTAGCAGAAACCTCTATCCTCCTTTCTAAATGGATTCTTTGGCACAGAAAGTTTTGCTCATAGTAAGCACGGTGCTGTTAAGGATTCACAGACCAATCAGGAGGGACCTGTGTGTGGGGGGCACCTGGGTGGCTCAGTTGGCTCAGGTCATGATCTCACGATTTGTGGGTTTGAGCCCCACATCAGGCTCTGTGCTGACAGCTAGCTCAGAGCCTGGAGCCTGTTTCAGATTCTGTATCTCCCTCTCTCTCTCTGACCCTCCCTGCTCACACAGTCTCTCTCTCTCAGAAATAAATAAAATATTTTAAAAAAAATTTAAAAAACCCAAAAAACAAAAAACAGGAGGGACCTGTGGGGTGACTGCATTTACTTAAGGTCTGTTCTGGGATTTCCTTCCCAGTTTTGTAGCTCATACTAATGAGCATGTATTTCTTCCTGAACCAACATGGCTAGTCTATTTTTTTACTTAATGAGGTAAAACTTATTTGTTTTCTTTTTTTAATTTAAATTTCAGTTAACATACAGTGCAGTATTGGTTTCAAGAGCAGAATTCAGTGATTATCACTTACATACAGTACTCACTGCTCATCACAGCATGTGCCCTCCTTAGTCCCCATCTCCTACCCACCTCCCTCCATTACCCTTAGTTTGTTCTTTTTCATTAAGAGTCTCTTGTGGTTTGTTTCCTTCTCTTCTCTTCCCCCTCTCTTCCGCCCCATTCCCATACGTTCATCCATTTTGTTTCTTAGATTCCACATATGAGTGAAGTCATATGATATTTGTCTTTTTCTAACTGACTTATTTTGCTTAGCATAATACATTCCAGCTCCATCCATGTGACTGCAAATGGCAAGATTTCATTTTTTGGTGGCCAAGAAATACTCAATTGTGTGTATATATATAGACACCACATCTTCTTTATCCATTCATCAGTTGATGGACATTTGGGCTCTCTCCATAGTTTGGTTATTGTTGATAATGCTGCTGTTATAAACATTGGTGTGTATGTACCATTTCAAATCACTATTTTTGTATCCTTTGGGTAAATAAATACCTAATAGCGCAATTGCTGAATTGTAGGGTAGTTTTGTTTGGTAAAATTTATTTTACCTAAACTTTTTGACCATTTTTGATCATAACAGAATGAATCACCTTTATATATATGTTCATTTTGTTTCAATTTTATATCATTTTATATCTATTTTATTTATTCATTTTATTTTGTATTTATTACCACCCTTTCAATAAACTTTATTAAGCTGATTTTCATGTTATTTAAAATTTTTTAAATGTTTTTATTTTTGAGAGAGAGAGGGAGACAGAGTACTAGCGAGGGAGGGGCAGAGAGAGAGAGGGAGACACAGAATCTGAAGCAGACTTAAGGCTCTGAGCTGTCAGCACAGAGCCCAATGAGAGGCTTAAACTCGTGAACTATGAGATCATGACCTGAGCCAAAGTTAGACGTTTAACCGACTGAGCCACCCACATGCCCCATTTTTTTCTTTAATGTTTTAATTTATTTTTGAGAGAGAGAGTACTAGCAAGGGAGGGGCAGAGAGAGAGACACACAGAATCCGAAGCAGACTCCAGGCTCTGAGCTGTCAGCACAGAGCCCGTATTTTAATGTGCATTTGAGAGATGGAGGAAGTTTGGCCTCCAGATAGTAATATCTTTCGTAGCCAAATGGAATATTTGGATTTCTAGCTTTTAATTCCTTATGAATGCAAATATAGTCACAAGCCTAATTAGAGTAAATAAAGGAAATTAGTAAGTTGGTCATTGGATAGGGACTTGAATCCTTTTTTATAAAAATTTATTTTCAGAGCGAGAGAGCACACAAGAAGGGCAGAAGGGGAGAGAGAATCTTAAGCAGGCTCTACACTTAGTGCAGAGCCTGATGCAGGGCTCAACCCAACACCCTGGGATCATGACCTAAGTTGAAATTAAGAGTTTGATGCTCAACCAACTGAGCCATCTAGGTGCCTGAATACTTTTTTTTTTTTAACTTCTTGGTCAGGATGCCTGGCTGGCTCATTTGGTGGAACGTGTGCCTCTTGATCTCAGGGTTGTAAGTTCGAGTCCTATGTTGGATGTAGAGATTGCTTAAAAAAAAATCTGTAAAAAATAAAAAAACAAAAAGTAAATAACTTCATATCCAAAGCAAAGTATCTGCAGAACTGGACTTTATGTGAAACTTAGTACAGAGGAACAGAGGATGTTTCTATAATGTGAACTTTATAACCTTCTATTATTATAGAACTATTATAACCTATAATACTTTGTAAACCTAAGTATTTCCTTTTGACTCTTGAAGGCCATTAGAGGCCTGGGTCTGTTAGAAGAGCTTGGCCCCCAGGGCTGTGCACAGGGGCCCTTTGTAGGGGCTCTTGGATTAATTGGATGGAGTATTTGACTTTCAGGCGTTGTCTAATGTTCCTCCTCTCCGGAACTACTTCCTGGAAGAAGACAATTATAAGAACATCAAGCGTCCTCCAGGGGATATCATGTTCTTGTTAGTCCAGCGTTTTGGAGAGCTGATGAGAAAGCTCTGGAACCCCCGAAATTTTAAGGCACATGTGTCTCCTCATGAGATGCTTCAGGCTGTTGTCCTTTGCAGCAAGAAAACCTTTCAGATCACCAAGCAAGGTAAGGAACAGCCATTCATATTTGCTGATGTTAGGGCAACAAAATTAGTTTGATGAGCAAATTTATTTGTACTTGCTGTAAACCTTGTAGTAACCAGGTGAGTGTCCAGTTGATAGTCTGATTATGTTCCTCACTCTTCTTTCATCAGCCTGCCCTGCTCAGAGTCCTGAGACTTCAGCTGGATAGAAAGTCTTTCATACTTGGTAAACTAATCTGTATGGCTCGAGGGAAAACCAGGAGACTAGGAAAGGCACTGACCCTTAGGCACTTGCCACATTTGCTTCTCATTTTGTTGTGTTGCAGACTAGATATTCTGATGACCTGTTTTGACTGTTTTCATCCCTCCACATCCAACTAGTTATTGCCATGTGAGTAAAGTGGACACTCTGTAGCTCTTAGCACCTGGATCTCATATAATGTCCTCTGGCCTCACATCAGTTTGTTCACCATCCATTCCTGCTACTAGTAGGTTGACTGCAGGGATAAGCAGCATTTTTTTTGTTCCAGGAGCTCCCATTCTAGTGGGGAAGATAGTTGTGTAAAAAGGTGAGCACAGGGTGGTAAGTGCTATAATAGAGGAAGGGAAGTATACTTTGGGAGGGGGTGTGGAGCAGGGAGCCCCAGCTGAGCATATGGGAGATCAGCGGGAGTCAGAGTGGAGGAAGAGCTAGCTGAGTTCTAGGCACAGTGGAGATAGGTCAGGGCTGGTCATTCTAGGACACTGCCAACAGGAGCGTGGATGTGCCTGGAACAGACAGAAGGCTGCCAGTAGCCGAGTGCTTGGATTCTAGGGGACAGTGTGAGAGCTGAAGTGGAGGTGTGGGGGAGGGACTGGATCATCGGGTTTATGTGCCACTAGAAGGAGCACGGGTTACATCCTGACAATCGTGGGGAGTCGATGAAGGCTTTTAAGCCAAAATGTGACGCCAGACTTAGGTTAGGCCAAGGAGTGATTTAGAGGGGAAATTCAATACTGGCTTTTGATGGGTGGCACGATACACGTTTGCAGTAGAGATGATAATCGAAGGTCCAGGTTGGGTCAGAGAGCCCAGGGAGAGAGCAGAGATCAGAAGTCTAAGAGCTTGACCTTGAGGAATGTCAGCATTTAATGTCCAAATAGAGAGGATGCCCAGAGGACAGGAGAGTGTTGCCTGGAAGGAAGGAGAAAAACCAGGAATGTGGCATCATGCCAGCCAGTGCGTGGTTTGGATTGTACTAATTTCCAGCTTTGACACGCCCCATGCTTCCGTCTTTTCCAGGGGATGGAGTTGACTTTCTGTCCTGGTTTCTGAATGCTCTGCACTCAGCTCTAGGGGGCACAAAGAAGAAAAAGAAGAGTAAGTCATGTTATTTTGTAAAAGGGAGCTGTTTTTTTGTTTGCTTCCTCTTATAGGCACTTTTTTTAACTTTGCATTTTTTTGTGTTAGGGTGGTGGTGTTTGTATATACGTGGACCAAATTTCATTGCTGAATAGGTTCCTCTCCATTTTTAAAAATTAGGATATGGTTATATCCAATGGCATGCTTAATACATGGAAATAGATATAACTGCTCTAGAAATCCTGACCTAGTTCCAGACTGGGTCTGGGCAGCATGTTGTTGACTGCTAGTCTCTGGTGGTGCAAGAGTTAATGTGAGGATGGCTCACTGCGTGGTTTGTGTGGCTTCTAAGTTCACTGGTAAAGCAAAGTAAAAGCTAGTTCCTCCCCCTGGGCCTATACTTGGAAAAATGAGGCTTGCCTCCATATTGATTCTCACACTTTAAGTCCCATGGTCCCTTAACCTCCATGTTGGCATAGCAGTAGAGAGTTTTCATGAATGTCAGAAATAGTTGTTAGCTTACAGAGTGCTGAGCTAGAGAAATAATTTAGGAGACCTAATGCAGTTTTTTCCGTGTCCTTTTTCTCTGTTCTGCTGGTGTTAATATGTTTATTAATGTGGGGTTGTGGGCTGATGCTCTTTATACTAGATGGTCCCACCACCTCTACCAGATGTCTTCAACCTGTGCACATCCTCTGAGTTTTGTAACATGTCCCATTAGGGTTCTAGAACCCTGTTGTGCTTTCTTTGCTTTGGTTCTGTTCTGTTCTGTCCCTTAGTCTGCATTTTTGTTTTATGTCCAGTGCAGGGTGGACTTTATCTTCTTTGCACACAGCATAAGGTTATGGGAAACTCTTTGGATGTATCTTGTTTTGCTTGTTTTTTTTGTGATTTGTTAAGTCTCTAGGCTTTATAAATCATTCATTAAGATGCACTTAATTTTTGGGGCGCCTGGGTGGCTTAGTCGGTTGGGCGTCCGACTTTCGCTTGGGTCATGGTCTCGCGGTTCGTGGGTTCGAGCCCCNCGTTGGCATAGCAGTAGAGTTTTCATGAATGTCAGAAATAGTTGTTAGCTTACAGAGTGCTGAGCTAGAGAAATAATTTAGGAGACCTAATGCAGTTTTTTCCGTGTCCTTTTTCTCTGTTCTGCTGGTGTTAATATGTTTATTAATGTGGGGTTGTGGGCTGATGCTCTTTATACTAGATGGTCCCACCACCTCTACCAGATGTCTTCAACCTGTGCACATCCTCTGAGTTTTGTAACATGTCCCATTAGGGTTCTAGAACCCTGTTGTGCTTTCTTTGCTTTGGTTCTGTTCTGTTCTGTCCCTTAGTCTGCATTTTTGTTTTATGTCCAGTGCAGGGTGGACTTTATCTTCTTTGCACACAGCATAAGGTTATGGGAAACTCTTTGGATGTATCTTGTTTTGCTTGTTTTTTTTGTGATTTGTTAAGTCTCTAGGCTTTATAAATCATTCATTAAGATGCACTTAATTTTTGGGGCGCCTGGGTGGCTTAGTCGGTTGGGCGTCCGACTTTCGCTTGGGTCATGGTCTCGCGGTTCGTGGGTTCGAGCCCCGCGTCGGGCTCTGTGCTGACTGCCAGCTCAGGGCCTGGAGCCTGTTTCGGTCTGTGGCTCCGTCTCTCTCTGACCCTCCCCTGCTCACGCTGTATTTCTCTCTCTCTCTCTCTCCTAGAAATAAATAAAAATATTAAAAAAAAAAAAAAAGATGCACTTAATTTTTCTCTGCTGGAGGGTCAGAGGGCATCTTATGAGAGAAGGCAGACACAAAGTAATTATTTACACAAATAATGACAAAGGTACCAAGGTGGAATATGTTACAAAGGTACTTCTGTGCCTACTGAGAGCTTTGAGTCTTAGCTGGGCGATGCTGGTTTATATCAGAAATTTAGAAGTTAGGGCTATATTCTGGAAATGCTTTCCAACCTGACAGAATTTGCATTTTGATTTCTGTTTGTACAGCCATTGTGACTGATGTTTTCCAGGGGTCCATGAGGATATTCACTAAAAAGCTGCCTCATCCTGATCTGGTGAGTGGGGGGTTGAAACTGACCCTTTGCCTGATTTATTTTACCTGAGGGGATTAAGGGTTGATAGAGAGAGGCTTAGAGGTCTATCAAGGCCTCTTGCCCCAAAATGAGGTTCTGTAAAACGCTTGCCAAGTGACAGCCCCTTGGGCTTTTGTCACACCAGCGTGTTAAAGTTTGGGAGTTAGGGTAGGGTAAAGTCTTGCTGGTTTAAGTGGTCTGGCCACTGGGTGGTGCTCGTGTGGTTTTTCAGAAAGCTCGGATAAGCTTTCTAGATCATCTAAAAGGGTTTTAAATAGTCTGGCATTTAAATAAAATCTCTCTGGGGACTTCTGGGTGGCTTAGTCAGTGGAGCATCTGACTCTTGATTCTGGCTCAAGTCATGGTCCCAGGGTCATGGGATTGAGCTCTGTGTCGGGCTCTGCGCTGGGCATGGAGCCTGCTTAAGATTCTTTCTCACTCCCTCTGTCTCTCTCCCATGCTTTCTCTCGCTTTCTCAAAAACAAACAAACAAACAAACAAACAAACAAACAAACAAACATCTCTCTGAGGATGGAAGCCCCTCAGGTTTTGCATTACTCTAACCAGGTGGCGCTGCTGTCCACAAAATGCCCGTATCTTGGGTGCCCTCTTCACTCACTTCAATACAAAATGAAGTACGTGTAACAAAAACACTGTTTCTTTCTGTGGGTGGTCTGCATACTGCTCACACTCCTTCCCTCCTTTTTCTTCCTCATTTCCAGCCAGCAGAAGAGAAAGAGCAGCTGCTGCATAATGATGAGTACCAGGAGACAATGGTGGAGTCCACCTTCATGTACCTGACGCTGGATCTCCCCACTGCTCCCCTCTACAAGGACGAGAAGGAGCAGCTTATTATCCCTCAGGTGCCGCTCTTCAACATCCTGGCCAAGTTCAACGGCATCACTGAGAAGGTAGCCCATTTGTGCAGCTGCCCAACTGATGCTCCTTTCTCTCTCTTGACCTTTTCAGTTTGAAGTGTACTGTGTGTAGTGAGCCTCCCAGACGCTGTGCTGTTTCTGGCTGGCCACCCCAACTTTTAGCTTGATTGGTGGTGCCCTCTCTTATACTTCTCGTGTGTTCCTTTAAGCCATCTGCCTCTGGGTAGGATGGAGAAAGGAGGGGGTATTTAGGATAGTAGAAAGTTTTTAAAATCTTTTAAAAAATGTAGTGTCAATATTAAAGTGGAAAAAATTACAGCTAAAATATAAATAAATAATTTGTTCTCATTGTCATATTACTTTTTATTAAGTTAAAAGTGTCTTTTTATTTACTGAGTTAACTGTTTCTTGGTTTAATTCCCCTCTTTGTCTTAGACAAATGTAATCCTTTCTGTTCTTTACTGAGAGAATTTTGATGTCTCATTCCAAGCCCTTTCTGCTCTTTCTCTTCATTAACTAAGGTTCTTTTGTTTTCAGATATTAAATAACAACAAAAAACTCACTAAACTAAAAGAGGAGCTTTATTGGAAGGCATCTCTTTAGGGTCTTAGGGAGACTTGAACTGAGCAAGACTTGGGAAGGATGGAAGTAGGGTGAGAGGCTTCTCAGAAGTGACGGGTCTGTTGATTGTTTCTTGCACAGGCTGCCGTTCCCTTATTTCAGTCACTCCAAGGCCCAGCCTCTGCTACTCTGCTTTAGGTTTCCTAGGGGTTGAAAGGCCCATTTGAATCAGGAGTCCTTTCTGTTCAGGGACCCTGTGAATAGGCCTTTCCTTGAAAAGGCAGAATTGTGAGCTAGGCAGCCACCCTAAGACTCTCAAACACTCTTCACTAATCTCCATCACTGTTTCCATCCAGTATCCAGGTCCATTGTCACGTACTGTTAGCAAGTTTAGTAGGCAAAACAAGCCCTGGATATCCATGTACACTGGCAGCTGCCCATGTCTCTCTTTTACACACACACACACACGCACACGTGTGCACGCACACGCACAGATTGGTAAGATGTCTAATGCTGTCTTTTAGAGACTCACTTTGGGAGGGTGAAAGAGAAACCTTAGGGTTTGTGTAGCCCATTTTCTTTATTTTATGGTTTTAAGTGACAGAACCGGGAATCTAAACTCAGATTTTTCATCTGACAACTTTTTTTTTAATGTTTTTTTTTAAATTTATTTTTGAGAAAGAGAGAGAGAGAGAGACAGCATGAGCAGGGGAGGGCTAGAGAGAGAGGGAGACACAGAATCCGAAGACAGGCTCTAGGCTCTGAGCTAGCTGTCAGCACAGAGCTCGTCGCAGGGCTCAAACCCACGAACCGAGAGATAATAACCTGAGCCGAAGTCAGACGCTTAACCAGCTGAGCCACTCAGGTGCCTCAAGAGGTTTTCATCTGACTTCTTAAGCCATGCCACTTGGTCCCTCTTATTGTTTGTTCAAATTTAAGTAATATTAAGATTTAAATGTATTTAAATGTATTGATTTAAATGTGTTCTCTTTTTTTTTGCAACGTAGTTATCATTAATACCTTTATTTTTTTCATGGTGATACTATATTTAATACATATATACAAATTTTTTTCTGCTTGTTTTTTTTTATATCCAAGTTAGTTAACATACCAGTGTGATTAAATTTATTCTTACTGTAATATTACCTTAGTATACATGTAAATGTTGGTATAAGCAAGTATGAAATTTAATAAACATAAGGTATACAAACAAAACTTTGACACCAATAAAATTGATTAACGGTCCTATTACAATGTAACCTGTAGTTAAAGCCAAATTGTTCCTTGGTATATGAATGTGGTACTGATGTCCATGGTGAAATTCTTTCCCCAGGTTTTCTCAGGAATTCCTGAGAATCCTTTGTAAGTTAGGCCATGACATCATTTAGGTGTTAAATTCTTTACTAGCCTGAGAGGTGATTAAAAAGACTGCTATTTAGTCATTTATTTTAAAGTTTAGTTAGTTAATATACAGTACTTTATTGGTGTCAACGATTCATCACTTACACATAACACTCAGTGTTCATCATGAGTGCCCTCCTTAATATCTGTCACCCATCTAGTCCATCCCCTACCCACCTCCCTCTGTCACCCCTCAGTTTGTTCTCTATCATGAAGAGGCTCTTGTGGTTTGTTTCTTTCCCTCCTGAAAAGAGTGGTTTTTGATGTCAACTTGATCATAGATTCAGATGTGGGCAGTGAAATCTGTTAGCATTTACCTGATTAAATTTTTTTTTTTGCTTTTAATACAGTATTTTATTTCAACCACACAGAGGTTACTTGATACCAACAAAACAGACATTTGACATTTTTTCCAGTAGTGTTTATAAGCTTAGATGATTTACCTGAAAGATGTGTAGCTATGATGTGTGTACTGGAGATGGAAAGCTTATTTCTCCAGTGCTCTCAGGTTATGTGTCATGTGACAAGGGAACTTGATTTTTAAAAAAATAACAGCTTTATTGAGACATAACTCATACACTATACATTTAACCCATTTAAAGTTTTAATAATTCACTGGGTTTTACTATATCCATAGACATGTGCTACCACCACCACAATTAGTTGTAGAACATTATCCTCATTAGTGTTTTCATTACTCTTTGATTACTGTCGCACCCTCCTCATCTCCCCCAGCCATAGGCAACTACTAATGTACTTTCTGTCTCTATGGATTTGCCATTCTGGACATGTCCTGTAATGGAATTCTTGTAACATGTGGTCTTCCATCATTTACTTCTTCCACTTAGCATGATGCTTTCAGGGTTCATCAGTGTTGTAGCATGTACTGCTATTTCATTTCTTTTTGTGGCCAAATTATGTCCCATTGTGTGAATATACCTTATTTTGTTTATCCATTCATCAGTTGATGGATATTTGGGATTGTTTCTACCTTTTGGCTACTATGAATAATGCTGCCATAAATATCAGTCTATATAGGTTGTTCTGTGAACATATTTTCATTTCTTTAGAGTGGTAATGAAGAAGTGGAATTGCTGGGCTATATGGTAACTCTTATGTTTAGCCATTTGTGGAACTGCCAGACTATTCTCCAGAGCGGCTGCACCATGTTGTATTCCCATCAGCACTATGTGAGGGCTCCAGTGTGTCTACATCTTCACCAACACTTGTGAATTTACAACACTTGTGTATATATTTCACACTCGTGAAATATAACACTTTGTATTATATTAGTCATCAGTAAATGATGACTAATGTTAGCATCTTTTTATATGCTCTTTGGACATTTGTATATCATCTTTGGAGAAATGTCTATTCAAGTCCTTTGTACATTTTTTAATTGGGTTAAAAAATCTTTTATTGAGTTGTAAGAATGCTTTATATAATCTAGATACTGACCCTTATCACATGTCTGATTTTACAAACATTTTCTTAGATAGATTGCATTTTCACCGTCTTGATAGTATCATTTGAAGCACAGAAGTTTCAAGTTTTGATGAAATACTGTCTAGGTGTTCTTTTGAAGTGTGTGATTTTGTTTTCATATGTAAGAATCCGTTGTCAAATCATAGGTCATGAAAATTTACCCTTATGTTTTCTTCTAAGACTTGTAGTTTCAGTTCTTCCATCTGCTGGAATATCCTTATTGATGAAGGGGCTGCTCACTGCTTCAGAAGCACTTGTTCCATGGCTCTTTGCTTCTAATGAATAATCAGCAAGTTCTTCCTTACTGTGAATTAAATGAGGCTCTCCTGGTTTTAATTCTGTAGCTCTTAACAGATCCTCTTTTTCATTTGACATTTTTGTTTTCCTTGTAGAAAGGAATACCCATATTGTTCTGGGTAGAATTCAGCACTATGCTCATGCGCTGGCTTAAACATGGCCCACACTTGTATTGTAGGCAGTCTTAGCCATGTTTCTCTTCCTAAGACTTTGGAGGGCTTGTGATCAGGTGGCTTCAGAATTCTTAAGTGTAAGGTGGAATTATATTTAAAAATCCAAACCAAAACAAAACTCCTGTCCTTATACTCCAACACTAATTTGATAATTTCTTTTCCTCTTTCTCTAGGAATATAAGACCTACAAGGAAAACTTTCTAAAGCGCTTCCAGCTCACCAAGCTGCCTCCGTATCTAATCTTTTGTATTAAGAGATTCACTAAGAACAATTTCTTTGTGGAGAAGAATCCAACTATTGTCAACTTCCCTATTACGTGAGTATTTCCCTGCTTCTTACTCTTGCAGGGAGTGAGCCTGAATTCTTCATATTTTTATACCATTATTAATTTTGGACTGTCTTACTTAAAGATTGCTGGGAACAGAGCCTACATATACTATGTAAGTTAAGAGTTCTTGTTGGAAGTATACAAATATTTCAGGGACCTCAGGGATAGATGTGTCCTTAGAGGCAGTCCTCCTTTTTCCTTCTTGCCTGTTGCTTGCTGGGAAATGTAGTCTTTCAGTGTAGGGAAAACTGGGTGAGAGCAGGGCAGGACAGGTAGGATTCTGCCTGGCTTCGAAGATGACCCCGAGCCTGTCCATCTATTTGCTGCTCATTGCATCTTCTTGCATACTGTGGTTAGGCATAGACAGTGGTTCCAGATTTGTCTTGCCATCTTGGGGTCCTTCTATCTTATTTTTTCCCCAGAAGGTAAAATCTGAATTGTGTTTAATTTCTCCTTATTGGTGAGAAAGAGAAATTTTGATGTATAGTCTTATTTTACTGTGCAGTTGTCTCTTTATGAACATTTATGAGTATTTTAATGCAAACTGGGAGGAGTTGTACCAAAAGCTTTTGATTTGCTACTTTCTAACTCAGAAATCTGCAAGATCCTTGGTTTTCAGTTCTCAAGAGACCTTGTTTTCATACTCTAAAGAAGGTATTTCTGAGAACATGGAGAGACCTGGTGGTCAGGCTAGCAGGAGGAAGGGTAGGTCTCTGTGTGCTGGCATTTAGGTAAGGGAAGAGTGGAGCCCTAAGGCACTCTCTTATTGAGAAGGATTTAAGTGGGTATATGATAGGATTAACTTGATGTGTAGCTCATTCCGGTTGTTGTTTTTAAACCTGCACAAAGTAATTTGGGAGCTGTAATGTATAAATGCTCATCCCTTCTTTTTTTCTCTCTCCATCCATCTTCGGTTCTCAGTTGCCCAAACCATACCATGACTGTCAATTTTCACTTTTGAAAATGGTTCCATGGGGTTCCTGGCTGGCTCAGTTTGTGGAGTATGCCACTCTTGATCTTGGGGTTGTAAGTTTGAGTTTCTTGTTGGGTGTAGAGATTACTTAAAAAAGTAAGGTAAAAAACTTAAAAAAAAAGTTCTAGATCTTAATTATTTGTAATGTTTAAGAGGATAGTATCTGAAGTTAAAGAGGCCGAGTTCTGTGCCGTCCTAGCTGTGTGACTTTGGACAGGTCGTTTGCGTATTTTCTGGATGTAGTCTCACATGGATAAAATGAGAGCCCTAGGGGTCCTTCCAAGTGTAGCATTTTATTTTTCCTGGGTCCATGATCACCAAGAATCTGAGAACAGTTGAGGGGGTGAGGAGAGAAAACCTTTGTAGTTAGCACTACAGGGGAATCTCTTACTCGCTTTTCCTGTACTCTTCTTCCTGTTTTTCACTAGCATCTTGTCTGTGACAAATAGCATGAAATTGGGGGCCCTGAAAGCCAACTCTCTGCCACCCTGAGTGGGACCACAGAGTCTTCCTTTGATAGCCCATGTATTGGGGATTTCTTTCAGAACTGGACTCTTGTGAATTGTAACAGTACAGTGTGTTCCTGGTAGGAGGGCGTGCTCTTGACTCTAGGGCAGTCCTGGGGAAGGAGGACTGTGTATTGATAATGGCTCCAACTCAGTCACCACAGAGATGTCCATTAAGGAAGAAGACCCTTGTTGGGATGAGCACTGGGTGTTATATGTAAGTGATAAATCACTAAATTCTATTCCTGAAATCATTATTACACTATATGTTAACAACCTTGGATAAAATTTTTAAAAATAATTAAATAACAAAAAAAGAAAAGGGTCCTTTTCAAGAAGTAGAGACTGGCTAATCTGAAATTGTATTACTCTACAAGTAATTACAGTGCATGAAGTACTTAAAGTGCAGGTTTCCAGAATTAGTCTCCAAAAGGGTAACTAGTTAAGAAGTTACCTTTTTCTCAACTTCTCCAAGTAGGCTTTCCAAAGGACCAACTACTGAAGTCAGTTACCAAAAACCTAAATGCCAACTGGTAGCCAAATAAACACCCCATGCAATATAAAAGAAACTAACTACCTTTATTTGATATGTCGTTTGCAAATATCTTCTCCCATTCTGTCGGTTGCCTTTTAGTTTTGCTGATTGTTTCCTTTGCTGTGCTGAAGCTCTTTGTCTTCATGAGGTCCCAGTAGTTCAGTTTTGGCTTTTGTTTCCCTTGTCTTTGGAGACAGGTATGGTAAGAAGTTGCTGTGGCTGAGGTCAAAGTTGTTGCCTGTTTTCTTCTCTGAGGTTTTGATGGCTTCTGTCTTATGTTTAGGTCTTTCATCCACTTTGAATTTATTTTTTGTGTATGGTGTAAGAAAGTGGTCCAGGTTCATTCTTCTGCATGTCGCTGTCCAGTTTTCCCAACACCATTTGCTGAAGAGACTTTTTTCCATTGGATATTCTTCCCTGCTTTGTCAAAGACTAGTTGGCCATACATTTGTGGATCCATTTCTGGGTTCTCTATTCTGTTCCATTGATCTGAGTGTCTGTTTTTGCACCAGTACCATACTGTCTTGATGATCACAGCATTATAATACAGCTTGATGTCTGGAACTGTGATGCCTCCAGCTTTGGTTTTCTTTTTCAGGACTGCTTTGACTATTCAGGGTCTTTTCTGGATCCATACAAATTTTAAGATTGTTCCTTCTAGCTCTGTGAAGAATGCTGGTGTTAAGTTTGATAGGGATTGAGAAAAGGACCCTTTCCATACCTAATTTTTCTTTTGTGTTTTATTCATTACACATCTTTTTATTACCAGAGATCAGTCAGACTTGCAGTGATTAGATGCCTTCTGCTCATTTGGAGATAGGGGTTTGGGGAGCACTTCCAAGGTTTAAAGTTGCACTTCCAGCTAATGAGGTGTTCTCTAAATTGGACTGTTTCTGATTGGGAGATGAATGTGGTATGCTCCTCTGGCTAATCTAAAACAAAATGATTTAACATGTATTCGCTTATTTTTGCCACTTCAACAGATGTAGGTTCAGTTATGAGAACTTGAGTATTAATACCCCTGAGGATTTCTCTAGGACTCGTTCAGACAAACAAGTGTGGACAGCTGTTGTTAAAGCTGAGGAGAAGCTAGCATGGAAAGACAGCTCTTAGCAGCCAGTAGGTATTCTGGCTCTGGGGCTCATATGGATTTCTTGGGACTCATATCTGAATTGTCTTTAACAATAGGAGCACCTGGGTGGCTCAGTGAGTTGAGTGTCTGACTTTGGCTCAGGTCAGGATCTTAACTGTTCGTGAGTTCAAGCCCTGTGTTGGGCTCTGTGCTGACAGAGCCTGCTTTAGATTTTGTGTTTCCCTCGCTTTCCACCCCTCCCCAACTTGTGCTCTGTCTTTCTCTGTCTCTTTCTCTCTCAAAAATAAACAGTAAAAAAGAAAAAATTAAATTCTTTTAACAATAAATGTTGCAATCTGTATGGCACACTGTCTGTAGAAATAAATAGCTATCACTAGAGTGCAGAAAGCTATGTAATACTATTAGAGCCAAGTTGCATGTTTGTTTATTAACACATGGTTTATATAGAAAAGGTTTTGTATTTTTGGATAGGTAATATATTCACAGTCTAAAATTCAAAGGGAGATACACATCTGGAAGTGACCATAGATATGACCACTTGTTATCATTTCTTATAGATCCTTCAGATGATGATGCTATTGTAGATCATGTTTTGAGTGGTGGTACCTCGGACAGTACCATATCCATTCTACAGAGATTAGAAGCATGATACATTTTCTCTTACTCATGTTCACTGTCACTCTGTTTCCCTGTTTAACTCTTGGGATGTTCTTCACAACTGTTTTTGTTGCATCTTCATAGTTAACATTTATCATAGCACTTTACTCTGGGATAACTGATATGTTTATACGTCAGCCAATGGATGAAATCCAACAAGTAAAACACAAAGGGAGATTTTATTCCAGATTCAAGAATGCTTCTCTATATTTGAAAGTGAATGTTGAGATATTAAAAATAAAATTGATATTTCTGAGTCCCATTGAAAGAACATAGTCAGTAGTTTCTTTCAGCAACCAGAACTGGAAATCAGGAAGCTGTGGAGTAGCCACGGTGGGCCACATAAAGAAGAGAAAGCTGGGCTGTCAAAGGAAGGGAAGAACAAAGCTGATATCAGAAGCAGAAGAGAGGGGAAGTGGCTCCCTTGGATCTTGCTGCTTCTCCAGGGCTTGGTTTTAGCTGCATATCCCAGTCTGAACATCTTGAGTAAATTCCCCTTTTGTGCTGAAGCTACTGGTCTGCCTGGTTTGCCATACTGAAACAGTTAAAATGATCATGTACAGTGAACTCATAGAATCGTAATGTCAGGCCCTCCACAGCCAGACGCTAGGGACCGGGCATCCCCAAACACTGTGGCTGTGGGGTTCCTGGAGGGGGCAGAGGGTGACGTGTTAGACTTGTCATCTCCCTTCATCTCGCTGCCTCAGAGGAGATGGTGATGCTCATTCTCATATCGCACAAGAGCCTTTGGTTGTGTAACCTGCTTAAACGCGCACATGGCTCTGAAGGGTAGAGCCCTCATTCCAGTTCTAATCTGAAGGACTCTAGGCTGTGCGGTTTTAGTTAGATGTGCTTCTAAAATGTATTTTCCCTGTAGAGCCAGTCTTTCTAGTTTGACTCATTTTTGTGGCCACATAAGTGAATTTACCCAGCCTGGGCTTCCGTGGCTCTGTAAGCCTGTCTTGTTCCAGGTCCTTTAGGGTCTAGTAGCTCTGCAGCCGCCTGGTTGGGACAGCTGGCTTCTGTAGGCTTTGTCTGATTGTTTGGCTTTATTTTCATCATCACCAGAAATGTGGATCTGAGAGAATACTTGTCTGAAGAAGTACAAGCAGTACACAAAAATACCACGTACGACCTCATCGCCAACATCGTACATGACGGCAAGCCCTCTGAGGGCTCCTACCGGATCCATGTGCTTCATCATGTGAGTCGTAAAAATGGTGGCGGTTCCTTTGATATTTCAGTGGGCGGCTCTCTTCAGTGTGTCCTGTCTTGGCCTTGACTTTGGCAAGGCTATTGGCAGTGCTATTCTGCAAGTAATAGCACTGTCAGTGGTTAGTTTCAGGCAGTGGTTCTCAATTGTGGCTGCGCATTAGACTCACCTAGGGAGATTTTAAAATCCTGATGCCTGGGCCACTCCAGGCCAGTTACATTAGAACAGTGGAATTTGTGCCTGTTGGTTTTCACCTGGAATAGAGGCCAGGGATGCTGCTAAATGTCCTACAGTGCACCGGCAGCCCCGTAACAATTAATTATCTGGCTCAAAATGTCAGTCAGTCAGACTGCATTAGATTATCAGGAGCCAGGCATCACGATGTTTAATGTTATACAGGAGATACCATTGTAAGCCAAGATTGAACACCACTGTCCTAGACTAGAGCCTTACCACCTGAAGTAGAATGAATCCTTGATCTAGCAGCATTGACATCTATGAGACCTCACTAGAAATGTGGAATCTTAGGCTCCACCCAAACCTATTGAATCAGAATCCACATTTTAACAAGACTTTTGGTATGTAATTGAAGTTTATGAAGCACTGGTCTAAAGGCTCCCTTTCAGCTAAAAATACTTTTTTGAATTTGTCTCAAACTGCAAATGAATGAATAATGTACTTAAGATATATTTGGTATCACACAGGTTATTAACACAGATTGTTTTAATTTGATGAATCATCTGGGACTGTGGGTTTAATAATAACTAGCTCTGCTTGTCAAGCATTTTACTGTGCACTAGGAAGTGTGCCAAGTGCTAAATGTATGTTCATCTCATTTGTACTTTTAAAACACACCTGTAATGGTGTTATATGGTACTATTCTTTTCTCTCTCTCTTTTTTTTTTTAGTATTTATTAAAAAAAATTTTTTTTAATGTTTATTCATTTTTTTAAGGGACAGAGACAGAGCGTGAGTAGCGGAGGGGCAGAAAGAGAGGGAGACACAGAATCCAAAGCAGACACCAGGCTCTGTCAGCACAGAGCCTGATGCAGGGCTTGAACCCACAAACTGTGAGATCATGACTTGAGCTGAACTTGGATGCTTAACCCAGATAATTAGTTTCACCATGTTCTTAACCACTCCTTGAAACAGGAGTGGGGACTTGATTATGTGATCTTGAGCTTTTGTTATGTTTTCTATATTCTGAACTATTGACTATCTGGAATATCTATAGTCTGTAGTATTTGTCTTTGGCATTTCTTTGACGTTTGGATGGATGAGGCAGGTGAGCTTCCAGAAGTGCCTCTGCTATAATCCAGTAACCTCTTTTCCCCCTTGTTTATGGCAGCGTGCAGTAAGGTAGATTTTGTTGTATTTGCAGCACTGGTTTTATAGTCCAAAGGAAATAGGTTAGAATTGTGACCAGCGTCCATGAAGGGCACTTTTTTTGGCTGTTGCTGTGTTCTCTGGCATGGGAGGTGGGAATGTCTACTTTTAAGTTTTCTTAACACTGCTCCTGCTGTGTCTAGTCTGAGAGTTATGGGCAGCAAGGTGTCACCTTAGGTGAGGAGTAGAGCGCTTCCTCTTTTGTCTCCTTATTGCCCATCTAAATTCTTAAAAGCATTGGGAGACTCCACTGTGCTTTAAGGAATCCTAGGCAGGGATTGAGTTTGCCAAGATCAGCACGCCAAAAACTCTTTAAATTGAATGATGTCAACAGAAGTCATGTACCCTCTTAATTATGACTCTTGCTGAGTGATGGTCTAGTGGCTATTCTTCTGATTTTTCTCATTTTTTGTTGCAGTCTTTGCCATCTTCACCTTTTGGTTTTAGGGAGCAGACTAACCCATCACCTCATACTTTTTGCAGGGGACAGGCAAATGGTATGAATTACAAGACCTCCAGGTGACTGACATCCTTCCCCAGATGATCACACTGTCAGAGGCTTACATTCAGGTGGGTTGGCCACAAACTTGGTGAGCATTGAACAGGAACAGAGTGTGGAGCCAGTGAGATGATTGATGTCGGTCGAGGCAGGAAGTGGAATTGAGTTAAAGCCTTCATTAGACTAGGTACCTGTTGGGATACCCTGAGGAGTGAGGTGGGGCCAAGATCAGATGGCCCTGAGAGCCCAGGAGTGATTGTCAGAAAAGAGAAGGGCAGGGAATCTTAGAAGATTTACGGATGAGCAGGGAGGTTATATGTGCGGCTCGTTAGTTTTATAGAGGTGTATGGTCTGGTTTGAAGGAGGAAGAGCTTAGAATCATCAGGACACCAACTAGCAGTCAGCTCTCAAGACTTCCCCAGCATCCTAAGGCACGTTAGCGCTCTTCGTGAACCCACCACGTGCTTTCTGCATGTCTTTATTTAAAGCATCAACGTTACTTTAACTGTCTCCTCTGTTGGATTGAGAGCTCATGGAGCAGACTGTGTCTGCTTCTCCTTATAACTGTCCTGGTACCTGGCAAAGAAGGAAGACTGAGACTAAGAAAAAGTGATAGCCTTATAAAAAAGAAGGGAGACACTTCTCATTCTAGAGAGAACTCTTTCTTTAGTGACTTGTCTACAGTTACAGGCTTAATTATGAGGTCATTTTTAGAAAGCGAGTTTGGGATGGAAAGTAAGGAGAAAGGCAAAAGGGAATTTTCTGAAAGATTATTATGAGTTAGTTTCAGGGGACATAGAGATATGGATTGGAGGGACAGGCTGGCCATTGCTTAGGGTAGAGTAGGTACTTGATAAGTATGTGTGGATTGAGTGCCGCCTCCTACATGTCTGTTGTATTCATTTCTTACAGATTTGGAAGAGGCGAGATAACGATGAAACCAACCAGCAGGGGGCTTGAAGGAGTTTTGGGCTTTGCTCCCTGGGGCTTTGACTGAAGATGTAGTAATATCAAAGCTATCGCTGAACATAGGCTGACTGGCACATTTCCTGGACCAACCCGTTTTGTGGGTTCTGGTTCTCACCAGAGTGCCAGAAGGCCCCACCCACCGGGGATGGCTTTGCACTGTCACCCAGCTGTTCTTTGATCAATTGATTATAGATTGATGCTCCCTTCTCCTTTCTGTCTAGCTCCCCTCTAGCTTCAGCAAGCCAGGACTCTTTTTACAGATGTGTGTAATTTATTTCTGGGTATCTGGGAGTATCTGAAGGACAAGATGAATATCTTCTAAACACCAGAGCCTCGGGATTCTAGGAATAAGAGCATGAAGCCAGTAACGTCCTTCTTCCATCATAGGTATTTTTCCCATGGTTCTTGATGTGTTTTTCAGAGTGAATTAAATGTTTTCCTGTTTTTAAACCAGCCTCTTGTTTTATATCCTTCCCTTAGGCTATTTATCATCTTGTAAGTGCTTTGTCATTTGGGATGCATTGTCTCTAGGTAACAAAATATTGGACTAAAAGCAATAAATTATTTTGCCTTACTAGAAGTCCAGAGGTGGGTAGTTCCAGCCTGCAGTGCAGGGGTGTGTGAGGGGGAGGGAGGGAAGGAAGGAAGGTTGGGAGAGCATCTCACTGCATTGCAGTTCTGAGAAAGCCTCAGCCAGGCCAGTGGGGAGCCAGAGCAGAGTGCTGGTCAGAAGAATGGTTCAGAGAAGGCTTTCTTCATGCTCAGTCATTGATGAGGAACAGCCTGGAGGATGATTCACCTTCATTCAATTATATAAGCTAGAAATTTATGCCGGAGTCCTCCTCCCGCTGCCCCCACTTCCTTGTCTAATCTGTTGCCAAGTCCTGTCGATTTTATTTTGTGTCTCTTGAGTCTCCCTCCTTTCACCAGCTTCCACTGTCTAGTCTAAGCTAGTGGCAGCTTAGTCCAGGTCCAGTTAGAAGAGAGAAACCACACAGTAACTTGATCAGGGAAAGCTTAATTTCAGGAATTATTAACGATAACCAGGGATTGGAGTAACGAGGGATTGGCTGGTAACAAGAGAACTCTGAAGAATGTAGGAAGAGCAGGTATAAGGAACAGCTACTACCTGGGGCTGATGTGGTGTCTGAGGCTGAGATCCCGACCTTGCTGAAGGCCTGACCGCTGGAACCTGTCAGAGCTCTCTAGTGTGTTTATGGGGAGGCGTGACCCCACAACTCTCCCAAACTGCTTGAGGAGGAGAGGAGTGGCAGGCGAAGCTGCTGTGTACCCGCAGGCAGCCAGGCACCAGAGACCTCGAGCGCCGTGGGAGCCTGCTGCTGGAGTGCACTGGACGCAGAGCCCTGTGTTCCTGTGGTGTGGCTCCAGCACCCAATGGACAAAGCATCGATGGCAGCTGGCAAGGAAAAATCGAAAGGGCTTGAATTTACCTTCACAGAGCAGGCGAAAACAGTGACTTTGGAGTTAAGAGGCACTAAACTGGTAATAGGAACAGTCCATCCCTCAGTGACTCAGCTTCCATTTACACTCCTACATCAACCTTTCCCAAAGTGAGATGCCCTAAGAGTCCTGTGTCCACTGATGACTATATTGATTACTCTTCCAATACAGTCATAGTCCCACTGAATATTCCATTACTTAAAGACTAAGTTGTGAAGTTAATTTCCAACAAGTGGCTTATAAAATGAAAGTGGAAAGAAGAGAGAAAAAATGATTTCCATCTACAAATTATCATGTGTATATAGCGAGCAAGTAGAAAAGAAAGTTACAGTCAGTGTTTCTGTAACAGGGCAAAGGCTGCAATTGATACTCATACTTTTTCCACTCCCCCTTCTGAGTCTAGTCTGCCCTCAGCCCGAGCCTGAGCTGGTTGGGAGTTCTCTACCTGGCAGGGGACTCAGATCTTCAGTCCCTAAGGACCTGACTCTTTAATCATCCTGTCCCCCACCCACTTTGGGCTGCTGTAGGTTTCCATTAACCTTTACTACTGGACATAGTCCATATTGTCTGCATTTTGTAAGAGCAACCCAATTTTATCTTGGTAATCAGGATCACTCATTCTGACAAGTAGATTACACTTTCCCCCTCCGAGCCCGCACCATTGCGTTAGTAGCATAAGGAGCCCCAAATGTCCACATGATAATCTGGTCTTCTGAGTGGAACCATTATTGTTTTCTCTGGTGGAAGCATTTCTCCCTTGGGAATGAAGATCTCTAAACCAGCAAAGCTTAAAGTTGCTGGGACAGAAGCAAAAGTCTTGCAAGGTTATTAGGTGTAATAGAGGAGTCACAGCAACATCCACTCATTTTTTAGACCCAGTATTTTGGTGATGGGGGAGAGAGCATCATATAATGTTCTTCCAGTCAAAGCATGTACTGCATCCTATAAAATGAGCACTGGCTGGCATTGGAGCTGGGTTTTCAGTAAGCCATTCTACCTTTCAGTGAGGCTAGCTCCTTCCACATGCTGGTGTATGGGTTAAGACCAGTTAGATCTATGGACACGAGCCCATTGCTGCACGTCCTTTGCTGTGAAAAGAGTTCCTGCACCAGTTGCTGCATGAAATGCCAAGATGGTTGATGAGGCATTCTGAGAATCCATGGGATGGTGTTGCTGCCAGAAACATGGGCAGGGAAGGCAAATCCATATCCAGAAGATGTTTCTATTCCTCTGAGGACACGGACAGATCTCTCCCTCCATAACAGAAGGAGTAATCGGCCTGCACCAGGGAGCTGGCTGATGCCCACGAGGAATAGTGCCTACTGAAGATCCACTGTTAATTCCTGCAGTTGGCAAATTAGATATTCAGCAGGAATACTGCTCATGCTGGAGCGGGGCGGGGAGGGGGAAGTCTGTGTTGTCAAGCCCATGTGTAAGCCTCTTTTGGCACTCAAATGTGGTATATGTTGTCTCCAGAAGCAAAAAAAAAAAAAAAAAAGCCCTGCCAAACACTGGCCATTTTTCTTTGGACCTGCCCAAGCAGGTGAAGATGTGTAGGATGTGGTGGCAGGTGCCATGAAGTGCAGCAGCCTGTCTTTCACAGAGGAGGGGATACTTTGTTATACTCTAGACCACACTGTAGACCCCCAGAAACTCCTCTGAAGTGGCAGACCCTTAAACTGTTTTAGGGTTAAATCTCACTCTCTTGTTGGCTTATGTCTTACCAAAATACCTAAAGTACTTGGGGCATCTGAGTGGCTCAGTTGGTTAAGTGTCTGACTCTTGGTTTCAGCTCAGGCCACGATCTCATGGCTTGTGGGTTTGAGCCCCACGTTGGGCTCTGCAGCTGGCAGCGTGGAGCCTGCTTGGGATTCTCTCTCTCTCCCTCTCTCTTGGTTCCTCCCCCAGTCACACTGTCTCTGTCTCTCAAAATAAATAAATAAACTTAAAAAAAAATACTTGTCATTTCCTGCTCTTCAAATAGCATCATCATAATGTCAGTAGTATAGTACACTAGTGTGATGTTTTGTGGAATGTCAAGGCGATCACAAGGTCTGTGAATGGTGTTATGGTAGAGCAGGAGCATGGACATTGTCCTGAGGCAGCACTGTAAAGGTGTGCTGTTGGCCTTACCAGGTAAAAGCAAACTATTTCTGGTGATCTTTATAAGTTGGTATGGAGAAAAAGGAGCTAAAGCAGCATGGCAAGGGCCAGGGGCACTGCTGTGTCAATAAAGATGCTATATCTGGGACAGTAGCTTCACTTCGAGTCCTCATCTGATCTGTGTGACTCCTGCACAGGCCCTCTGCTACTGTCATTCTAGTCTATGCTCTTGCTAGTTTCTGTTTACAGTCGTCTCCTAACAGGTCTCACCCCATTCCCTTGTCCCCTTCCTCCAATTCATTCACAATTTGGCCGGACCAGTCCTTTAAAGCACACACCTAACCAAGTATTTCTCCCCCTTACCCTGATCTCCCACTGAAGACATTTTATTGGCTCTTAGGATAAAGATGGAAGCCCTTAGCCTCTCAGCCTCATGTGGGAAGTTTCTTCTGGTCCTTGATCCCAGACTCACTGTCATTCATTCCATCACTCAGATGATGTGCCACAAGATGCAGGTCTTTATGCTATCTGCTTCTTCTGCTAAGGATGCTCCTTCCCTTTTAACTTGCTCTTCCTTCACCTCTGACTTCTCATACATCCTCAGCACCATGTATATCTCTCATGACAGCATGTATCACGCCTGAGGTATTCATTTTTCCCCCCTGTGATTCTGTGATTAATGTCTGTCTTCTCAACTAGACTCTTAAGTTCCAAAAGGGCAGACAGGAACTGTTTTGTGCTCAGCCCTAGGGGAATGCTTAGCACTTAAGAGTTAGTTGTTAATGTTCATGGAGCAAATTATATAGAGCTAAGTCTGTGTTCTCTGTATCCTTTCACACAGTTTATCTGTTTAAACCCACCCAAGAGGTTGACAGTAGACACTATTCCCTGAAAGGGTGGGGCCCACTCTCAGAGCTGACTGTCATGTTCTGTGTGCAGAAGCTTCAGGGGCTTTGTGGGTGACACGTGGCTTGCTTCCACCACTGCTGTCTAAACCGGGGTCACATGTTTCTTTGTCTGTGATCCGCATTTGGTTCCACTTTTGGAGCCTTCAGCCTCTGGCTGGTCTGAACCACACTCGAGAAAGAAGTGAAATTCATGTTTTCTTAGCCAGAAATCACAAAGGAAAAGATAGATACGTGGAAAACACAACGTAAATATAAAAGACATATGACGGTATATTTAGGGGTGGGGAGGGGTGCAAACAGTTGTTTAATTTATTAAAACACAGAGATAGGACCCGGAGGCAGAAAGTGCTGCCATGAGGGTAAATTTTGCAACATGAAGTAAAGAAATGGATATATCTGATATATTTTTACTGGTAAGACAATAAAAAGAATATTCCCATGAAATTGGGCAGAAACCCCGAATAGGCATTTCACAAAAGGTAAAATATAAATGGCCAATAAACATGTAAAAAATGTTTACTTAGTAATTGAAGAAATGCAAACTAGAACAACCAGATTTTCATATTCTGGATTAGCAAAGATTTGAAAGATTGCTACTACTTAGTGTTGCTGGGCGTGGAAAAGGGCATGTGTTTGCTATTGGGATAGAAATTGGTACGGCAGGTGCAGAGGGGTAGTTTGGTAACGGAGCCTATATTAAAAGTAAAGATGTGCATAGTTTTTGTCCCTAAAATTTCATGTCTTGGAATTGACTTCAAGAAAATAGATTAGTAAATAAAGATGTAAGTGCCAGGATTTTTATTTTCCACCACATTGTTGATAATAGTTGTTTAAAAAAGGAAAGAGTTTGTATCCAAAAAAATTTTCATTTGGCAGTTACCAGTGATTACAGATGACTGTATTTATTGTCCTGGAAAGATTATTTTATTTTTTTATTTTATTTTTTATTATTTTTTAAAGATTTTATTTAAAAAATTTAAATGTTTTTTTAAATTTATTTTTGAGAGAAAGAGAGAGCGAGCAAGTGGGGGAGGGGCAGAGAGTAGGAGACACAATCTGAAGCAGGTTCCAGGCTCTGAGCTGTCAGCACAGAGCCTTACACAGGGATTCAACTGATGAACTGTGAGATCATGACCTGAGCCAAAGTTGGACACTTAACTGGCGGAGCCACCCAGGCACACATCAAGATTTTATTTTTAAGTAATTTCTTTAAAAAAAAATTTTTTTTAATGTTTTTATTTATTTCTGAGAGAGATAGCATGAGCAGGGGAGGGTCAGAGAGAGAGGGAGACACAGAATCTGAAAAACGCTCCAAGCTCTGAGCTAGCTGTCAGCACAGAGCCCGATGTGGGGCTTGAACCCATGAACCATGAGATTATGACCTGAGCCGAAGTCGGACGCTTAACCAACTGAGCCACCTAGACGCCCCTATTTTTAAGTAATTTCTATACCTAGTGGGGTTTAAACTCACAATTCTGAGATTAAGAATCACACTGACTGAGGCAGGCGCCCCTGGAAAAATTATTTTTAAATGAACAAAGCAGTTGTTCAATTTACAAAGCACCATGAATAGGATGTTTCCATTTTTGTAAATCTGTTTTATCTATTTTTGTGTATGTGCAGAGAAAAGTTTGGAATAACCTACAGTAAAATGTTATAATGATTGTGCTGTAGATTTTAAATCTCAGTCATTAATCAGGGGGACATAAAAGTAACTGTCTTTATTTCTTGATAACTGAACTCATTTTGGCTCTTAAGCCCCCCAAATATAATATTTCCATTTTATTTATTTTTAAAATTTTTAATGTTTTATTTATTTCTGAGAGAGAGAGAGAGACAGTGTGAGCAGGGGAGGGTCAGAGAGAGAGGGAGACACAGAATCCGAAGCAGGCTCCAGGCTCTGAGCTGGCTGTCAGCACAGACTGTGACGTGGGGCTCGAACCCACGAACCACGAGATCATGACCTAAGCGAAAGTCGGACGCTTAACTGACTGAGCCACCCAGGTGCCCCTAATATTTCCATTTTAAAGTGACTCAGCTTCTAATTTAATAGTCAGTCCCTCTTGGGTTACTAACCACTGGATCCTCCTTCCCTTTTCTCTGGGAATGATTTACAAGGTGCCTCGTCATGAGGAGAGGTGTTGGTGACTGTGCTCTCCCTGGTCCTCTAGGTCTCCTCTCCGTGTGCCTGCTCTTCTCAAGGTCCACAAAATCTGTCAGTGCTTTGTCCCCAGTCATGGGCTCTTGTGGGCCCACCATTTTGTCCAGAGCTTATTGGATGGCCTCCTGGGCCATGGGAGTGTAGTTGCTCTTCTGCGTCATGCAGACAGCACCCTCCGAGGCACTCCTCAGGCCTGTCTGCCTAGGACCCTTTTTAAGGCTGTGTTTTGCACTCTTTCTAATGTCCTGTCGGAGGCAGGCTTCTCTAAAGGACTTGCGTTCTCCTCACGCTACACCCTGGAAAGTGAAGAACAAGTCCTCTCTGCTCTTAGGAGCCCACACCTCCTGGGACTTCTCCTCTCCCATCCTGCTCTGGGGGTGCAGGATATGGGATGCGTCTCAGGGGCCCCCCCAAGTCTCGGCTGTCGCCACTTTCTATGTTCTCTCTTTTCACCAGCTGCTCAATTCCTGACCTGTTGAGTGACGCTTCTGCTTCCATCATCGGGAGCTCATTCCCACGCTGGCTTTGGTGACAAATTATTTAATTTATTTTTTAAAATGTATTTATTTTGAGAGACAGAGAGAGAGGGGAAGGGGCAGAGAAAGAGAATCCCAAGCAGGCTCTGCACTGTCAGCGCAAAGCCTGACATGGGGTTGAACCCACGAACCATGAGATCATGACTTTAGCCGAAGTCGGACGCTTAATCAACTGAGCCACTCAAGGTGCCCCTTTGGTGGTAAATTATCAATGCCTCACCTCCTTCATGCTTTGTCTCATCATCTTCTCAGCCAAGTTTTTAAAAAATTTGAACCCCACTTCTCTCAGGGATCTTAGTCTTGTAATTATAATTGGAATAATGGCTTCCAAGACAATAGTCTGCTTTAGTTTTACAAAAATCCACTTAAGAGTTCAAAGTCAGAGGCCAGGGATTTATGCACAACATCCTTACCCTGAGAACACTGTATAGAAAGCTTTGCCCTGCAGCATGAATGGCACAGATGTGGGGGAAATGGATTGAAAATGTCCTGTCTACACCCTGCTCTAGTCCTCTTCTGGGACTGGGAGGATTGTGGGTGATTTCCACTCCTTTCTGATCTGCAGTTTCTGAGTTTTCTATAATAAACATGGATTTCTTCTTGCATAACAGGACACCTGACTAAAGTTCTTATATAAATAAAAGGCTACTTCCAGACACTTAGGTCTTTAATATTAAAGATTTAATCAGTTTTTTGTTTTCTGTGTGTATTTTGAGTTTTTGGTATCCTAATGACCTCATCTCATCACAGTGAGTGGACTCTTTGGGAGAAGAAGTGGGATCAGGCTGGAGGCCATTATAGGAGGGAGAGGCACTGCGGGCATCTACTTCTGTGTCAAGGAGGAGAGTGACTAGGTGCCCAGTCCACCTGCCCTCGGGGGAGGATCTTAGATGACTGTGTCTTTTTCCTTTTAGTACGAAGCAATAGACTTTATTAGTATTGTTACAGGTATTGTAGTACAGAGGAACTGATTTTTAGCATGCACCCCAACTGAGCTTTGAGGACAGAAATCCTAGCAGAAGTCACGCTGGAATTTCAACCAAAAGCTGGAAGCTCACCTTACGAAAAGATAAAAAGAAACCCCTTTTTACATCTTAAAGTGACAGCTCTTAAGCTGCAGAACATTTCAAATATGAAAGTTGGCCCTGTCAGCTTCCCACCATGCTTGAAGCCTGCCGTGTCCATTCTCAACAACTCAGCGATCTCCTGATTTTTACTAAAAGTTCGACTTCATCTAGCCATCTTTTATGGTACTTTATGCTCCCATTTTTTATTCTTCTGAATTTGAATTTTGTGAAAGTATTAGCAAAATAATTGTAAAAGCTGATATCTTGGGCACATGGAGATCAAATGAGGCAGGCCCCTGCTTCTACCCCGTTGTCCTCTGGGAGCCAGGGAGGGACTGCGGAGCTGACAGGTTCCGCTGGATCCAGCCCCTGGGGGCAGCTGGGCGGGCTCCAGTGCAGTGTGAAGCCTGGCCGGAAGTTCCCAGGCCGGAAGCCCCCTCTTGCAGACCTCCTTCAGAAGACGCTGCCTTGGCTTCACCTCACACCCAGAGAGGATGGAAGTGGCACTGGTTTGGGCTGTGGTTAGAGATAGGACAGGTAAGACTGACACAGGACTGACGTTACAAGCTGCAGGCTTGTGGTCCACCAGCTTAATGTCCTTCTGAGGAAAGGAAGGTAACCGTGGAGGTGAAGGGTGCTTCTCAGTGTGGGCAGGGGGCAGGGAGCCTGAGGAGGAGCCTTACCACATGCGAGAGCCCAAGAATCCTAGAGGCCACCTTATTCGATCCCCTTTTGCTGCTGAGTGGGGGGCAAGGTGTCTTGGCTGGGGATCCGTGGCTATTTGATGACAGAGTTGGGACCAGAGCCCAGGTCCCCTGTGTCAATCCATTGCTTTCCCTGTCTCAACAGGATGGAAGGCCCAGCTCTTCCTGGTCCTGGGAGCCCCAGGAGCTGGGGAAAGGAGACTACTCTGTTCCCTGGGCAGCTCCCTGGCCCCTGGGGCTCCCCCAGCTGTCATCAGGGTGGAGGGAAAAGATGAATCTGGTCCCTGTGGGATAGGTCTGAGTTGGGGCAGACACTCCCTCCCTACCGCCTCCCACAGGGCTTCTGATTCAGGAGCAGGCCTGGGCTTCCCCCTCAGATGGGAGAGTGGGACCCTGGGGCGTGAGCTCCAGGAAAGCATGGGGTTCATTGTTCTCTTCACAGATGTAGACCTTGCCCCTAGAATGTGGCCTGGCCAAAGGCACCCACATTTTTAAAAAAAATGAATGAACAAATGGATAAATGGCCATTTAGGGGCCAATGTTAGGGGCTGGCACTGAGCATATTGACAAAGTGGGCAGGTTTGTTCTCAGGGACACTTTAAGCCCACAGTTGCTATGTCTCTCGCTCTCAGGGTCGTTTCCCTGCCCTGGGGCCCCTGGTCACAGAGGCTGCATCTGACTCGCCCCTTCCTCCTAAGGTGCTACCTCTGACTTGGACAATGATAGGGAGAGAGAAGTGTCTCTGGAAGGAGGAGTCTGATGATGGTGGGGTTCCTGGCATTGGAGGGGACAACATTTCTGTGCAGTGAAGTCTGATTTCTCCTGAACCTCCGGAAAAATTGGGCTTGGTAGATCAAATATGGAGGATCAGTGGGTGCAGAGGGTGACTGAGCTCCCCCTGAGGGCCTGGGACAGGGCAAGGGAGGTGGGAGCTGTGCCTGACACCGGGGGCAGCAAGGATTCTCAGGAGAGGGAGTGAGAGGCCATTCTTGAGGTGGGTGTTGTCAGGGACCCTCAGGAGCCTTGAGCTGTGGCCTGTGAGGAGGAAGATGGGGCAACCAGCAGCACTGGGCACCTCTTCCTGCTTGGGGAGCAGGGGCCCCAGGTCCCGATGGGTACAGGACCCACCCATCTCTTCCTCCCCTCATCTGGAAAGGCTGGGCTCACCTGGCATGGCTTTGAGTTCCATTCAGAAGTGAGGAATGCGGATGCACTGGAGAGGACTGAACGTGGTCCCACACGCCCCCAGGATCTGTCACAGGGACATCATGAGGGCCTGAGGCCTTGCTCCCCATCCCCCATTCCCAGTTCTGAGGGGGACGGGGAAGCTCCAGCCAGAAGGGGCACTTTCCACCTGCCACCTGGTGGTGCTCATGTGTGACCTNATATTTTAGATAATATTGTGACAAATCTGGCTACTGGTCAACCCTTCCCTCTCCCCTTTGCACTGTTATATGCCTGTTTACTGTTTAGTAGCTGCAGAATTTTAGTGCTATCCCACTGCTCCCCGACCTGGTGAGACCTCTGACATTGCACCTCCAGGGGGAGCAGCCTTGACTCTGCCCACAATCACACCTGTGCTGTCTTGTCCCGTGTTTGGGCAGGGATCTCTGTCTAACAACACCCATTTGTTAAGTTCCACAAATTCAGGGCCCATCGCTCTATTGTTTTCAACAATGCCTCAAGGACTAAATTCTTCACAGTGGAATCAAAGCCAATCAACAAGTTCTTGTTAGTATATTGCCTGAGGTCAGTCTTTGAGATTTGTTTTGACCTGAGGATAACCCTTCACCATGTGTCTTTCCCCATTTCTCTGCAGCAAGTTAGCTTGCCTACAGTTTGGCCTTATTTTTCTTTTTTAAAAAAATATTTTATTTATTTTTGAGAGAGAGAGACAGAGTATGAGCAGGGGAGGGGCAAAGAGAGAGGGAGACACAGAATCGCAGAACCTGACAAGGGGCTTGAACTGGTGAACCAGATCATGACCTGAGCCTAAGTTGGATGCTCAAACGACTGAGCCACCCAGGCACCTCTAGCCTTATGTTCAGTGAATCTATCAATCTCCTAACAAATATCTTTCACCATAACCTCCATTGCTTTCAAGAGCTCCCCGAAGCATGCATCTCTCTACGATCCATTGCAAATGAAGTCAATTCCTTTAGAGAAGAGTTTGGAGGTCTCTGTCCATGGCCTGCTTCTCCCTCCTGGGAGAAATCTTAGACCCAAGGTTCTGTGCTGGTGGTGGTGACAGCTGATGCAGGCTCATTGGGTCTAAGGACCCAGATCAGGTCCTGCGGGACCAGCCAAGAGTCCTTGACTTCATGCAGGATGAAGATCAATCTCCAGTGGAGAGGAAGTAAGAGCAGAGTTTGCTGAAGACAAAGCAGATAGAGACAGAGCATCTGGGAGACTCAGAAAGGAAAAGGAGCCTGAGTCTTGTCTTTGCTTGGGGATTGGGTTTTTACTGAGGACAGTGGACTGGTGTACATGTCTTCTCAGGTATCCAGGAACTGGTACAAACAAAGAGGAGTGTTTAGGTTTCCGTCCATAAGTCACTTATGCCCTGAACTCCTTAGGTGTTATTCATTGTGCTACAAGACTCAAAGAAATCAGTAACTCCTTGGCCTTTACAAGCAGGGCTTTCATTATCTGTACCATAAGGCATGTATAGGGTAAAGCAGCCGGTGTAGGTCCTAGCAAGAAGTCTGTCATGGGGTCCCTTCGGTTTCTGGCCTCACAATGATAGGCATCTCTTGGAGTGACACCCCCCCTCCGGTAGCTGAGTGCTCAGTGGCTCCGGAGGCAGCAGCCCCAGCCTTCCCTGGCTTGCCGGTCCTGTTGAGAATTCCTTGCCCTTGAGCTGTCCACGAGGAAATGGTGGCTCAAGTATCTTCAGCCCTGCCACACGCAGTGCAGAGCATCAGGCCCACCGGCAGAGTCTGAGCAGGCGACACCCCCCACCTCTTCGCTGCCCTCGCCTGAGACTTAGTCTGGGCAACAGGTAGCTGGAGGCAGGATGACAGGTGCCTGTGCTCTTCTCTGCCAGGAAGACAGGCTTCTGGCTGGGATCCCGGAGGAGAGAGAGCCCGGGGTCTTGTGTGTACCAGACAGGAGTGCAGTTCCCATCGTGCGAGCCGCGAGGGGAGGGAGAAGGGGGGGGTCTTGAGTCAAATACCACAGACTCCATGTAGTTCTTCCTGAGTTTTAGTAGATTTTCTCGAATGAATCTTTCTTCATTTGCTCTATGCGCTTCGTCAGATTCCAGAGAATTGAGATGGTTTTAAAAATAATTTCCACCAGGGGCGCCTGGGTGGCTTAGTCGGTTAAGCGTCCGACTTTCGCGTAGGTCATGATCTCGCGGTTCGTGGGTTCGTGCCCCGCGTCGGGCTCTGTGCTGACTGCCTGCTCAGAGCCTGGAGCCTGTTTCAGAGTCTGTATCTCCCTCTCTCTCTGGCCCTCCCCTGCTCTCCCTGTCTCTCTCTCTCTCCTAGAAATAAAGAAAAATATTTAAAAAAAAAATAATTTCCACCAATCTCTGTGGGACAGGGGTCCACGAGCATCTCGCACTGTGAAGCCAGACGTGCGACCGCCTTGAATGTTTTCTTTTCACAGATGTACCTGCAGGTAAACCCGAGAAGGCAGGTCATGCAGCTTCCGTGGCTGCCTAGCATTTAGTGGCCTGATGCCTTGGCTAGGTGGGATCACAGTGATGCGGGGGTAACTGCATTGCCAATTCTAGGTGCTTCCCACACCTGACCCAGAAGCCAGTTTTACAGATGCGGAGGCTGGGGCATGGAGAGATTAAAGGACATGTGGAAGATCCCATAGCCTTGGCAGATTTGGGAGTTGAACTTCAACAGTCGGTCCTGCCTTTCTCCAGGTGATAGGGGGTTTCATTCCCTTTTTAAAAAGACAGCAAATCCCAAATGGCATTACTGTTGCTAAACCCATGTCATCAAACCAAGACTTAATATGTCATTGAATTCTAGTTTCCACCTCTCCCAGGAGTGGAAACTTAAACCAGTCAATCTGGAACTACCTGCTGAGGGAGTCTGCCTCACAGACCCCTGCCTTCTCCCAAAGACAAGTGACCTTGCCTGAGACAAGGCACTCCTTGCTAGTAACTTCCTTGTCCTGCCTGTTTCGACCTATGAAAGTCTTATTTTTTAAAAACCTTTTTATATTTAAGAGAAAACAAGAGGGAGAGGGGCAGAGAGACGGAGACTGAGGATCCTATGCAGACTCTGGGCTGACCGCTGTAAGCTGACGTGGGGCTTGAACTCACAAACTGTGAGATGGTGACCTGATCCATGGTTGACACTCAACTGACTGCCTAAAAGTCTTATTTCGTACAGCTTTTTGGAGCTCCTTTCTATCTGCCAGATGGGATGCTGTCTGAGTCGTGGATTGTTAAATAAAGCCAATAAGAGCTTTCAAATTCACTAGGTTGAATTTTGTCTTCAACATCTTAAACTTGGGGTCAATGTCCATGATCTTCAGTAAGCTCGGCAGGTGTCCTTCAGAGACAGCAAGACTAGGAAGTCTCTGCATACAGCTGGAAGTGGTGAGGAACAGGAATCATTTTCTCCCTCCTCTGATGCACTTTGACCCTGCACTTTGCCAGCACAAATCTGAGATATGATACAAGACAGTAGGTAATCATTAGACTTTTCTTTTTTTCGTTTTCTTTTTCACCACTTCTTCAAAACCCTTTATTGTAAGATAATTATAGATCATAGGAAGTTGCAAAAATGGTATGGAGAGGTTAAGTATATCCTTTACCTCATTTCTTCCAACAATGATATTGTACATAATATCAAAACTGGGAAATTGACATTGACACCATTTGTGGGTAGGTATATCTGTGCCATTTTATCACGTGTAGATTTGTGTAACGACCACTCCTGCCAAGATAAAGAACTGTTCCATCTCCAGAAAGATCTCTCTAGTGCTACCCTCTTATATTCACACTCATCCTCCTCCCTTAACCCTTAACTATTTTTAGAAAATTCTTTTTGTTTGTTATTTATTTATTTTTTTAATGTAACTTATTGTCAAAGTGGCTAACATACGGTGTATATGGCGTGCTCTGGTTTTGGGTGTAGATTCCTATGATTCATCGCTTACATACGACACCCAGTGCTCATCCAACAAGTGCCCTCAGTGTCACCCATTTTCCCCTCTCCTCCAACCCCCATCCACCCTCAGTTTGCTCTTTGTATTTAAGAGTCTCTTATGGTTTGCCTCCCTCTCTCTCTCTGTTTGTAACTGGTTTTTCCCCTTTCTCTTCCCCTATGGACTTCTGTTAAGGTTCTCAAGTTCCACATATGAGTGAAAACATGTGATCTCTGTCTTTCTCTGGCTGACTTATTTCATTCAGGATAATACCCTCCAGTTCCATCCACGTTGCTGCAAAAGGCAGGATTTCATTCTTTCTCATTGCCAAGTAGGATTCCTTGTATACATAAACCACATCGTCTTTATCCATGCATCAGTTAATGGATGTTTGGGTTCTTTCCATAATTTGGCCATTGTTGAAAACACTGCTATAAACATAGGGGTACATGTGCCCCTATGCATAGCACTCCTGTATCCTTTGGATAAATTCCTGTCAGTGCTATTGCTGGGTCATAGGGGAGTTCTACTTCTAATTTTTTGAGGAACCTCCACAGTGTTTTCCAGAGCGACTGCAACAGTTTGCACTCCCACCAGCAGTGCAAGAGGGTTCCCATATGCCCACATCCTCGCCAGTGTCTGTTGTCTCCTGAGTTGTTAATTTCAGCCACTCTGACCTGAGTGAGGTGGTATCTCTGTGTGGTTTTGAATTGTATTTCCCTGGTGATGAGTGATGTTGAGCATCTTTTCATGTGTCTGTTGGACATCTGGATATCTTCTTTGGAAAAGTGTCTATCGTGTCTTCTGCCCATTTCTTCCCTAGATTATTTGTTTTTCGGGTGTGGAGTCTGGAATATTCTTTATAGATTTTGAATACTAACCCTTTCTCTGATGTGTCATTGGCAAATACCTTTTCCCGTTCTGCCAGTTGCCTTTTAACTTTGCTGATTGTTTCTGTTGCAGTGCAGAAGCTTTTTATTTTGATGAAGTCCCATTAGTTCATCTTTGCTTTTAATTCCCTTGCCTTGGAGACGTGTCGAGCAAGACATTGCTGCGGCTGAGGTTAAAGAGGTTGTTGCCTGTTTTCTCCTCTAGGGTTTTGATGGTTTCCTGTCTCACATTTAGGTCTTTCATCCATTTTGAGTTTATTTTTGGATATGGTGTAAGAAAGTGGTCCAGGTTCATTTTTCTGCATGTTGCTGTCATTAGACTTTTCTTGTGAGTTGAATAAACACTTGAAATTCCACATGTCTCATCCCTTTCATAATAGGTGGCCTAAATTTTTCAGATGAAGTCAGGCTTTATATGTGCTGGATGGCCTTGGACAAGTCCTGAAGACTCTCTGAGCCTCAGCTTCCTCCTCTTGAAATGGGGATATTGTACAAAGTAGGGATAATGCCTGGTTCAGAGCCAGAACTCAGTAGGCATGGAGATGCCCAGGATGTGTCCCCCACACCTGGCCCCAGGTGAGAGGGAGGCAAGGAGAGGCTGGGGAGACTCACCAGCGCCTGGGCC
>NW_027527935.1:0-46356 GCF_008692635.1 Crocuta crocuta
GAAGAAAACCGATGGACAAAGAACGGTTTAAACCATATAACCGGAATTCCCAGCTACAGGTAAATAGCCGTGTGTATGCAATGCTGGTTGAAGAGCATAGAGAAGGAGAGAGAAGACCGGGTGGGATGAGGCACAATTGGAAATAGAATGAACAGGCAGAAGGNGCGGAAAAAAAGAAAAACAAAAAAACAAAAAAACCAGAAACAACACACACACACACAAAAAGTGGGGGGAAAGGGAGGAGGGCAGCTCTCAAGCAGGGATGGGGGTGGTGTGATCCAATGAGTCAGGCGGGAGTTCTGCCTGCAAGTTGTAGGGAGGAAGGTGGCGGAGCTTCACCTCGCTTTATAGGCGTGTAAATTTCCTGAGCCAGGGGCTCAGGCAGTTTGTTGTGCTTTTCAACCCAGGCCAGTCCCAGCCTCCAAATCCTAGGCCAAGCACCCCGCTGAAATTGCCTCAAGCGATCCCCTGGCTTTCCCCTCAGGGCGATTCCAATCTTCCAGGCTAGCTCTGGAGGTGGAGCCAGAAGCCGCTCCCTTCTCCTCCAGTTGGGGCTGGGGGGCCTGGATGGGGCGGGGGGCTTTGTCTGCTGGCGCCCTGAGCTCGCTGGAGTGAGGAAATCAATTTCCCTCTTTGTCTCAGTCACCCAAAACACGAACTCGAGGTCACATCTGCCAGTTTTTAGTGCTTTGCCTTCCCTCTAGAGTTCCAGCCAGCTAGGAGCATGGACGCAGGTGCCTGCGCGCCTCCTCAGGGGTCCAAGCACGCTCGAGGGTAAGGGCTGCAGGCGCGCAACCTCTCCCAGCCAGCCAGGAGCCAGCACAAAGAAGCAAATCGAGAGCGCAGCCCCTCTTGGGTGACTTGGAGCGTGGAGGGGCCTGATGAGCAGGTATTTTGTGCGCAAAGATTTTCTATACCCTGAGTGGAGGTTTTTCCCCCGAGCGGAGGCTTTTCTGTTTCAGACTCTCTTTTTCCCCTATCACTCCGCACAGAGGGGGTGGCCCGTCTCTCCAGTCTCCAATACAGGCCCGATTTTTACTTCCCCAGTTTGCACTCACGTTTGAAGGCTTTCTCAGTGGAATCTGCGTCCTTTCTCTCCCAATCTCTTGGGTGTGGTACAGTTTCCTATGGCTTCAGATCTTTTCTGTGTGATGCCTGGGCGCGAGTGCAGGTATGAAGCTCCCTACTTCTCTGCCATCTTGCCCCTCCCCCTCTACCAGACATTTAAAACAGACATAATACCCATTCTTCTCAAGCTATTCCAAAAAATAGAAATCGAAGGAAAATTTCTGGACTCATTCTACAAAGCCAGCATCACTTTGATTCCCAAGCCAGACAGAGACCCAGTAAAAAAAGAACTACAGTCCTTGATGAATACGGATGCAAAAATTCTCAACAAGATACTCGCAAATTGAATTCAATAGCACATAAAAACAATTATCCACCACGATCAAGTGGGATTCATTCCTGGGTTACAGGGGTGGCTCAATATTTGCAAATCAATCAATGTGATACATAACATTAACAAAAGAAAAGAGAAAAACCATATGATCCTGTCAATACATGCAGAAAAAGCATTTGACAAAACACATTATCCCTTCTTAATAAAGACCCTCGAGAATGTTGGGATAAAAGGAACTTATTTAAACATCATAAAAGCCATCTATGATAAGCCCTCAGCTAACATTATCCTCAATGGGGAAAACCTGAGAGCTTTCCCCTTGAAATCAGGAACACGACAGAGATGCCCATTCTCACCACTGTTGTTTAACATAGTGCTGGAAGTCCTAGCATCAGCCATCAGACAACAAAAGGAAATAAAAGGCATCAGATTTGACAAAGAAGAAGTCAAACTTTCACTTTTTGCAGATGACATGATACTCTACATAGAAAACCTGGCAGACGCCACCAGAAGCCTACTAGAACTGATCCATGAATTCAGCAAAGTTGCAGGGTTCAAAATCAATGTAAAGAAATCGGTTGCATTTTTATACACCAATAATGAAGCAAGAGAAAGAGAATTCAAGAAACTGATCCCATTCACAATTGCACAAAAATTCATAAAATATCTAGAAATAAATCTAAACAAAGATATAAGAGATCTGTATGATGAAAACAATAGAAAACTTATGAAGGAAATGGAAGAAAACACAAAGAAATGGAAAAACATTCCATGCTCATGGACAGGAAGAATAAATATAGTTAAAATGTCATTACTACCCAAAGCAATCTACACATTCAATTCAATTCCAATCCAAATTGCACCAGCATTCTTCTCACAACTAGAACAAAGTCTTCTAAAATTTGTGTGGGACCACAAAAGACCTCGAATAGCCAAAGTAATATTGAATAAGAAAATCAAAATGGGAGGCATCACCATCCCAGACTTTAGCCTCTACTACAAAGCTGTCATTATCAAGTCAGCATGGTATTGGCACAAAAGCAGACACACTAACCAATGGGATAGAATTGAGAAGTCAGAATTTGACCCATAAATGTATGGCCAACTAATCTTTGACAAAACAGGAAAGAGTATCCAATGGAAAAAAGACAGACTCTTTAACAGAAGGTGCTGGGAGAATGGACAGCAACATGTAGAAGAGTTAAATTAAATCGTTTTCTCACACCATCCACAAAAATAAACTCAAAATGGATAAAGGATTTGATTGTGAGACAGGAAACCATCAAAACCCTAGAGGAGAAAGCAGAAAACAATCTCCTTGACCTCAATCTCAGCAATTTCTTACTTGACACATCCCCAAAGGCAAGGGAATCAAGAGCAAACATGAACTATTGGGACCTCATCCTGATTAAAAGCTTCTGCACGGCAAAGGAAACAATCCATAAAACTAATTGGCAACCGATGGAATGGGAAAAGAGTTGCAAATAACATATCAGTTAAAGGGCTAGTAGCCAAAATCTATAAGGAACTCACCAAACTCCACACCCAAAGAACAAATAATCCAGTGAAGAAATAGGCAGAAGATATGAACAGACATTTCTCCAAAGAGGACATCCAGATGGCAACAGACACATGAAACAATGCTCAGCGTCCCTCCTCATCAGGGAAATACAAATCAAAACCACACTGAGATACCACCTCACACCGGTCAGAGTGGCTAAAACGAATAACTCAGGAGACTCTAGATGCTGGCGAGGATGTAGAAAAACGGGCACCCTCCTACACTGTTGGTGGAAATGTAAACTGGTGCAGCCCCTCTGGAAAACAGTGTGGAGGTTCCTCAAAAAGTTAACATTAGAACTCCCCTATGACCCAGCAATAGCACTGCTAGGAATTTACCCAAGGGATACAGGAGTGCTGATGCATAGGGGCACATGTACCCCAATGTTCTTAGCAGCACTCTTAACAACAGTGAAAACATGGAAAGAGTCTAAGTGTCCATCAAGTGACGAATGGATCAAGAGAATATGGTTCATCTATACAATGGAATACTACATGGCAATGAGAAAGAATGAAATCTGGTCATTTGTAGCAACATGGGTGGACCTTGAGGGTGTAATGCTGAGCTAAATAAGCCAGGCAGAGAAGGATAGATACCATATGTTTGCACATATAGGTGGATTAGAAGGAACTTCATGGCGGACCATGGGGGAGAAGAGGGGGAAAAATAGTTGGGGGGAAGGGAAGAGACAAACCATGAGAAACTCGTGAATTATGAGAACAAACTGAGGGCTGATGGGGGTGGGGGAGAGATGAACGGGGGTGATGGGCATGGCGGAGGCCCTTTTTGGAATGAGCACTGGGTGTTATATGGAAACCAACTTTACAATAATTTATTTAAGAAAAAAAAAGCCCACACTCTAGAGATCCCTGTGGCTTGGGCCCACACAGACTCTCTAGTGAAGGGTCTCACTGAGCAGTAGCTGGGTGCCAGCTTGCCCCAGAAATCGTTTATGCAATCACACAGTGGCAGAGGTTCAGAGATAATGGCAAATCACAACATACAGCAGGTGCCAGGTTTTACTGCACTCTAGCATTTTTGTCTCAATACCAGAATACGTGGCTCCTCTCCTGGGCCCACTGGGACCTTTGCCTGTAGGGATGCTCTATGGCCTCTATCAAATGCTCTCCAAAAAGGAGAACTACTTCTCCCTGTGTAGCACACAGATCCCTCACACCATGCTGTCTGCTCCTGGAGATTCACCTTACTTCCTCATCAGAATACTACCAGGCACTGAGCTCTGGAACTTCAGACTGTGTGCTTAATTGTTTATAGAATCTGATGGTATTGAGACCCACTCCTTTCTTCCTATCAGCGGAACAGATTTCTTGTTCAGTCCACTGTGAGTATTTTCAATCTTTCTATCTCTCTCTTCAACAACTTTTGTTGAAGTATTTTCCCTGCACTCTCTCAATGCACCTCACTTTCCCCATTTCTCTGTCCTCTCTCTCCCAAAACACCTCCCTACCCTCCATGGCTTTTTTCTACCCCAGTTCACCTCTGCAACACATACCTGTTGAGTTCTGTGGCTCAAATTATGCAGATTATCAATTTACTAGGTGTGAAAAATTGTTTGGTGCTAATCTATCTGCAATTTCAGGGAAGAAACTAGCTGAGGGTCTCCATGCTGCTCTGCCATCTTAACTCCTCCTCTAATTTCTTTTACTCAGCATAATTATTTTGAAGTTCATTTGTGTTGTTTCATGTTTTAATACTTCACTACTTTTATTGCTGAGTGGTATTCCACTGTTATGGATATCCACAATTTGTCTATCCATTCACTTCTTGACAGACATTGGATTATTTCCACTTTTTGGCTCCTTTACATAAAGCTGCTAAGAACATCCATCTGCAATTTTTTGACAGATACATGCTTTCATTTTTCGTGGGTAAATATCTAAGAATGAAATAGCTGGACAATGGTATATGCTTAACATTTTTATGCTTATCTATTTATTTTGAAAGAGAAGGTGAGAGCAAGGTGGGGCAGAGAGAGAGAGAGAGAAAGAAAAAGAGAAAATCTGAAACTCTATACTGTCAGTCCAATGCAGGGCTCAAACTCAGAAATTGTGAGATCATGACCAGAGCTGAAGTTAAGAGTCGAAAATTCAAACAACTGACAACCCAGATGCCCCAGTATATGTTTAACTTTTAATGAAACTGCCAAATTGTTTTCCCAAAGTGATTTTACCATTTACATTTACCAGTTGTACATTTTGCCGGTTGAGGGTACTAGTTCTCTATATATTTTCCAACACTTGGTATGGTCAGTTTTTCTAATTTTAGCCATTCTAATACTTGTGTGGTGATATCTACTTTTGGTTTTAATTTGCGTTTCCTTATTGGTTAATGAGGTTGAGCACCTTTCCATGTGTTTTGTTGCCATCTGTTTCTTCTCATTGAAAAGGTTCTGTTTAAATCTGCTGTCCATTTTTAACTGTCTTGTTTTTTTTATTGTCTTTTCAGAATTATTTGCATACTTATATGGTTCACTTATAAATCCTTTATCAGTCTGTGCTTTATAATTTTTTCTCCCTGTCCATGGTTTGCCTTTTCATTCTCTTAACAGTTTTTCAGAAAGTGTAAGTTTTCAATTTTGATGAGTTCCAATTCATTTTTTATTTTATGGGTTATGTATTTGGTATTATTTCTAAGAGATCTTTGCCTAATAACAGGTCACAACTATTTTTCTTTATCTTTTCTTCTAGAAGTTTTCTGTTTTTAAATATTACATTTAGACTTATGATACACTTTGAGTTAACTTTTACAGATGTTGTGAAATATAAATGGGAAGTTCATTTTATCCATACACCTATATCCAACTGTTCTAACACCGTTTGTCAAAAAAGACTATCCTACTTATTTAATGCTTTTATATCATTGCTGAAAATCAATTGTTCATACGTATGTGGCTCCACTATTCTGGACTCTGTATTCTGTTCCATTGATTTACTTGGCTATGTTGAGGTCAATACTACACTGTCTTGATCATTGTAGTTTTATAAGTCTCAAAATTGAATAGTGTTAGTTAACCAAGTTATTTTCCACACACATTTTGGCTATGTTAAGACCTTTCCATACAGATTTTAGAATCAACGTGTGTGTGTGTGTGTGTGTACACAAATTCTGATAATTTTACTGAGACTACATTGACTCTTTACACCAGTGTGTGAATTGGCATACTAATAGTGTGGGTTTCTGTACCTTACACATTGACATTTTGGACCACGTAATTCTTTGTTGTGGAGAGCTGTTCTGAGCATTGTAGAAGGTTTAGCAGCATCCCTGGCCTCTACTAACTAGGTTCCAGTAGTGCAACCTGCTTCCTCAGTTTGACAACCAAACATGTCTAGACTTTTCCAAATGTCCCTGGGAGTCCAAAATTGTTTGAGTATCATGCTTTAACTCTTGTATTTCTTTCAGGTAATAGTTTTGTTTTGTTTTTGTTTTTGTTTTTAATGTAGGGACTTTGTAAATCTTTTGTTAGGTTTATCTGTATTATTTTGTTTTTGGATGAAAGTGTAGATGGTACTTTTTAAATTTCAGCGTCTGATTGTTGCTAGTATGTGGAAATGCAATTGATTTTTGTATATTGATTTTGGTCTTAGTTTGAGCTACTCTATTTTCTTAATTCTGTCTGAGAATAGTAAAGGTTTTCTTGGCTCCTAAAGACTTTTTTATTTAACATTAATTTCTAAGATTTCCTTATTGTTGTCTTTTTTTTTTTCATGAAAGGGGTTTTCTTTCTAAGACTGATGGCATTTTTTGAGGTATTTTGTGAGATAGGTTTTCTCCGATTTTCTTTATATCATAGATCTCATATGGTTCTTTTACAAATATGCTTTTCCCATAAATATAAAGACTAAATTAGAGGTCTGAGTATTTTTCTAGAATGTTAGCAGAAATGCTTTATTTTAGGGTGAGCAAACAGAGAGCTGACCTAAATGTGGGGACCCTCAATGCCAGAAGAAAAAAGGCCTTTCTTTTTCAGGCTACTTATCCCCCCTCTAGGAGGCTATTTCTTCATTTCTTTGTAATGTTTTTATTAAGCACGTTTGTGAAGATTTGTTGTTGTTGCTTATTTGTTTCTTTTATTTTGGTGATAAAATTCACAGTACATGGAGTTGGAAGGAAGATTATAGAGCAATAGTGAGGGTGGAGTTCCAATGAGACTGAGTGTCCCAAATGGAGATATTCAGTAATACTTCACCTTTTTGGACACCTCTTTTCATACTGCTAACACCATTTATGTTCACTGTATGCCCTGTAAATTCTATTTACTTTCTGACCTTTTCAAGAAAAAATTTGCAGACCCTTGCTTTAGATGTTTTATATGAAAGAGAACCAAATGATTTGGAACCCAGCTTTTTAGTTAAAATAACTTTCTATTTATAGGTCCTGAAAGGCTCCTCTCCTCAAACAATTTTTATTATCTTCACTATTATGGACTGAACAAGTAAAATTTTCCAGTAAACTACAGTGAGTTAGCAATGGATTTCTTTTTCCATCAAACCTGTATCTTCCCATTGTTTTAACCATCTACTTCACTTATGGTTCATTAGCTCATTTTTTGAGCAAAGTTTCCTTTAGAAGATAAGTTTAACAGTAAGACAGGATAAAAATTAAAATTTTATATTTTAAAATAAACTAAGTAAAAATTATTCAGCCTTACTCCTTCAAAATTAAAATTATCCTCTTGAGCTAGATGAGAACAAATAATTGTTGGACTCATCACACTGATACTTCTTTACTCTCAAAAGAATAAACCTCTCTGTTGGGATGAGCACTGGGTGTTGTATGGAAACCAATTTGACAATAAACTATATTATATTTTTTAAAATCACTGGAAAACACTTAATTAATTAATTTTTTAAAAGAAAACTTTTAATGGAAGGAGAAGAAAACTCTGTATAGTATCTACTGTCTTGGGTTATTTACAAGCTTTATGTACATTATCTTCACAGAAAAAAATACTATTTCTTTAAATAACAAATGAGTCTGAGCTAATGGGAAACAAATTTCAGAGCCTTGAGCCTTTGATAGACAATGCCCCATCCATTAAGAACAAAATAATTTATCGCAAGACATCAACATTTACTCTGAGTATGGCTCTTGTTATTACAAATAATTTAATTAAAGCTGACTGTCTCTAATAGTAAGAACTGAGTTTGAATACAGAAAAATCAATAAAACCAAAAGCTAGTTCTTTGACAAAATTGACAAAAATGACAAAATTTTAGGCACATTTACCAAGAAAAAAGAGGGATCTAGTTAAATTACTAGAATCAGAAATTTAATAGGGGGCACTACTACCAACCTTGTAGAAATAAAAAGGATTATAAAGAAAAATTATAGACAATTGTATACGAATAAATTAGATAACTTAGATGAAATGTACAAATTTTTAGAAGAATGTAAACTACCAACCCTGACTCAAGAAGAAATATACATTCTGAAAAACTCTATAAAAAATTAACAAAAGGGGTGCCTGATGGTTCAGTTGGTTAAGTGTCTGACTATAGCTCAGGTCATGATCTCGCGGTTTGTGAGTTGGAGCCCGCATTGGGCTCTGTCCTGACACCTCAGAGCCTGGAGCCTGTTTCAGATTCTGTGTCTCCCTCTCTCTGCCCCTCCTCCACTCACACTGTGCCCCTCTTTCTGTCTCTCAAAAATGAATAAATGTTAAAAATTAAAAACAAATTACCCACAAAGAAAATTCCAAATACAAATGACTTCACTGTTGAATTCTACCAAATATTTTTTAAAAAATTTCAAAAGCTCTTCCAAAAAGTAGGACATGAGAGATCATTTTTCAAATTATTTTATGACTCCATTATTACTCTTAGACCAAAACTAGGCAAAAATATCACAAGAAGAGAAGACTATAGACCAGTGTCTCTTATGAATATAAATGTAAAAATCCTCAAAAAATTCTACCAAACTAAACCCAGAAACATATAAAAAGAATTATATACCATGACCAACTGGAATTTATCTCAGAAATCCAAGGTTGCTTAGCATTAAAAACAAATTAATTCAATACATTATATTAATAGAATAAAAAATTAAAAATAACATGATCATTTCCATAGATGCAGAAAAAGCACTAGACAAAATCCAACATCCATTCATGATGAAAAACAAACACTTAAGCTGGAAATAGAAGGGAGCTTTCTCAATCTGATAGAAGGCACCTACAAAAATCCACAGGTAACGTCATAGTAAAAGAGCAAGTATTTTCCTACTGAGATCAGGAACCAATTTAGAATGTCTTTATTTCCCCCACTTTTATTCACAATCTAATGAAGATTTTTTTCCAGGAAAATTAGACATAAAATTAGAAATAAAAGGCATCCAGATTGGAAAAGCAGAAGAAAAACTAACTCTATTTGTAGATGACAAATATATAGATAAAATCCTAAGAAATTTACTAAAAACCTGCTATAAATAATAAATGAGTTTAGTAAAGTTGCAGGATACAGATAAAAATACAAAAATCAGTTACATTATTATGTATGTGCAATGAACAGGCCAAAAATGAATTTTTTAAAAATGTTTATTTATTTTTGAGAAAGAGCAAGGAAGGGGCAGAGACAGAGGGAGACACACAGAATTCAAAGCAGGATCCAAGATCTAAGCTGTCAGCACAGAGCCTGATGCAGGGCTTGAACTCATAAGCCATGATCATGACCTGAGCCAAAGTCAGATGCTTAATGGACTGAGCTACCCAGATGCTTCCAAAAATGAATTTTTTAAAAATGATGTTTATAAGAGTATCATAAAGATTAAAATAGTTAAATTTAACAAAGAGTTATAAAAATATATTCAGAAACTATCAAATATTTTTCAAGGAAATTAAATTTTTAAATACATGGAAAAATATCCCACATTTATGAGTGGAAGACTTAATATTAAGATGGCAATACTCCTCAAACTTATCCACAAATTAAGCACAGTCTCTATCAGAGAGGTATTGCCAAGATGATTCTAAAACTCATGTTGAGATTGCAAAAGAACCAGAATGGCCAAATAATCTAGAAAAAGAAGAACAAATTATTATTCACTCTTCTTGATTTCAAGATTTACTACAAAACAATGGTAATCAAAACAGTACAGTATTAGCACAAGAATATGTATTTAGATCAATGGAATACAATTGAGAATCCAGAAATGAATCTGCACATCAACAGTCAACTGATTTTGACAAGGGTATTAAGAAAATTCTATGGAGAAAGGACAGTATTTTCAACAGGTGGTGCTGGGACAATTGGATAGTTACATGCAAAAGATTGAAGTTGGACCCTTCCCTCACATCATGTATCAAAATTAACTCAAAATAGATCAAAGTCTAAATGTAAGAATTAAAGCTGTAAAATTCTTAGAAAAAAGCAAAGGGACAAATCTTTATGACCCTGGGTTTAACAAAATATTCTTAGTTTTGACATGAAAAGCACAAGCAAGAAAGAAAACAATAGATAAATTAGACTTTAGCAAACTTAAATATTTTTGTACCCGAAGAACAACGTCTAGAAAGTGAATAGACAACCTACAGAATGCAAGAAAATATTTGCAAATCATGCATCTAAAAGGACTTATATTTGAAATCTATCAATCATAAAAAACTTCAATTAAGAAAATAAGCAAAGGACCTGAAAAGACAGCTAATCAAGGAAAAAATACAAATGGCTAATAAGAACATTAGTCATTAGGGAAATGCAAACCAAAATCACTATGAGATACTACTTCACACTAAGATGACTAGGATAAAAAAAAAAGTCAAATAACAAATAACAAATGTTGGGAAGAAAGTGGAGAATTGGGAAATTGTCTCATATAGTACTGGTGAGAATGTAAAATGGTCCATCCATTTGGGAAAACAGTCTAAGTCTGACAGTTCCTCAAATAAATAAACATAGAGTTTGATACAGCAATTCACTCTAGGCATATTCTCAAGAGAAATGAAAACATATGTTTACATATAATTTTACGTGAATATTTATAGAAGCATTGTGCATATATCCAAAAGGTGGAAATAACTCAAATCCCAACGATGAATGAATGGATAAACAAAATGTAGGATATCACTACATTAGAATATTATTTGGCCAAAAAAGGGAATGAAGTACTGATATGTGTTACAAGGTGGATGAACCTTGAAAACAAGGTAAGTCAAAGGAAACAGTCACAAAAGACCACATATAGAGAAAGTAGATTATTTGTTCCTTAGGGTTAGGGTGAGGTGGGGTGGGTGCATAGCAGGGTAATTAACTAAAGAGTATGGGATTTCTTTTTGAAGTAATGAAATGTTATAAATTGATCGTGGTGATAGTTGCACACATCTGTGAATACACCTAAAACCATTGAATTATACACATTAAACTGGTGAGTTACTAGATATATGAATTATATAATATTAATCAATAAAGTTCCTAAAAATGGAGTTTGGTAACAAAAAAAATAAAGTAAAATAACAGTGGTTTGAATAAGATATGTTCATTTTTTAGCACATTCAAAAGATCTGAAAGTGGAGGGGGCAAGATGGCGGAGAAGTAGGGAGCTCCATACATTGCACTCGCCCCCAATCTCGCACGGAAGAGATCTGAAGCCATAGGAAACCTTACAGAACCCAAGAGATTGGGAGAAAAAGGACTCAGAATCCACTGAGAAAGCCTTCTAACGTCAGTGCGAACTGGAGAAGATAAAATCAGGCCAGGATCGGAGACTCCAGGGACGGGGGCGATCCCCCTCTGCAGGAAGTGAGAGGGGAAAAAGAGAGAGTCTGAAACAGCTCAAGACATGGTCCCTGTCTCTGGGAAACAGAAAAACCTCTGCTCAGGGCACAGAAGAACGTGCACGCTAAATCCCTGCGCGCCAGGTCCCCGCACTGCAACTCCTCCCGGAGGGGCTGCGCGCTGACCATATCTTGGTGCTCCTGGTTGGCTAACCCTTAGAGGAGCTGCGCACCTCCGCGCCATGGTGCTCCTGGCTGGCCTGACTACTGGAGTAGCCATGCGCGCGCATACCTGGCTTCCGCGCTCCTGGCTGGCTGGAACTCTAGAGGGAAGGCGAAGAGCTTAAAAACTGGGAGATTTCCCCGCAAGTTCGTGTTTCCGGTGAAAAGACACAGAGGGACCTGGTTTCTCTCTCTCCAGCGGACCCAGCGCGCCCCGCAGGCAAATTCCCCCCAATGCTCACCAACCCAACCCAGAGGAGAAGGCAGCAGCGATTCTGGCTTCACCCCCAGGGCTAGGCAAGAGGCTTGGAATTACCCTTAGGGGATTACCTGCAAGGTTGTATCTACAGCAATTCCAGTAGGGCGCGCAGACTCAGATTTAGAAGCCTGGCCTGGGTTAAAGAACGCAACCCACTTTGATTGCTCACCCTGCCCAAGAAGATTCCACACCAAAAAAGCGAGGTGCAGCGCTTGGTTCAAGAAGGGACTGGAGCGCTGCCACTCTTCTCCCCACAACCACCAAGGCAGAACTCCCTCCTGATGCATTGGATCACACCATGCCTATCCCTGCTTGAGAGCAGCCATCCCCCCTTTTTTTTTAAATATATATTTTTTAATTTTCTGGGTTTTTTTTCTCTTTTTTTTCTTTTTTTCCCCCGGAACACTGACCTGGTTAACTCTGGTCACTGGCTTGCTTAAAAAGTCACATTTAGTCCATTCTGTAGATGTAAATTCTACATCTACCGATCTTCTCATCTCTGTCTCTCATGAGTAATTAGGCTATATAGTTTCTCTGGATAACACCAGCATCCTTCTCTCAACTCTCCAACCATATTCTACCCTTTAGGTCTTTGAAAAAAGCTTCTTATCCCTTCTGCCTGTTCATTCTATTTCCAATTTCGACTCATCCCCGCCCTGTCTTCTCTCTCTTTGCCTATGCTCTTCAAACAGTACTGCATACACTCGCCTATTTATTGTAGCTGGGAAATCAGGTTATATGCATTAAACCATTCTTTGTCCATCGGTTTTCTTCTTCTTTTTCCTTTCCTTTTCTTCTCTTTGAACTTTTTATGTATTTTTAAATTTTCTATTATTCGCCTTACCTCCTCCGTCCTTTATCTTAACTTTTGTATTTTCCCTCTCGGTTTCAGGTTAGTTGGATTTGTCTGTGTGTTTGTGTGCCTCTGCTCCCTGNAGAAGTCTTCAATGTGACGAACAGAAAAAATATGCAGCCATGAATCCTCTCTCCAGCAAGCCTATCATTTAAAATAAAAGGAAAGAAAAAATTCTTTCCAAATAAACAGAAATTGAAAGAATTTGTCACCACTGAGCCAGCCCTACAAGAAATCCTGAGGGGGACGCTCTGAAGGAAATGTTGCAAGGAACAAAGACACCAGAGACACCATCACAAACATGAACCCTACAAAGGACACAACGACTCTAAANCAACAGACACATGAATCGATGCTCAGCATCCCTCCTCATTAGGAAAATACAAATCAAAACCACACTGAGATACCACCTCACGTCAGTTAGAGTGGCTAAAATGAGCAAATCAGAAAACTCTAGATGATGGCGAGGATGTGGAGTAATGGGCACCCTCCTACACTGTTAGTGGGAATGTAAATGGGTACAGCTCCTCTGAAAAACAGTGTGGAGGTTCCTCAAAAAATGAACAGTAGAACTCCCCTATGATCCAGCAATAGCACTGCTAGGAATTTACTCAAGGGATACAGAAATGCTGATGCATAGGAACACATGTACCCCAATGTTCATAGCAGCACTCTCAACAATAGCTAAAACATGGAAAGAGCCTAAGTGTCCATCAACCGACGAATGGATCAAGAAGATGTGGTTTATCTATACGATGGAATACTACATGGCAATGAGAAAGAATGAAATCTGGCCATGTGTAGCAACATGGATTGACCTTGAGGGTGTTATGCTGAGCGAAATAAGTCAGGCAGAGAAGGACAAATACCATATGTTTGCATGTATAGGAGGATTAGGAGGAACTTAACGGAGGACCATGGGGGAGAAGAGGGGAAATGGTAGGGGATAGGGAGAGAGGGAAACCATGAGAAACACTTGAATGCTGAGAACAAGCTAAGGACTGGTGGGTGTGGGGAGGGGGTGGGGAGATGGTCATGGAGGGAGACCCTTTGGGGATGAGCACTGGGTGTTACATGGAATCTAACCTGAGAATAAACTATTTGTAAAAAAAAAAAAGAAAAAAGAAAAAGAAAAAAAAAGATCTGTAAGTAAACATTCCAGAGTATATATGCCAGTCCAAAGTTCCAAAGACTCAGGCTCCTTCTGTCTTATTGTGCCCAAGGTTTTTTCATAGTCTACTACTGGCTGCTGGGATGGCAGCTATAACATCTGAATTTTAAAAAACAGAAAGACGAAAAGGAAAACAAAAGTTCCAGCCCCTCCCCTTTAAATGACACATCTCTCAATTGTACATGCCACAGTTAGCCATAAGCTAGTCACATAGCTATACATATATGAAAGTGAGGACAAGCAATGTAATTTTTATTCCAGCACTACTATGCTATCAAATGGAAGGAGATCAGTTGTAAGTGAACATTAGCAATCTCTGTCATGTTAACAGAATAAATCTTTGACCGGGAGAGTTATATAAAATATTACTTACTAAAATATAAAATAACTTTCTTACTGCTGTATGTGATGGGGAGGGAAGGGAGAGAGAATATTTCGTTAAAATTACAAAAATAGTGAAACCTTCTATCAGAAACTCTGAGTGACACATATTCATTATAATAAACTGTCAAAATAAAGGTTTTATAAACCACAGAGAATCAAGTGTAAGCTTCAGGAAAGCAGCTAATTTCAAGGCAGCTCTGAAGTAATAGGAAGATAGATGAAGTTTGGTCTCTCCCCAAAAGACAAGGCAATTAAGATTGCTGGAGTTAGACACAAAAAATATGAAGAGGTAAAAGCTCATTCAGATCAATTAAAAGTTAATGAAAGTTCTATTCCTTTTTTACTCTGTCTCTGATATCATGGAATAGAAATACATATTAAGGAAGGTGTTTCATAAGTGATGATGTATGGGAATAAAATCTCTTTATTTTATTACAAGATCTTTAGGACAAAATGAAGCATGTGTTGGTGCATCAAATTTAATTTAATCTACAGTCCTTATGTTTGACTGATTTTGGACTGCACAGTCAGAGCGTTGGAAAAATTTAGAAGCCATGGTGTTTACTTTAGCTTGAATTCATAGTTCCCATTGCAGGGTTGATATTGGCATCTTTTTGTCAACTAATGTAAATAACCCATGAAGAATCATTTAATAACCAGCAAAGGTATTGATATTTATCAACATTTTTGTATATTTTTAGTTTAATACTAAGCTAAGTAAAACAATACATTTGTATCTTCACATATATTTTAAAATAACTATCATTTTATTGTCTGGTTGCTAAGGCTAGGATGTCCAACACTAAGTTAAACAACAGTGGTGAGAGGGGACATCCCTGTAGTGTTCTTGATCTCAGAGGAAAAGCTCTCAGTTTTTCCCCATTGAGGATGATATTAGCTGTGGGACTTTCATATATGGCCTTTATGATGATAAGGTATGTTCCTTCTATCCTGACTTTCTTGAGGGCTTTTATTAAGAAAAGATGCTGTATGGGGCGCCTGGGTGGCTTAGTCGGTTAAGCGTCCGACTTTCACTTAGGTCATGATCTCGCGGTTCATGGGTTCGAGCCCCGCATTGGGCTCTGTGCTGACTGCCAGCTCAGAGCCTGGAGCCTATTTCAGAGTCTGTATCTCCCTCTCTCTCTGACCCTCCCCTGCTCACGCTCTCTCTCTCTCTCCTAGAAATAAATAAAAATATTAAAAAAGAAAGAAAGAAAGAAAAGATGCTGTATTTTGTCAAATGCTTTTTCTGCATCTATTGACAGGATCATATGGTTCTTAATCTTTTCTTCTATTAATGTGAAATATCTATCACATTGACTGATTCGTGAATATTGAACCAGCCCTGAAGCCTGGAATGAATACCACTTGATCATAGTGAATAATTCTTTTAATATATTGAATTCGATTTGCTAGTATCTTGTTGAGAATTTTTTCATTAAGGATATTGGCCTGTAATTCTCCCTTTTAGTGGGGTCTCTGGTTTGGGAATCAAAGTAATGCTGGTTTCATAGAATGAGTCTGGAAGCTTTCCTTCTGTTTGTATTTTTTGGAACAGCTTGAGAACAGATAACTCTGCTTTAAATGTCTAGTAAAATTCTCCTGGAAAGCCATCTGGCCCAGAACTCTTATCAGTTGGGATATTTTTGATAACTGATTCAATTTCTTTGCTGGTTATGGGTCTGTTCAAATTTTTTATTTATTTTCGTTTGAATTTTGGTAGTGTGTGGATGTCTAGGAATTCATCCATTTCTTCTAGGTTGCCCAGTTTGTTGACATATAATTGTTCACAGTATTCTCTAATAATTGTTCGTATTTCTGTGGTCTTGGTTGTGATCACTCCTCTTTCATTCATGATTTTATCTATTTGGGTTCTCTCTCTTTTCTCTTTCAGAAGTTTGTCTAGGGACTTATCAATTCTGTTTATTCTTTCAAAAAATCAGCCTTTAGATTCATTGATATGTTCTACTGTTTTTTGGATTCCGTAGTGTTTATTTTTGCTTTAATCTCTATTATTTCTCTTCTTCTTCTGGCTTGGGGCTTCTTTGCTTTTCTGTTTCTAGTTCCTTTAGGCGTGAAGTTAGGTTCTGTATTTGAGATTTTTCTTGTTTCTTGAGATAGGCCTGGATTGCAATGTATTTTCCTCTTAGGACATCCTTTGCTGCATCCCAAAGGGTTTGGACTGTTGTGTTTTCATTTTCATTTGCTTCCATATATATTTTAATTTCTTCTTTAATTGCCTGGTTGACCCCTTCATTCTTTAGTAGGACGTTCTTTAACCTCCATGCATTGGAGGCCTTCCAGATTTGTTCTTGTGGTTGATTTCAAGTTTCACAGCGTTGTGATCTGAAAATATGCATGGTATGATCTCAATCCTTTTATGTGTATTGAAGGCTCTTTTGTGACCCACTAAAGGCATCCAGATTGTCAAAAAAGAAGTCAAACTTTCACTTTTCACAGATGACAGCATGATACTATACATGGAAAACCCAAAAGACTCCACCCAAAAACTGCTAGAACTGATATATGAATTCAGTAAAGTCACAGAATATAAAATCAATGTACAGAAATCGGTTGCATTTTTATACAACATTATACAATTTTATAATGAAGCAACAGAAAAAGAAATCAAGGAATTGATCCCATTTACAATTGCACCAAAACCCATAAAAGACCTAAGAATAAACCTAACCAAAGAGGTAAAAGATCTATATGCTAAAAACTATAGAAAACTTATGAAAGAAATTGAGGAAGACACAAAGAAATGGTAAAACATTTCATCCTCATGGAGTAGAACAAATATTGTTAAAGTGTCAATGTTACCCAAAGTAATTTACACCTTCAAAGCAATCCCAGTGAAAATTTTACCAGCATCATTCTTAGATCTATAACAAGAAAATCCTAAAATTTGTGTGGAACCACAAAAGACCCTGAAGAGCCAAAGCAATGTTGAAAAAGAAAACCAAAGCCAGAGGCATCACAATCCCAGACTTTAGCCTATATCACAAAGCTATAATCATCAAGACAGTATGGTATTGGCACAAAAACAGACACATAAACCAGTGGAATAGAATAGAGAATGCAAAATTGGGTCCACAAATATATGGCCAACCAATCTTCAACAAAGCAGGAAAGAATATCCAATAGAAAAAATACATTATCTTTAACAAATGCTGCTGGGAGAACTGGACAGCAACATACAGAAGAATGAAAATAGACAGCTTTCTTACAGTATAAACAAAAATAAAATCAAAATGGATGAAAGACCTAAATGTGATACAGGAAACCATCAAAACCTAGAGGAGAAAAAAGGCAACAACCTCTTTGACCTCAGCTGCAGCAATGTGTTGTTCAACACGTCTCCGAAGGCAAGGGAAATAAAAGCAAAAATGAACTATTGGGACCTCATCAGTATAAAAATCATCTGCACTGCAAAGAAAACAATCAACAAAACTAAAAGGCAGCCAATGAAAAGGGAAAATGTATTTGCAAATGACCTATTGGATAAAGGGTTAGTGCCCAAAATCTATAAAGCACTTACCAAACTCAACACCAGGAAAACAAATAATCCAATGAATTAATGGGCAGAAGACGTGAATAGACACTTTTCCAAAGAAAGACATCCAGATGGCCAACAGACACATGAAAACATGCTCAACATCACTCACGAAAATACAAATCTTTAGCCACAGTGAGATACCACCTCTCACCCGTCAGAGTGGCTAAAATCAACAACTCAGGAAACATGTGAAGAAAAGGGAACCGTCTTGCACTGTTTGTAGGAATGCAAACTAGTGTAGCTACTCTAGAAAACAGTGTGGAGTTTCCTCAAAAAGTTAAAAATAGAATTACCTTATGAACCAGCAATTGCACTACTAAGAATTTATCCAAAGAATACAGGAGTGCTGATTCATAGGAGTAGATGTACCCCAATGTTTATACTAGTGCCATCAACAATAACTAAATTATGAAAAGAGCCAAAATGGCCATCAACTGATGAGTGGATGAAGTAGATGTGGTATACATATATATTGAAATACTACTTGCCAGTAAGAAAGAATGAAATTGCCTTTTTTTAATAATGTGGATGGAAGTGGAGGGCATTATGCTAAGTGAAATAAGTCAGTCAGAGAAAGAGAGATATGTTTTCACTCGTATGTGAAACTCATAGTTTCATACAGAGATGGAGAAAACCATAAGAGACTCTTAATTTCAGAGAACAAGCTGAGGGTTGATAGTGGGCGAGGGGCAGGGGAAAATGGGTGATGAGCATTGAGGAGGACACTTGTTGGGATGAGCACTGCGTGTTGTATGTAAGTGATGAATCATAGAAATCTACTCCCAAAGCCAAGAGCACACCATATTGACATAAAATTATATTTAAAAAAATTAAAAAATTAAATAAAATAAGCACCAAAATGAAAATAATAATAAACATTGTAAATGATGGCTTATAGTAATAAAATTCTCAAAAATAGAGGAAACTCTTTCAAAAAACTTATTTGCAAAAGTATGGGAAAAGAAGATAAATAATGCACAGATATTAAAAGAAAGAATCAATTTCTCTAGCATTTTTTAGCTCTAGAACCAAGATGTTACCAGAATTATGTCAGACCTTTGATGAACACAAAAAGACCTGGACTAAGTATCATTTTCTAGCTATGTTACCAAGAAGTTAATTAGCCCTTCTGAGCTTTATTTGTCTCTGATACAGATCAGTAATAATCTCCATCTTGTAATGAGAGATCACTGAAGTGCTTGAATATAATAGATTCTATCTTTCCCCACTCCACTCTCCCTCTTTGCTCTTTTACGGAAATACATCAAGATCATCAGTAGAATACAAGGCACAAGGCAGTAGAAAAATCAGGCAGCCTGTCATGTAGGTCACAGACATTTATTTTTCCCTTAATTAGTTCCCAAACTGGTATTTGGTTTACAATTTGTTTGAGGACAACAGTTGATGAAAGGTGCGGTGATTGAAGGGGGTTATCAGCTGACCTTGGTCCTAATGTGTCAGCCTCACCCAACACAGGATATTTGTATTTCATAGTTTTTTGTCCCAGCCATGGCTGCATACAAATCTCCCAACAGGCTCTAAGAAGACTTGGAGCTAAGCAGACTGGGTTAAAAGTAGAGAAGCCAGATTTCCTGCCTCTCCTGCCCTTTGGTTGGGTAGCTTCCCCAGGATCTATCCAGCCTTTCTTTTCTCTACATGGTGCTAACTACTGCTATGGGGCTAATAAGCACATTCAGATGGATGACTAATAATTTATCTACCATCAGCTCTCATTTATCACAGCCAGATTATTTGAATTTCAAATTATCTCCAGAAAGACTCCCTTTTGAATATTTATTGACATTTCAACAACTCTTCTTAATTAAGTACTTTATTGGAATGAACAAGATCTTTGTTTACTCTAGTCCAGCAGAAGCATGAAGAGTCACAACAACACCATTACTGCTCTGTGGAAGACATCAAGAAGAACTTTGCCAAGAAATATTTGTTCTGATTTAGGTTGGTTATTCTTTCATCCAACTGGCAATGAGTAATATGTAGGATGCACACACTTCTGGATTCTGGGCATGTGTAAATGAAAACATATATTTGCTGACCTTAGAAATCTGAGAATCCCCTGGGGAAGACAAACAAAGAAACACTGATAATATAGAAAGAAATGTATCTCATGGAAGACAATGGAAAATGGAAGAAGATATCTAAATCATCCTCACAGAATGAAAGATGGGTCAGAGGAAATGGTACTGGAATTCATCCAAGTTTGGGTGGCTGTGAAACTGGAAAAATGCCATGTGTAATGGCACTGCAATGTGACAGACAGAGGAAAGATCAGTCCTTTGTTTCAAATGTAAGTTTTCTGAGTGTTGATGTAATCCTTTTCCAATAGAAAATGGGTGACAGAAGCTGTATGCCCATGATGGTTTCACTCTTTAATGTAGTATGTGAATCCTTGAAATATTAGAGGCACCTTTCTTCATACTTTGATGTTAAATAAATCAAAATAATTTAATTGTATTCATATATTTATTATTTCAGGCATTTCATGCTCTTAAGAACTGATTGACTATGTTCACTGTTGTATCCCATTAGCCTCCATTTGAATTGTTATGATATGCAATTCTTATTCCAGGAATTGGAATTGTCATCTGAACAACCATGAAAATAGAGTATCCAGGTGTTGAATAAAGGGCTATGTGTATTGAATTTTTCCATAAGTCATCTCATTAAATAATATACACCAATAATTAATTTTATTTGTGGTTGTTTTCAAATCTCTATAATAGCCATTGCCAGCAGAAGAAAAATATTAAAAATTTGATTATTTTTCTTTATGCAAACTTTAGTTTCTTGAATAACAAAAAAGATTTCTTTTAATCAAACCAATAATTTTATTTAAGTTTTATGTATGCTCTATAAATATACCTTAATAAAAAATTATTTCCTTAGCATTCATTGACCATCATACTATGTAGCATTTGAGTTTATTTCATGTTTTCAATAATTAAAAATAAAATTTTTATTATTTTATGATTAATGAAAATGATTGAAGAATAAATGTATATAAAGAGTAAGCCATTTCATGAGACACAGAGACATTGTCTAGATACAATTCTGGGAGTCAGAGCAGTTGTGAGTGATAACAAAATTTAAAGACCATCTTTCCCTGCACCTACTCAGGGGAATTCACTTTTTTTTTAAAAAATGTTTTATTTATTTCTAGGAGAGAGAGAGAGACAGCATGAGCAGGGGAGGGTCAGAGAGAGAGGGAGTCACAGACTGAAACAGGCTCCAGGCTCTGAGCTGACAGTCAGCAAAGAGCCCAAAGCGGGGCTCGAACCCACGAACCGCGAGATCATGACCTAAGAGAAAGCCGGACGCTTAACCGACTAAGCCACCCAGGCGCCCCGGGAATTCACTTTTTAAAAGGTGATTTGAACAAAAGAGTAGAAAAAAGCACCCCCCCTTGGAGTGGAAGAAATGGCAGTGTGAACAGTGTTATTATGGAGTCTGTGAGTCAGATGACATCATAAGTTGCATGTGGACATTTTCCTTTGACTTTTTCTGGTCTCCTTCCCGTTCATTTCTCCAAATGTGGGATTGTAAATGAGAAGAGGATAATCATGCATACCATCATGGCCTGAATACATAAATGTTTTTCACTGTTGTTGACAAATGGACAATGGATGAATTACTTAAGGTATATCCTTAGGACAAATATTAACACTGGAATCTTTGATGACAAAAATGAAATCTTTTAAGCCAGAAAACAAAGATCAAATGTTACTATCTGACTTTGCTGACAACAAATAGAGACAGAATTTCCCCCGGCTTTAAATGTTTTAAATGTTATTATTTTGTAATTATATTGTGATATGTAGATTCTATTTTGATTTGTCTTGCACATGATTATCTAGTGCAAAAGCTTTTCGTCAAACATAAATTCATTTGATCAGTTCTGTGTTAATAAGACACAAGTGCATTAGCGTCTGTTTATTAGTGAATATTAAGGAATAGGAATACAATTTTTGAAATAACCATACAACTCTGTGAAAATCTCAGCTTTTATTTTCCAACTGCCTGAATTTAAAAAGAAGGGTCACAAAACAAAATGGAATAAATCTTATAAATCTGTTATAATCTGGGGTTATTTACCTTTAAATATTTCTTGATCTTCTTTAAACCTGGGTACCCCTAGAAGCAGAACCTAATACAGGGATTTTGGTTCAACTGATTTATTGGTGGCAGTCTTAAGTGAAGGTAAGTCACAGCTCAAACTGGCTTCTGTATCATTCCAAGAGGAGTGATGTGCAGGACCACACAGGGGAAGTGGCTGGCTTTTGCATGCATGTCAGTCATGGGGCCAGGTTTGGGAAACATGGTTCCTCCTTGGAAGAGGGTGGTTCTCCAGAGAACTGTGCACCACACAACCAGGCCTCTAGCAATGACTCAAAAACTACCTTCAGAAGCTCAAGGTAGGAAGCAAGTGGAATTCATGAGAAGATTGCAGAGCAGCAGCTATAGGTGGCAGCCACCTTCAAAGATGATGCCATGTCAGTACTGGAGTATTAGATGCCCTCCCACAGGTGACCTCCAGTTAGCCCTGTGTCCTCTATAAATTGCACAATTGACACCTTGGGAAGTGGTGACCTTGTTGGTATGATATTCTGGAAGAAGATTAGCCTACAACACTGTCATTTGGGTGGCAAGTCACCAACAGGGCCAGAAGCTTCCCACAGGTACTTTAACCCTTCCAACTTTTTGTATGCCACAGGTGAGAAAAAATAACACTGCTGAGGAAAAGGAAAATTACCAGAGAGAGGGTGAAAGAGAGAGAGAAAGAATTGTTTAACCAAAGCAACAAAGGTGATTCTCTAGGTCCACTGGGTCATGGAAAACTCATCTGCTAGGCAAAGGTCCCATACCCCCTGTGCTGTGATATACCCTAATGCTTAACTGTCTGGGGTGGGGAGGAAGCAGAAGCCTGCTGCCCCAGAACTCAGGTCTGGGAGGCCCATGGCGGGGGTGGGGGTACATCCCCAATCATGTTGGCCTGGAGGCTATATACTCACCAGCTGAAGCTACTGCTACACTAATATACTGGAGAGCAAGTACTCACTCCACTCTTGCTGCCAAAATTACCAGGACAGAGACATTTCAATAGGAGCCTCACCAAAAATATGCTTTATAAACTTTACAAAATTTTAAACTAGTTACCTTACATACCATAGCCCCTCTGCCTTTGGGAATGTGCATGCAGTCAGGTAATGATTTCCATTAAGTCTTTCCTGGAAACTGACTAGACCCAGCACTATGCACCTTTCATGAGGTATAATAGGAAAGCTGATTTGAATCCTGGAGGCCTCCTCAGTGCAACAAATGAGATTCCTAGGTGTTGGGGACTATTGAAAAGAAAGATATTTCTGTGCACTGTGCAGATTGGAGGGGCGAGAAGGAAATGAGGGAGGCCAGTTAGGAAGTTATTGCAATGGAGCCCTTGAGATGCTTACAGAATGCGGTGATGGCTACAGGCAGGAGCAGCCAGAGAGACATCTCTCACTGATGTGGCCCTCACTTAGTATGGATTTGGGTCCATTCCTCCCTGTATTATGTGAGAGGAGCCAACAAGAAGTTCCCCCAGTTCTTTGGCCACCATTGCTCTAGGGAAGGGTGGGAGTATGTTACTATTCGGAGAAGAGCAGACATTAACTAAAGGTTGGTATACTAGATAACGTAGCATTTAATGTCTCCATGGGATAAATTAGCCTTGAAAAAAAAACAAACCAAACCAAAACAAAACAGAAAGTGAGCCCGAGGAGATCCTCTCCTGTTTCCCAGCAATCAGAAGAGAAAAAGAATGACTTTACAAAGGAGCTAATATGGGTGCTGACCCAAGCAGTCTCGATTCTTTCCTGGCAATCCCCAACAGTGTGAGAAGAGCCAAAAAAGCAAAATACTGTCAGATGCTTCCTCTCCAGGACGTTTTTCGGCTACCTTCTTCCTCCCGTTGCTTTACAAGGTGAAGGTCAGATCCCTGAGTGGGATTTAAGTAACTGTTTCCCAATGGCTCCAGCTTTATTCTCACCTTCCAGTATGACTGAAAAACCACTCTGAGGCTCAAATGCAATACCTGGTTCAGTTGTAAAGAGGTCAAAAAGCAATTTAAAAAATAATCATTGGAGATTCTTCTATAAGCTGGATGCAGTCCCCAGCACTTTCATATGCATTTGTATTGTTTGTTTTCTCAAACCCTTAAAACAATTATAGAAATAGTATTACTAGTTCCACTTGACAAATAGAAAATCCACAGCTACTATGCCAAAGTTACATAATAAGTTGAAAAGCTGAGAGAACCTGTGGTCTAAATTGAATTAGATGGTGCTAGTGGGTTAAAGGTGACTAATTTATTAATAATGTTTTATTCCTGTGTAGTTAGAGAGTCAGAAATTGTGGGAGCAGAGAAGAGGATATCAGCTTATCTAAAAGAGAAAGGTAGAATTCCTTTCTACACACACATGTGTGTGTGTATATAAAACATTCAGGAGTATATATAAAACATTCAGGAGTCTAAGCTTTAATGTGTCCATCTGTTTCCCTTGTCCCTGAGTCTCAGGGAGTGATGCAGGGTGGTTCAGGAGCTCACTGCACATGCAGTGAGTCTGTGTCACAGCTAAGCAATCTTGAATTTAGGAGACTTCAATCTTTATAAGCAGCCCAAGAGAGACCTAGTTAATCTTATTTACCCATTCAAGAGAAAAATAGGTCCCTGTCCTAAGGAGATGCTATCTCTGTCTTCCATGGATGCCACAAGACATGCAGAAACACCATGGAAACTTGCTTCCAATGGGCATTATCTGGCACCTGTTAGACATACAAATTCCAGGGCCTTCCCATCCCTGGACCTACTAAATGGGATTCTTTGGGGAGAGTTTAACAAGCCACGAGGTGATTCTGTGAGAAGCATGACTATATCTCAGCACTTTTTGGTTTCTAATTAAGTGTGAAGCTGTATAGGTAGGCGATCAACATCTTTCAGGCCAAGGAGTTGAATCATGTATCTGCAAATACATGCTGGAGCCATCCTCCAGTTTACTCACAGACACTAAACTGCAAGTCCATTTGCTTCACTACATAGTCCTTAGGATAATTTTATAGCGGTGATCTCATTGATGTGCAATCTCTCTTATTCTTTTAATTTCACACAATTATAACATTGAAAATGCAGATGACACTTCTGACATTCACAAAAATGTATTTTTAATTAGCATGTTGATTACTTGATCTAAAAAGCCAGATGCCTAAATATTATAAAAGGTCACACAGAAGAAATCTTTAACTTTTATCTTTCAGTATTAAATTTTATTGAATTAGAAGTGATTTTGTTTAGTTGCATTAGAACGTGATTTTACTTAGCTCCCCACCCTTCCTTTAAACATTTTTTCCTTTTATATAATTATAGAGATTCAGATTCATAAAAGGAAGGAGAAAGTAAAATTACCCAGTCCCTATCTATCAGTTATCTTTCCTTTTTTTTCCCGCAGTAGCAAGCATTAAAATAACGCTTAGTGAACAGAAGGTGTATAACAATACCAATATAAGAAACAACTCTGCTTGATACACCATTGAAAGGACAAATTTGAATAAAGTGTCATTTAGAAAGTGGTTAGCAAAACTATCACTCTATCTCTGTTTTTTCGTCATTGTTTCATAGATTCCAGGTGAGATTTTTAGCCAAGGAAGAGCACCATGACCAATTAGGTGAATTCTTATTATCTAACTTAAAATTAAAATAATATCAACATTCCCTGTACTTCTAATCAATTAGTTTGACAATAGAATGAAATTAGATGGGTACTTATTCTTGGGTAAATCCAATCTAAGCTATATCCAAACTGAGGTCATTACATGTTTTTTCACAGTCCTTATCTCTATATTACTAGAAAAAATGAAAACTAATGGGGCAATTAATGTGAAAATTGAGATTCAACTTAAATTCATACTAGAATAATTTCCAATTTTGCTGAGTCAAGTGACCCTGGTTGTATGTTAATTATGGAATATTCCATCTCTTTGAATCCTAAGGGTTTGGGTATCTTACACATTTCTTTACTAGCCTAAAGTTTACAGTGCTTCAGTAGTGACTTATCTTCTTTTCTATTTCATCTTGAATTAATAACTAAAATGTTAAGTTTCTGTGATTGGATCTTATCTCCTTGACATAATATAAAAACAGCCATCTGAAAAGAAACTTGGATTTTAGGCATTTAATGAATTATTACAGACTTCTGTAATGAAAATAATCAGCCAAATTTTAACGTATGACTTTATTAGATTCCACATATATGTGAAATCATATAGTATTTGTCTTTCTCTGTCTTATTTCACTTAGCATAATACCTTCTAGGTCCATCCATGTTGTTGCAAATGCCAGCTGGCAGGATAGAGGATGGGCAAAATGGGTGACGGACAGCAGGGGGTACAGGCTTACACTTACGGAATAAATAAATCACAGGAATAAAAGGTACAACAGGGCGAATATGGTCAATGGTATTGCAATGGTGTTGTATAGTGACAGATAGTAGCTACACATTCAGTAAACATGAACTAGCCCAAAGAGCTGCTGAATCACTGTGCTGTATATCCGGAACTAAGGTAACATTTTGTGTTGCTATACTGCAAGAAAAAAAAATGCGATTTTATATGTTGATTATATGATTTATACGTTGATTAATAAGGACAGTTAGACCCACCTTCCTTCGTATTCTTACCTTACAGGCTGTGCTCCGCCAAAGCAAAACTACTAAATGTTTTTTGTCCAGTGTTCTGTACTAGAATAGGCAGGAACTGGACCACAACTTTTTTTATTTTATCTTTATTATATAACTTGTCTTCACACAGTTGTTTATAGTATTTCCTTATAACCATTTATATTTCTGTAAGGTCAGTAGTGATGTCTTCTATCAACTCAAAACTACTATTGAGCCCCTCTAGCAAATTTTTCATTTCAGTTATACTTTTTAACTCCGAACTTTATTTTTTTTACACATAGTCTATTGTCAAGTTGGTTTCCACATAACACCCATTACTCATCCCCAAAAGTGCCCTCCTCCATGCCCATCTCCCCCTTCCCCCCCACACCCATCAATCCTCAGTTTGTTCTCAGCATTCAAGAGTCCCTCATGGTTTGCGTCTCTCGTCCTCCTCCACTATTTCCCCCCTTTTCCCCATTGGTCCTCTGTTAAGTTCCTCCTAATCCTCCTATACGTGCAAGCATGTTATTTGTCCTTTTCTGCCTGACTTATTTCACTCAGCATAACACCCTCAAGGTCCATCCATGTTGCTACACATCTGGCTACACATGGCCAGATTTCATTCTTTCTCATTGCCATATAGTATTCCATCGTATAGATAAACCACATCTTCTTGATCCATTCATCAGGTGATGGACACTTACTCTTTTCCCATGATTTGGTTATTGTTGAGAGTGCTGTTATGAACATTGGGGTACATGTGCTCCTATGCCTCAGCATTTCTGTATCCCTTGGGTAAATTCCTAGCAGTGCTATTGCTGGGTCATAGGGGAGTTCTATTGTTCATTTTTTAAGGAACCTCCACACTATTTTCCAGAGGAGCTGTAACAGTTTGCATTTCCACCAACAGTGTAGGAGGGTGCCCGTTTCTCCACATACTCACCAGCATCTCGAGTTCTCTGATTTGCTCATTTTAGCCACTCAGACTGGTATGAGGTGGTATCTCAGTGTGGTTTTGATGTGTATTTCCCTGATGAGGAGGGATGCTGAGCACGTGTCTGTTGGCCATCTGGATGTCCTCTTTGGAGAAGTGTCTGTTCATATCTTCTGCCCATTTCTTCACTGGGTTGTTTGTTTTTCGGGTGTGGAATTTGGTGAGTTCCTTATAGATTTTGGATATTAACCCTTTATCTGATATGTCATTTGCAACTATCTTTTCCCATTCCTTCAGTTGCTTATTAGTTTTATGGATTGTTTTCTTTGCCGTGCAGAAGCTTTTAATCTTGATGAGGTACCAATAGTTTATTTTTGCTCTTGATTCCCTTGCTTTTGGGGATGTGTCAAGTAAGAAGGTGCTTCGGTGGAGGTCAACGAGATTTTTTCCTGCTTTCTCCTCTAGGGTTTTGAAGGTTTCCCATCTCACGTTCAGGTCCTTTATCCATTTTGAGTTTATTTTTGTGCGTAGTGTGAGAAAATGATCTAGTTTCATTCTTCTGCTTGTTGCTGTCCAGTTCTCCCAACACCATCTGTGAAAGAGGCTGTCTTTTTTCCATTGGATGTTCTTTCTGCTTTGTCAAAGATTAGTCGGCAGTATACTGTTGAGTCCACTTCTGAGTTCTCAATTCTATTCCATTGGTCTATGTGTCCGTTTTTGTGCCAATACCATACTGTCTTGATGATGACAGCTTTGTAGTAGAGGCTAAAGTCTGGGACGGTGATGCCTCCTATTTCTGTTTTCTCCTTCAAGATTACTTTCACCATTCGGGGTCTTTTGTGGTTCCATACAAAGTTTAGGATAGTTTGTTCTAGTTTTGAGAAGTATGCTGTTGCAATTTTGATTGGAATTGCATCGAATGTGTAGATTGCTTTGGGTAGTAAAGACATTTAAACTATATTTATTCTTCCTATCCATGAGCATGGAATGTTTTCCCATTTCTTTGTGTCTTCTTCAATTTCCTTAATCAGTTTTCTATAGTTTTCATCATACAGACCTCTTGTATCCTAGGTTAGGTTTATTCCAAGGTATCTTATGTTTTGTTGTTTTTGTGTGTGTGTGTGTGTGCAATTGTGAATGGGATCAGCTTCTTGATTTCTCTTTCTGTTGCTTCTTTATTGGTGTATAAAAATGCCACCGACTTCTGTACGTTGATTTTGTACCCTGCAACTTGGCTGAATTCTTGGTTCTGTTCTAGTAGGCTTCTGGTGGAGTCTGTGGGGTTTTCTATGTAGAGTATTATGTCGACTGCGAAAAGTGAAAGTTGGACTTCCTCTTTGCCAACTCTGATGCCTTGATTTCCTTTTGTTGTCTGATGGGTGATGCTAGGACTTCCAGCACTATGTTAAACAACAGTGGTGAGAGTGGATATCCCTGTCGTGTTCCTGATTTCAGGGGGAAAGCTCTCAGTTTTTCCCCATTGAGGATGATGTTAGCTGAGGGCTTATCATAGAAGGCTTTTATGATGTTTAAGTAAGTTCCTTCTATCCCGACTTTCTCGAGAGTCTTTATTAAGAAGGAATGCTGTATTTTGTCAAATGCTTTTTCTGCATCTATCAACAGGATCATACGGTGTATATCTTTTCTTTTGTTGATGTGATGTATCACATTGATTGATTTGCGAATGTTGAACCAGCCCTGTAACCCAGGAATGAATCCCACTTGATCTTGGTGGATGATTCTTTTTATGTGCTGTTGAATTCGATTTGCAAGGATCTTGTTGAGGATTTCTGCATCCGTATTCATCAAGGACATTGGCGTGTAGTTATCTTTGTTTGCTAGAGCTCTATCTGGCTTGGGAATCAGAGTGATGCTGGCTTCATAAGATGAGGCCGAAAGTTTTCCTTCAATTTCTATTTTTTGGAATAGCTTGAGAAGAATTGGTATAATTTCTGTTTTAATCGTCTGTAGAATTCCCAAGGGAAGCCACAGGTCCAGGACTCTTATTTGTTGGGAGATTTTTGATAACTGAGTCGATTTCTTCACTAGTTATGGGTCTGTTTAGATTTNTCATGTTTTTGGAGTTTTCCAGACTTCTTCCTGTATTTGATTTCAAGTTTCAAAGCAGTATGATCTGACAGTGTGCATGGTATGATCTCAATTCTTTTATATTTATTGAGGGCTGCTTTATGTCCCAGTATGTGATCTATCTTGGAGAATGTGCCATGCGCACTTGAGAAGAAAGTAAATTCCCTGGCCTCAGGATGTAAAGTTCTAAATATATCCGTCAGATCCATCTGGTCCAATGTGTCTTTCAAGTCCATTATTTCTTTAGTGATTTTCTGTCTGGTTGACCTATCCATTGCTGTAACCGGAGTATTAAAGTCCCCTCCTGTTAGCACATTCTTATCTATAAGCTTGTTTCTGTTTGTGATTAATTGTTTTAAATATTTAGGTGCTTCCATATTCAGTGCATAGACGTTTATGATTGTTATTTCTTCCTGATGGATAGACCCTGTAATTATTATGTAATGCCCTTCTTCATCTCTTGTGATTGTCTTTAATTTAAAGTCCAGTTTGTCTGATGTAAGTATAGGTCCTCCAGCTTTGTTTTGATTTCCAAGAGCATGATATATATTTCTCCATCCCCTTACTTTTTATCTGAAGGTATCTTACAGTCTTAAATGAGTTTCTTGTAGACAGCATATAGATGGATTTTGTTATTTTATCCATTCTGCTACCCTATATCTTTTGATTAGAGCATTCAGCCCATTTACATTCAGTGTTATTATTGAAATATGTGGGTTTAGAGTCTTTGTGTCCTTTGTAGGGTTCATATTTGTGGTGTTGTCTCTGGTATCTTTGTGCCTTGCAACATTTCCTTCAGAGCGTCCCCCTCAGGATTTCTTGTAGGGCTGGCTTAGTGGTGACAAATTCTTTCAATTTCTGTTTATTTGGAAAGACTTTTATCTCTTTTTTTATTTTGAATTATAGGCTTGCTGGAGAGAAGATTCTTGGCTGCACATTTTTGTCTGTTCCTCACATTGAAGATCTCCTGCTATTCTTTTCTGGCAGCCAAGTTTCAGTAGATAGGTCTGTCACCACACTGATAGGTTTCCCTTTGTATGTTAGGGACCTTTTCTCTCAAGCTTCTTTCAAAATTCTCTCTTTGTCCTTATATTTTGCCATTTTCACTATGATATGTCATGCAGAAGATCGATTCAAGTTATGTCTGAGGGGAGTCCTCTGAGCCTCTTGTATTTCCACATTTACTTCCTTCCCCAGGTCGGGGAAGTTCTCTGCTATAATTTGTTCCAGGACTCCTTCAGCACCTTTCCCTCTCTCTTCCTCTTCTGGGATTCCCATGATACAGGTATTGTTGCGTTTGACCGTATCGCTGAGCTCTCAAACTCTTCTTTCATGTTCCTGGATCAGTTTGTCTCTTTTTTGGTCAGCTTCTTGGTTTTCTATAATGGTGTCTTCTAAATCACTTATTCTGCTTTCTGCCTCTTCAATCCGTCCATTGGAGGCCTCTAATTTATTATGTATCTCATTTATCGCATTTTTAAGTTCATCATGTCTATTTTTATTCTCCGTGTTGTTTGTAGCCATAGTTTTTTGATGTCCCCTATGCTTTTTTCAAGCCCATAAAATCTTGTTCAGTTATGCTTCTTATATCTGTTTTGAGCAGTTCATTGGCTGTTAGTTCTTCTTGGAATTTCTTTGGAGGACAGCTCTTTCGTTTTGTCATTTTAGTTAGCTTTCAGTCTCTTGTTGGTTTTAAAGACTTTTTATGCTCTCTGCACCTGTGAGCGCTGCTGTACCCAAGAAGACTCTTTGACTGTCCAGGGCCTATCCTTCAGAGAGTGTTTTTTGAATGGTATCTTTTGTTCTCTCTTGTTGAGACCTTGGTTATTTTATTTTCCTACTCGTAGTGATATTTGTGACTCTCCACCATGTGTACTTTCGCTTGTTTCTTGAGGTAGCCCTGGAGAAGAAAACAGAGAGACAAACACACAGGGATCAGAGGCACACAAACGCACAGATAAACCCAACTAACACGCAAGCCGGGAGTGAAAACAAAAAGTTAAGAGAAAAGATGGGGGTGGAAGGCGAATAATAGAAAATAAAAAAATACATGAAATCGTCAAAAAGAAGAAAAGAAAAGGAAAAAGGAAGAAAACCAATGGACAAAGAACAGTTTAAAGCATATAACCTGATTTCCCAGCTACAATTAAATAGCCAGGTGTATGCAGTGCTGGTTGAAAATCATAGAGAAAGAGAAAGAAGACAGGGCGGGGATGAGGCAAAATTGGAAATAGAATGAACAGGCAGAAGCGATAAGAAGGTTTTTTCAAAGAGCTAAATATGGTTGGAGAGGTAAGAGAATGACGCTGGTGTTATCCAGAGACTATACATTCTGATTACTCCTGAGAGAAAGAGATGAATAGGTAGGTAGGTGTAGAATTTACGTCTACAGAATGGAGTAAATGTGACTGTTTATGCAAGCCAGTGACCAGAATTAATCAGGTCAGTGCTCCAATTAAAAAAAAAAAAGAAGAGCAGTTCTCTAGCAGTGATGGACGTGGTGTAATCCAATGCGTTAGGCAAGAGTTCTGCCTTGGTGGTTGGAGGACAAAAGTGGCAGTGCTCCAGTCCCTTCTTGAACCAAGTGTTACACTTCACTTTTTTGGATTTGTAAACTCCCGGGGGCACAACCAAGGTGGGTCGCGCTCTTATCCCAGGCTAGGCCTTGTTTCCAAATCCAAGTCCGTGTGCCCCACTGAAACTGCTTAGACACAAACTCGCAGGCGATGCCCTGAGGACAATTCCAAGCCTCTTGCCTAGCCCTGGGGATTGAGCCAGAATCGCTGCTCCCGTCTCCTCCAGGTAGGATCGGCCAGCAAGGACTAGGGTTCTCCTGGGGGTGCCTCAGGTCCACTGGAGAGCGGGAAACCGGGGCCCTCTGTGTTTCATCCCCCGAAACACAAACTTGGGGTCAAATCTCCCAGTTTTAAGCCCTTCACCTCCCCTCTAGGGATCCAGCAGAGCCAGAAGCACAAAGGCGTGGTCGGCGCAGGGCCCCTCCAGGTTGAGTTGGAGCGCAGGGAGTTGGTACGCGGGGAGTTATTTTCCCGGGGATTGTTTGGGATAAGTGCGTCCCCTGAAGAGCTGGAGACCGGGTCCCTCTGTGCCCCGAGTGGAGGTTTTTCTGTTTCCCAGCAACAGGGACTGTGTCTTGAGCAGTTTCGGCCTCTCTCTTTCCCTTCTCATCCCCGCAGAGGGAGATCACGCCTGTCCCTCTGCGTCTCTGATCAGGCCCGATTTTATCTTCCCCAGTTCGCACTCACGTTAGAAGGTTTTCTCAGTGGACTCTGCCTCCTTTTCCTCCCAATCTCCTGGATTCTGTAAGGTTTCCTATGGCTTCAGATCTTCTCTGTCCGAGATATGGGGTAGAGTGCAATGTATGGAACTCCCTACTTCTCCACCATCTTGCGCCCTCCTCCTCAACTCCATATTTTAAATTTGGTTACCTTTATAACTTCCATCTCTTTATTGACATTTGCTATTTGTTTAGTTATTGTTATCATATCTTTTTTTTAAAATTTTTTAATGTTTTTATTTATTTCTAGGAGAGAGAAAGAGAGAGAGACAGCGTGGGCAGAGGAGGGTCAGAGAGAGAGGGAGACACAGACTCTGAAACAGGCTCCAGGCTCTGAGCTGGCAGTCAGCACAGAGCCCGACGCGGGGCTCGAACCCACGAACCGTGAGATCATGTCCGAAGCGAAAGTTGGACGCTCAACCGACTAAGCCACCCAGGCGCCCCTGTTATCATACCTTTATGCAATTCTATACACATAGCTTTCTTTAATTTCCTTGAATATTTGATAATAATTGTTTTTAAATCTCCATCTGCTAAGGCCAACATCCTGGCTCCCTCAGAGGCAGTTTTTAGGGACTGGTTTATTTCTAATGCATGGCCCTGACTCCTATTGCTTTGCCCATCTCATTATAATTTTATACTGAAAACTGCAAATTGTAGATAATATATTGTAGCAACTCCAGATAATGACACATACCCTCCCCCTTCTGGGGTTTCTAGTTTGTGGTTATTTAATATTATCTTCAGTCATTTTGTTTAGCAGTTTTGTTGGACCAAATCTGTCAAGTCCATTTTGCTCACAGCATGTGGTTTCTGATATCTTTACTCAGAACTTCTCTTTATTTTTACCTTGTAGCTTGACTTTCTAGGGGGCCACATACTAGGTCTACATTAACTACTTTTTTATCAAAGATTGTGCTTAAGCCCTTTTAACCAGTCACATTTTCAGCTTGTGCTATTGGTTGCGTGTGTGGCTTAGAGACTGCTTTCATTATTTTATGAATTTAGAATCTCGTGTCTTCCCTTTCCCTAATATTCCTCCAGAGACTAGCAGGTTTTTTTCTAAGTTTATTTATTTATTTTTAGAGAGAGAGAGAGCATGAGCACATGAGCTGGGGAGAAGCAGTCAGAGAGGGAGAGAGAGAATTCCAAGCAGGCTCCACCCTATCAGCATGGAGCCCTACAAGGGCCTTTAACTCATGAATAGTTGAGATCATGACATGAGCCAAAACCAAGAGCCAGACACTCAACTGAGCCACCCAGTCTCCCCCAGAGACAAGTAGTTTCGAGGTTAAGTCTCTAATTGCTTCTGAAAGGTCTCAGCCTTGGGCATGTGCATGATCTTCCTGATCACCAAGGATAAGTGTGATTTTTTAAAGTTTTATTTAAACTCCAGCTAGCTAACGTACACTGTAGTATTAGTTTCAGTTTTACAATATAGTGATTCATCATCACCCAGTGCTCATCACAAGTACTCATAAATCCCCATCACCTAATAAAACCCCTCCCCTACCCCCTCCTTTCTGGTAATCATCAAGTTGTTCAAAGATGAGTGTGATTTTATTTTGAAGCCTAGCGTCCTATGAGATGCTAGAGGTGGAAGTGGCTTATTTTTCTACCAGTGTTTATCATGAGTTGTTTTTAAGCCTCTGGAGCTTGTAAGAATCAAGGGTCTTTACTAATAGATGTATGGGTGGCTTGGGGAATTTTTTTCAAGTCTGAGTCACATGGTGCTTTGATTTTCCTGTGTAGGCACAGCCTAGGGCATGTGCACACTCTATGATCCCTCATGAGGGTGACCCAGGAGGGCTCCTCCTGGCTATCACTTTTCTTTAGTCCTTCTCTTAAACCTCAAACTCTGTTTTCCAATAGGGATTTTTGGAATTCCTTAAAATGTTCTTTTTTGCCCACTTGCATACTAGTCAAATCCACTTAAGATTTACTAGGAGCAAGATAAGTTAAACAACATCTAGCCTGATTCTCAGTATTTAGCACGCTTTCTTTTGCTACAGGTATCTTGAGCTACAATATATGGTGAAGGAGACATGATGCATTGCTGCTAGCCTTATTCTCACCTTCACTCTGCCCAGAAAATCATATCTGTAAAGATTGTATTCTCCAGACTATCGTGCACTTCTCCCCAATACTCTGAATAATAGAGGTGAAATGATGAAAATTACTCTCTGACTATAAAAGGAGGAGGAAGAGGAGAAATAGGAGGGGGGAAGGGAGAGAAGATGAAAAATTTTTGTGATTAGATGGACTACCATTTTTCTTACATTTCTTAGACTTATGAGTTGGGCTTTTGATAGCATATCAAAGAACATATTTTCTAAATACTTTCAACTGGGCTTGCATACAGCATCTTAACAAAAGCAGTCTATTTTACATTTTTTCAATGTCCTCTTCACTATAGTTTGAGTGCAAATTTCTTGGAGACTCTGGCACTAAATTGTCAATCCAATTGTTCAATATTGTAGTAAGTTTGCATATGTTTCTGGGTACTCACAGTTATGTTTGTGATAAATTAGAAGAGCTTGTGGTCAGAAATTCTTATACTTATGATATTTTACATCAGAATCCCAGTGCAAGCAATAAGCATTAAGTACCATGTGTAAACATAGACTGAGGAAAAGTTAGATCATGGGTTCTCATTGTGAGTTATATGTCTGGCAAAAATAGAAAAGTCATGTAATTCTGAAATACTGTGGCCCAACTATTAGAGATAAACAAAGCACATTATCATATAAAGGCTCGGAGAAGCTTGTAGCAAGCTGACTTCTTGAATGTTCTGTCTTTGGGAGCACATTTCACTTGTCACCTTAAGTTATCCCAAATAAAAATGGACTGAGTTTATATAAAGGAAAATATCACAGAAAACCAAATTTGCCACATAAGACTAGAACTAGAAAGTAAAATGTAAAGGTATTTTTCCTTTTCTTCTGGAGCTGTCTCTCCCTCATTATAGGTCTGTTGTGCTCTGTTTCTCTGTGTGGTCAGTCTTCTTTTATCAACTCTGATCATCCCTACTGTGCATATGATTTGTTTTGGAAAAGGCCGGTACTGTCCTAGGATATATGCCATATTTTGTTTCTAATTCCCATCATAGTTTAACTGGCTCATACTCTCACCATCTCAATTCCAAATTCTCCATAAAGTACTGACCCGACATGGATCAAAGGTCCACTCCTGGTCCAGCTGTGGTAGGATGACATAAGAGGCCTGTAAGGATTGTATGCAGGCTCAGTTTTCAAAGATGAGGGTTTGAGGGGCACCTGGGAAGCTCAGTTGTTTAAGTGTCCAAATATTGACTTCAGTTCAGGTCATGCTCTCACAGTTCATGAGATCTAGCCCAAGCCAGGCTCTGTGCTGACAATGCGGCATCTGCCTGGAATTCTCTCTATTGCTCTCTCTCTGCACCTCCCCTGCTTGTGCGCGCTCTCTCTCTCTCTCTCAGAATATATAAATAAACATTAAAAAAAGACAAAGATGAGGGTTTGAGTATGGAGGAGATATATCTATCTGTTCTCTGTATCATCATATCATAGTCCAAACTTATTTTAGAGTTAACATTTCTTTCATATGAATAACACTTTTTAACATCCTTTACAGATGACAAACATTTGGAAACAACTATTATGTAAGATGGTCATGTGGAAGAACAGATCTGTCAAGGTAAAGAAGATGACAAAATTGTCAGAAGTTCTAATTGCAGAAGGCTCTGCTGGACTGTGTATGTGTCTTTAATTTCATTTTGAGAAAATTGGAAAATGATTCCACATAGCAGAGAATACTGTGTGTATAGTGAAAGTTTGTGATGGGAAAAGTTGGCTTTAAAGATAGAAATTTATTTAGGTAAGATTCACCCCTCTGCTCATTGACTTCTTTGCTGAGAGGGTTATGTTTCTAAAAAATGATGAAAAACTAGAAAAGAATCAGGGATTAATTTTATTAAAAACTGTAAAAATGCCTAGTATTATTACCAAAGTGGTAGGTTCCTGTCTTACTCAATACTATTCTCCAAATAAACAAACAGTAGTTGAAGGGAAGCAGTTAATAGAGAATATTCTGAAGGCACCTTCTCCTCAATTAGGTCTCACTCATAGTCAGAGTTTTATGGGTTTAGGGTAATTCAGGGGCTGAAAAGCAAACTGGCATCAGGATTTTTCAAGAAAGAGGGAGAAGACTTTTTGGAATCAAAGTGCTACCTCTTTTCTTCTAAATGAGTGCTAGTCCAATCTATCATGGCGCTGGTAAATGCGGATTGTTATTACAATTACATGGTAATGATCTTGAGGCCATCTGGAGGGTTGGCATGTCATCTGAACTGGTTCAAACTGGTTAAAAACTGGGTCATGGGGGCTTGTTTGGAGTTTGCATCTGGCATCTCTCTTTTGTTTCTTGTGGCAGAGTTAGAAAACTGGGTTATTGTGGTTTGTTTGAAGCTTGTTAGTGAGTTCCTGGTGACAGCATTATCATTTGAAATTCTTTGGTAAAAGCTGAATTTGTGCTCATAGTCTATTTAGCAGTCCTCAGTAAGTTCTCCTTCTTCTTTCTTCTCTGATCATTTTTTGCTCCAGCCCCCAAGCATTCATCAAATAAGGGCCCAACCACTGTAATTTGAGGAAGGGTCAACCCATGGTATATCCACATGTGTCAGAGAAAGAGTAGTGAGCAGATATTAAGGAACAAATTTCATTTGTTTCCTCTTTGTTCCTCAATGCTTAACACCAAGCTAGCCTGGACGGCTTGGCCTATGCCCAAACCAGCATCTGGCTACCATGTGGAGAGAGAGAAAGACAGCTAACTTATGTCAACAATGACCTGCTTCTCTTTGCACTACCAAAGCATTCATTTTAAAGTGGAAGGCAGTGCAAGAAAATATACTTCATGTGAGCATTTAACATGATGTGACCCACCATGACATATGAGGTATGATACAGGCCCAATGACTTGGTTCTAACCAAGCAAGTTTACTCTTATTTCTGTGTGGCAATGATCTAGTGGGTAGAAATAAAGCTTGAGATTGTTTCCTCCACTCATTTCCATTGTGAGAGAAGCTTGGGTAGAAATTCCACCTGGCCTAAAGTAGAGACAAATATACAATGACTAAAGAAAAATTGATTGTTCTTCCTTGATATCCTACTCTTCTGGGTAGATATTAGGAAGTCAAAGAGTCAGGCACACTTGAACTTTATTCAAGTTATCTGAACTCACTGAATTTCAGATTTCATCTGCAAAATAACCATGCTAATACTACCTCCCTGGAATCACATGTGAAAACTCTAAGTGACATAATGTATGTTGTGTGCAACATGCAGTGCTTAAAGCAACAAAAAAGCTAAACAAATATTCAACAATTTTCTTTACTATTACATTACGGATTATAAAGATAAGTGCATTACTGTATTTCATTATTTACATACTCAATTAATTGTATGTCTTTGTTTCTTCTAATCATAAAATAATTTGAATGGATAAATGAGATAGAATTATTCAATGGTTTCACAAAGTGTGTGGAAATGGTTTATCATCATGTGCAGAAAGATGACTTACATTAACCAAAAAATAGAAGTACTAAAAATCAACAAGACTGGGGCTCCTGTGTGGCTCAGTCAGTTGCATCTGACTCTTGGTGTCAGCTCAGATCATGATCTGATGGTTCAAAGCCTAACACTGGGCTCTGCACTGACAGTGCAAATTCTTTCTCCCTCTTTCTCTGACCCTCCCCTGCCTCTCTCTCTCTCAAAAATAAATAAATAAACATTTTAAAAAATCAACAAGATTAATTGGAGTCTAAGGGAGGCAACAGGTATCCAGCTTTGAACATTTGTTCTATAAAGTAATGTTATATGGAGTATGAAGTATTGCTATAGAATAACTATCATATCTAACTGTTCCTAATAAATTTGTTTTTCTGGCAATGAAATCTTTTTCTTTTTGTTCTCAAGTTAGTTAACATACATTGTAGTCTTGGCTTCAGGAGTAGAAACCAGTGATTCATCACTTACATATCACAACTAGTGCTCATCCCAACAAGTGCCATCCTTAATGCCCATCACCCATTTTTTCCAACCCCTAACAATACTCAGTTTATTTTCCGTATTTAAAAGTCCCTTATGGTTTGCCTCCTTCTCTTTTTCTTTATCTTTTTTTTCCTACGCTCCCCCATGATCATCTGTTAAGTTTCTCAAATTCCACATATGAGTGAAATCATGTGATACCTGTCTTTCTCTCATTAATTTATTTCACTTAGCATAATGCCCTCCATTTCCATCCATGTTATTGCAAATGGAAAGACTGCATTCTTTTTCATCACCAAGTAGTATTCCATTGTGTGTGTGTGTGTGTGTGTGTGTGTGTACATATATATGTATATATACCAATCTTCTTTATCCATTCATCAGTTTGGACATTTGGGCTCTTTCCATAATTCAGCTATTGTTGATAGTGCTGCTATAAACTTGGGGTGCATATGCCCCTTCAAATCAGCACTCCTGTATCCTTTGGATAAATTCCTAGCAGTGCAATTGCTGGGTCATAGGGTAATTCCATTTTGAATTTTTTGAGGAAACTCCACGTTGTTTTCCAGAGTGGCTGCACCAGTTTTCATTCCCATCAACAGTGCAAGAGGATTCCATTTTCTCCACATCTGTTTCCTGGGTTGTTAATTTTAGCCACTCTGGTGTGAGGTGGTATCTTATTCTGGTTTAATATTTGTGTTTTCCTGCTAATGAGCGATGTTGAGCATGTTTTCATGTGTCTGTTGGCCATCTGGATGTCTTTTTTTTTTTTTTTGAAAAGTTTCTATTCATATGTTCTGCTCATTTCTTCACTGTATTATTTATTTTGGGTGTTGAGTTTGGTAAGTTCTTTATAGATTTTTGATAATAATCCTAATGACTAATATGTCATTTGCAAATAACTTCTCCCATTCTGTCAGTTTTTTCAGTTTTGTCGATTGTTTCCTTTGCCTGATGAATATTTTTAATTAAATTAATCCTTACTATAATGTAAAAGAATCATTACTATTTATCATCTGCATCCAATGGAAGCTTTTTTGAATATTTATTTATTTGTTTGTTTTTTTGTTTATTTGTTTATTTAGAGAGAGAGATTGTGCATTCATAAGCATGAGCAGGGGAGAGGCAGAGAGAGAGGGAGAGAAAGAATCCCAAGCAAGGTCCACTCTGTCAGCACAGAGCCCATAGTGGGGCTCAATCTCATGAACCATGAGGCCTGACCTGAGCTGAAATCAAGAGTCAGATGCTTAATCTACTGAGCTAACCAGGTGCCCTGAAATTTTATTTTTAACTTCAATGAAGGTAAGTCATTTTTAAATTATTTTCATAAGAATAAAGTGATAGTGAAAAACAGCTTTGTTCAGAATTTTAATAAGAATTTTAATATTACAAAATAAAATTTTTACTTTACCTTTCTGGTTTTGGAAATTATATATACACCAAATGGACAATGTGTTTTGAATGCAATTAACTCTTTATCAACTGTCATGCATAAACCTATAAGTACTGATTACAGATTTTAAATACATTTGTAATAGGTTCTAGGTTATTATTAATTCTTTTTATGCTTGTGTCATCAAAATGAAATATTCTTGAAAATTCAGTGGTTCATAATTTTGTTAAGGAAAAATTTTCTTTACTCCAAAGTTACAAACACTTTCATTTTCAGATTACCAACACCAACTACAATGATCAATCCAAGAAGTCTTTTTATTTCTCCATTATCTATTTCCTTTCAATCGCCACTGCATGCACACATTCCTTCAGAATTTTTCTACCTAACAACTGTATCAAGTAAACAGTGGTGCACACGCATCATAAGAAATGGAAGAATACTGTCATACACCTTTAGCAGAATAGGATGTTCCAGATTCTTGTTGAAAAGTATTGTGAAGTCCTTCCAGTGAAATGACTAACTGGATGAAAATGCTGTATTTTTGTATTTTCAGGGCACCTGGGTGGTTCAGTTGGTTAAGCGTCCAACTTCAGCTCAGGTCATGATCCCAGTTTGACAACTTCAAGCCCCGCATCGGGCTCTGTGCTGACAGCTCAGAACCTGGAGTCTACTTCAGATTCTGTGTCTCCTTTTCTCTCTGCTCCTCCCCCACTCATGCTCTGTCTCTTTCTGTCTCAAAAATAAATATGAACATTAAAAATTAAAAGAAAGAAAAACCTCTATTTCCTTTTTGTCCTTACAAATGTATTGTTCCCTCATCTATTTGAGAAAATTTACCTAAGATGTTGTCATCTGAAGACACATAGTTTGATATTTTGTATATATGGTCAATGTCACCATTATTGGCAGAATCTAGAGTGTTGCTATCTGTCTCTTGAATCCGTGTTCTAATCCATCCAAACACAGTGAAATGTTTTCCCCTCAAGTAATTTCAGTAAAATCTTTTCAAAATCACTTTTAAAAAGTGATTTAGATGATAATATTTTCAGACTAGTTTTATACCTTCTAAAAAATGATGCAACACTTTGAGAAACACAATAAGAAAACTAAGAGATGATATGATAGGTGATTTCCCCACTGCATCATTCTGTTGGCAATGCCACCTGTATTATTTTTCTATTGCTGCTGTAACAATTTACTACAGATTTAGCATTTTAAAGCAATACTTACTTATTATCTCACCGTTTTTTAGGTCAGAAGTCTGGGTATGGTGGAGCTCATCTTACGGCATTCACCTTAGAATCTTTATTATACAGAAATCCAGGTATCTACTGGACTGTATTCCTTTTGGAGGCTCTGAGGTGAATTAACTACTGAGTTTATTCAAGTTGTTGATCTAATTCAACTCCTTGCTGTCGTAAGACTGAGGTGACAGGTTCCTTGTCTGTCAGCCAAGGGTTGGACTTGGGGCTAGAAGCTGCTGAGTTCTGCGTTGTACTTTCCATGTGCCCTCCCCCCAGCAGTGTTGAGTTGAATTCCTCTCCTACTTCAAATCTTCCAATTCTTCCTTCTGCCATATCTCTCTGACTCTAGCCAAAGAAAGTGCTCTGACTTTAAGGGCTCGTGTAATTTTATGGCCTCAGTTGTATAATAAGAATTATCTCCATATCTTAAAGCTTGTGACCACTGTGTCATACAATGTAGCATATTTGCAAGATTCAAGGCTTCAGGTATAGACTTTTTCAGGTTCCATTCTGCCTGTCACACCATCATTTTTCCACTTTCTTACTATTCCATTTTTTGTAGCATAGTTGGAAATAATTAATGGTCAATGATGAAATAATATCTAAGATGCTTAAAATATAAATAATGTTTCAAGATACAGGGAAAATAAAATCACATAAGGTCCCATGCTTTATCTTAGATTTATTAAAGGATCCAACAGACCCGTATGTTAATTATTAAAACATACTGTATTGTGCTGGTCTTAGCCTATCGATAGCCAATGTTATGGTTGGACTGGTCTTGGTGGTTCTTACTATGATTACAAAACACCCTCAGCAAAAACCATCAGGAAACTTTGAAAAAATAACAAGGTTTATTACTTATACATATTAGAGAGTACAAGGCACATGTGGAACTACACAAAGAGATCACAGCTGGAGAGACAGAAAGAGAAAGATTTTTTATTAGGGTTGAGGGTGGGATCCTAGGATTTTACAAGTTTACTCTTTATTGGTGAGTTTAAAATTTAAGATCTGGAAGAAAAGAAAAAAAAAGAAACAAGAAAAAATGGCCAGTGAGTTATCTAAATCAACCTTTAAATAAAGGAACTTCAAAACACAGTGGCCTGCCACTTAATTCAATTCCCTGGCTGGCAATATGTTTATTCAAGATAGCTGTCTTTGAAGTGAATGCCTCGGCAATCAAAGTTTAAGGCAGGCACTGGCATTAAAAAATTTTTTTTATTTAAAGAAGAAGAAGAAGAAAGGAAGAAGAAGAAGAAGAAGAAGAAGAAGAAGAAGAAGAAGAAGAAGAAGAAGAAGAAGAAGAAGGCAACTGCCATGGCTTAACATTACAAATATATTTATTTCATTAAAAATAAATAAAATTGCTCTTTTTGGGAGAGATGACTTTTAAGAAAGAATAAAAGTCTTATAAAATGTAAATCTTTATAAATAACTTGAACTCCTTAAAAAACTAAAAAAGTAGGTCCAATGGAAACTGTTGGTTTTTAAAGGCTAAAACTGTTTTCTTTTTTTAATGTTTATACTTATTTATTTTTGAGAACGAGAGAGACAAAGAGAGAGAGTGAGTGGTGGTGGGAGGGAAGGGAGAGAGAGAAGTCCCACCAGGCTCCATGCTTTCAGAGCAGAGCCCAATGTGGGGTTTGATCTCATAAACTGTGAGATCATGATCTGAGCTGAAATCAAGAGTCAGATGATTAACTTACTGAGCACCCAAGCACCCCTCAAATATGGACACCTACACTATGGATAGAAGAAAAATTCTTAAACTTAGCAGATTTGGCTTAGGTTTATTATAATAAAAATCATTAAAATTTGTTAAATACTGAAGTATACTACCGAGGGAGATAATCATATTTATTTTGCTTGGATATCCCCATGAATACAATTAAAAAGTAAAAAACAAGTGTTACAAACTGTTAAGGGTATTTCTAATTCCATCCCTTTGGAATTTTGTTTTATTTCTTATTAATGCCCTTTAGGATCCCTCCTGTGCTGCTCTACTGCCATACACATATACACTTTGATTTGTTTGTCTGCTTTTCCACTGAGATTAAGTCATAAATGCTGTTGTCAGGGCTGCCTGGCATTATGAAAATTACCCATAAAAAAATAACAACAGAAAGTTAACTCCTACTAAAGTTCTCTACTTACTTGCTCTATAACGCTATTGATTACTAAAACTATGCATATTTCACAAAGTTGTAAGGGATCGTAATAAAATAATGGGATTATATGTGATTTGTAATCTGGAATATAGATATTAGTGATATAGCACTAAATGCTATTCCCATTCATTCTTTTTAGATTTTTTAGATTTTATTTATTTATGCATTTTTAATTATTTTCTTCATGCATGGAATTTCTAAGATCCTTTCCCATTGCAACAGCATGTATATGAACTCATTTTATATCCCGTTTTCTCTACCTGTTAGCTGTTCTGGCACATGAAATAGACAAAATCAGTCAAATGGGAGTGCACTTCACTCAAAATCATAATTGATATGTATTCCCTTCATAGGATAGAATTATATCACCAAGTCAGAGTTTCTGATACAAATATATAGATTGGCATTGTATTTCTAATGATTTAAGGTGGACATCCTCCAACCTATTGACAGCCTGAACAGAGCAAGATGTGGAGGAAAGGAGAATTTGCATGTTCTGCCTAACTGAGCTGGGACATTTCATCTCAGCTTCTGCCTTCAGATTGAGACTTAACACCATCAGCTCTCCTGGTTCTTAGACCTTCAGACTTGGACTGAACTATACCACTGGCTTTCCTACGTCCCCAGCTTGCATATGGCCGATCGTCTCAGTCTCCATAAATGCATGATACAATTCCTCATAACAAATCTCTCGATCTCTCTATCACTAAATATATATACATACATATATTTGTATGTTTCTTATGGGTTCAAATTATTTTGGGGCTCTTGGGTGGCCCAGTAGGTTAAGGGTCTAGCTCTTGATCTCAGCCAGGTCATGATCTCACAATTTGTTGAATTGAACCTCGCATCATGCTTCGTGCTGACAGCACAGAGTCTGTTTGGGATCTTCTCTCTCTGCCCCTCCCCTGCTTCTCTCTCTCTCTCAAAATAAACTTTAAAAGTTGTTTAAAAAAAAAAGCCGTTTTTATTTTCAAAGCCTGCAGCAGTTGGTAGCAATGCTAATTAAAATGTACAAGTTGAGACATTCAATCAACAGAATCCCTACAAACAAGATAGAGACCAATTGAGATGTGTCTTAGTGTGGGTAGGGGAAAAGGCCTTCTCTGTCTCCCCTCCTACTCCCCACATACTTTTTTTTCTAACATGATTGTTTTATAGACAAATGCAACCCAAACCCATGACACAGCAACCAGTCATCTCCAATATTACTGTTTCTCTTGTCAACCCCACAACAGGATGCCAGAGCAAGAGGATATAACATAGATAGATAGATAGATAGATGATAGATAGATAGATAGATAGATAGATAGATAGATAGATAGATTCTGTTTCTCTAGAATACTCTAATACAATACCCATCTATTTAGCTTCATGTCAAGTTTTTAAAGGAAACACATATTTTCACATTGTTTTTTTTTTAAATTTTTCTTCTGTCTTATCTTTAGTTTTATATTGTGAGAGACTATGATGTATGTATCAAGATTACCTGTTTCAACATTATATAGCATGGGAAGTAAAATTCCAAGATAATTATTCTTCTTTCAAATTTTAATCATTTGAATGAGGAAGATCATCTTAAATAGTGTGGGTAAGGAATAGTCAAGAATTTGAGGTGAGGTTTCAGATGGACTATATACAGCTATGGAGGATATTTCCGAGGTACCTTAAAGTTATCACTTGGACTCTCATAATAGATTTTCCATGAGTTACTAAGTTTGCGGCTACTGAGTTATAAATCTTAACAAGTATAAAGTGTTATACAAGTAGATAGACACACTTACAATGAAAAGTGTGCTGGAGTTTTGTGGAAATTCAAATTACCAGGTACATTCTAAGCAATAACCAAGTGGAAATGGGAATGTCAAAGATTTTTAATATTTTAAGAGTAAAAAAGAAAAAAATTATGTTAATGAGATGTTCAGCATCACACCAGGAAAGAAGTAATAATTTAGCATATGTGTCACCAGCAATCCAGAGTACACAAAAAAAATTGAAGTTTGTGAGAACCAAATGACCATGGATCATGTCTTCTTCCCAGGCTGGCTCTTGATGTATAGCGAAAAATGTAAAAGGAACTCTTTCCTCATTTCATATCATGATTCAAGTCTAAGTCACTGTAACTTATAGAAGAGGAGTATGTCCTTTCTTGCCCCTTTCTAATCATATTTAAGCCAACTTAAGCTTTAGAAAGTAAAAATTATGTGTAGCTTTCATATAATGCATTGTTAAATAATATTTTCATAGTCATCACACTACATATATTTAGTTTTATTTATATAATAATATTTATAATATATATAGTTTCCATTTCAATATGATTTATATTCAAAATGTTTTTATATTTTTAATGTA